>NW_026000185.1:3303252-3312180 GCF_001458135.2 Marmota marmota marmota | reverse complement strand
CACCATCACCATCACCACCACCATCACCATCACCACCATTGTCACTACCAGCATCACCAGCACCATCACCATCACCATCATCACCACCACCACGACCAGCACCACCACCACCACCACCATCACCATCACCATCACCACCACCATCACCATCACCACCATTGTCACTACCAGCATCACCAGCACCATCACCATCACCATCATCACCACCACCACGACCAGCACCACCACCACCACCACCATCACCATCACCATCACCACCACCATCACCACCACCATCACCACCACCATCACCATCATCACATCACCATCACCACCATCACCATTATCACCATCACCATCACCACCATCACCATCATCATCATTACCACCACGGTCACCATCATCATGACTATCATTGTTATCACCATCACCACCACCATCATCATCATCTTATCATCTTATTATCCTTGAAGCTAAGCCACATCATGCACTAACTGTGTGCCTGTGGTTGCACTAAGAAATTTATGTGTAGTAGAACATGTTATCCAAATTCAAGCTTGTGGGGAAAAAAATACTCAAGAATTTACTACTTAAAAGTAGTAACCCAGGGCTTGGAAAGTTTACGTAGCTTGTCAAAAGTCACCGAGCTAGGATGTAACAGAGCCAAGATTCAGAACCAGTGTCTTTCTCCCCAGTTCCTGTTACCACCCACTTCACTGTCAGGAGGCAGAGCAGAGTCACAGTCAACTCTGTGGCCCCACAGAGTTGTTAATAATTTTAATTATCACTGTTTGTCCTCAGGAGAAGGTAAGCCTATAACCTGAGCCTCCCAGTGTCACATAGCAAACTAGTGGTCTCAGATCCATACATGCATCTGCACTCTCATAGAAATAAATATTACACGAAACTCCATTCATAAAAGAGATGGAAGGAACAGAATTAGAGATGAATTTTGTAAATTCAAATATGAAACATTTATTATAAAGCCAATCAGTGAGAAAATGAGGCTGTTTTGATGAACACTAATATTTGAAATTGGGAATGTAGATAACTAATATTATTTTCAATTATACTCGTAATACAATCCACTTCTGTATTTTAATTTGTTGCATGATATTATTAAGAAAAATGCTGATTCACATGCTGATACGAAGTTGGAGAAAGTAATTCTTTTAACCAGAATGACCTGAACATCTCTGATTAATCTAGAAGGTAAACTCCATCGCCCATCTTGTTGGCCATCGTATTTTCCCAGCCCCACGATTGGCACAGAGAATGAATTCAAGGTGTAGGTGAGCAGGGACGACAGGACTTAGCCAATCCGCGAATGGAACGCATCTCAGCAACCTGGAAGTAGAGGGACTTTCATTGCCGTTTCCAAGTTTTCTCATTCATTGAACCAGCATTTAGCAAGCACCTGCTGCAAGCAGCGATGGGCTGTTTTTAGGAGATGGGCTACAACACTGGAGGGGAAAAAGTAAAGGTTGTCACGGAGCATGTGCATGCCTGTGCGTGCCGCCGAGGGGCAGGGGAGAAAACAGATAAGGAAGGGTTCTCAGGGCCCCTGTGCTGGACTCACCTTCTTGAGTCCCAGCCTCCTTGGGGGTAGCTCATAGTACCAGTGTGTATGCAGCACTGCTTCTGCACAGAACAGACACACACATAGGCACTAGCTACCTCACCTCCACCACAACACGCACAACATAAACAACTGCACATTGTGCTGTCATCCCAGCAGCTCAGGAGGCTGAGTCAGGAGGATCACAAGTTCAAAGCCAGTCTCAGCAAAAGCCAGGCGCTAAGCCACTCAGTGAGACCCTGTCTCTAAATAAAATACAAAATAGGGCTGGGGCTGGGGCTCAGTGGTTGAGTGCCCCTGAGTTCAATCCCTGGTACCCCCACCCCCACAAAAAACCCTGCAGGTTCCCTCCTGTGGTTGTTTATCTAATTGGACCCTGGTGCTGTGGGATTTGTACACTCCTATCATTAAAGCATTTTCAGGAAGACAGTATATATTTTGAAATGTATTCATATGTGCTGGGCACAGGTGATTTCAATAGGAGGTTGGAGGTCACTGTCTCCAGGGACAGGTCTTTGCATAGAGGTGTGGTTGTATGGTAAGGCAGGGGTGGTGTCTAGCTGAGTCCATTCATCCCAGGCCTTCCCCAGTGGGATGGGTCCCCAGTGGGTTGGGTCCCCAGTGCCTTCCTACCAGATGACGGACATGTTTGGCTCTGTGCATCGAAATCCCGTTTTGGAATCATTGTGGAGCATAAGTCGGGAGGAGCCGAGGCTGAGCGCACAGGGACCAGCTAGAGAAGTACCACTTTTTTCCTTTAAAAAAAAAATCTCAGCTTTCGAGAATAATGTGATCCACAGGACATGACAAAGGAGAGTGAAGAGGAGAGATTGGGAAGTTCAGAACAGTGTCACTTGGGCATCACTTGACTCTTCAGAGTGGCAGAGGAAAGTGAGAAGGGCAGAGGTCCTGGTTTCAAGGTCAAGTAAGTGGGAGGCTCTGTCTTCGGACCCAGGAACCTCAGCAGAGCCAAGAGCAGGTCCACAGGCCTTGCTGGGGGATGTTAAAGTGGAAAAGTGGAGGACCCTGGAGAGAGACTGCAGAGGCAGACGGAAGGCATGATCCTGCGGGGAGGATCCGTTGGGATCCCATAGAGTCTTCCAACTGTGAAGAAGTGGGAGAAGTGTCCCAGCCACACCCTGACACATGTGTGAGCGCCTGTGCGTGTCGCAGACATGGGCTACAGAGAGCGTGACACTCCAGGTGCCGCAGGAAGGGGAACAGAAGAGCACACCATGTGCCTGGTGAGGTCTGGTGTTGTGGAGTCTGCCAGACTCTGCCCACAAGAGGGTCCCGCCACCAGGTGAACAGTCTTTCTCTTACTTGAGCCTTTGACCAGAGGGTCCTGAATTCTTCTATCTGAAACCAGGTGAAGGCAATGCTGTGCTTGCAACTGTGGGTACGATGGCTTCTCTCCTGCAGAGGAAAGTTCTGGTTTGGAAAAGTGGCTTAACATAAACTTGGTGAGAGGGTATTTCCTCAAGGACTTGGGGACAAGTGAGGCTAAGCCTCTGAGGAGCAGGAGACATGGGATGGATAGATGAGGATGAGAATTTGTCCTCCGACTCCCTAAGGAAAAGGGAAAGTAAAAAGAAGAGAAAAAAAGCTGAACATAGGTGATTGAGTTAGCCAGATGTCACTCTGAAGGATGAGAATTCCAGATCCTTCTAGAATCGGGTTTCTAAAGTGAGGCTTACTCCTCCCATGCTTTCCCCCAAAGGTTCATGTCCATGGAACTCATAAATGCCTCATAGAGTAGAGAGAATGCAGAAGAGGGTGGGGGGGGGGCGCTTATTTTCACATGTGGGTCCTAGTAATGGAGCCAGAGGCAGGAAGATGTAAAAACTTGAGCCCGCAGGCCAGATGAGGTGGAGAAGCTGAGGTGCCTGTAACTGAATCGATGGCACCTTGGGGACTGAGACTGGGACGTCTGGAGCCTGTGTATATGCTGAGATGAGATCCTGCCGATCAGGGAGGCTTTCCACCCGGTGTCTGACCCATTTGCAATGTCACCTCCTAGGTTTTGCAAACTAACCTAGTTTTGTGAGTCCTTCCATCCTTCCTAGCTCCACACCAGCACTCACCAGGCTTTGATGCTGTGCCACGAGTGCCAAGAACTGCCAGTCCCTGTGGTGTCCCTTACCTGAGTGCCAGGGCAGGACCTTGGGAAGGTCGAGGTCAGAATGGATTATTTCAGAGCTTGAGATGTTAGAGGTGAGGACCCCTGGAGTCAGAGATGCTCTGTGGGTGACTCGGGTGGCATAAAGATAAATACTGCTGAGTATTTACGGGGTCAAAGGACCCTGCAGCCGAGCTGATTGCAGAGCAAAGAAGAGCCTCCTGCAGGCTTTGTTTGCCTTCAGATTTGCTTGAGTTCCATCCAGAAAGTCAAATACAGAGAGTGGGTGGGGTGTGGAGGCTTCCCAAAGTAGACCTCCCGCCCACGTGTTCATTAGGAGAAATCACCACTTGGCTGTTTTTGTCTCTGCCGCCCACCCTGCCTGGTCCCACACTCTTACATTCTGTCCTGTGCACTGGAAGCTGACTCCCACCCTCTCCAGTGCCAACCATTGCCCTCTATCTGAGCCTCGCCTCCGCCTCCTGGGACCTATTCTGTCACTGAGCTCCCATGGGGACTGATGCTGTTTTCTTGATCTGGGGATGTTTTAATTCCGGGATCCCACCTTGGGTCTTTCCTGCCACCTATCAGTTGCCCAATCTGATGGAACATTCTCTCTATAACTCACCACTTTTGCCAGGGGTGGTGATAGGAAGGTGTTGGCAGAAGTGACAGGGGGTAGGGTCTTTGCTTTTGAAAAGCTTACGGTGGGCTGTGGATGGGGTGGTAACTGCCTCCTCATAATCAGGTAGGGACTAGCAAGCTAGGAAGCTCTCATCCTACAAAGTTATGTGGGCAGGATCAGTGATGGATTCCAGCCAGGGGAAAGATCAGGTGAACTGACAGACAGCAGGGCTCCAGACAAGAGCTCACTGGAAACAGTCGTGGCTAAAATGATGGGGGTGACAATGGGGTGACAACCTGGAAAGTTGTTCCAGAGCTACTGTTGCAGCATGTTGATGTTTTTGTCTCTGCCGCCCACCCTGCCTGGTCCCACGCTCTTACATTCTGTCCTGTGCACTGGAAGCTGACTCCCACCCTCCATGGCGCAGCTGACCTGAGTGAAAATCTGGTTCCCACCTTTTATCAACAGAAGGCCTGTTCTTTGCTTGCAACCTCAGTTTCTTATGAAACTGGAGCCATGAAAAGGTTTGGGTTTCAAAGATCAGAAAAAGGAATTGCCATCCTGCCAGAAGTAATCTTCTAACATGTGTTACCACAGTCAGTCTCCCAAAACACTGCAAAACAATTGACCTGGCATTTTGTGAGATGGAGGACTAATGGGCACATTGGTGTTGCGCTGATTCATTAGCAAGGTTAAATAAATGGTGTCCTCAGAAGACCGGCACAGAAAGGTGATGTCTATATATTTTTGTATAATACCGTGTCATCTAACAACATTTTTAAAAAAATTACATTTGAAGTTAGTCATTCCATGAATATATTGACTCTGTTAATCTTGCCTGTGTGATTTTTTTTGTTTGTTTGTTTTTGGCAAAAAGATGCAATTTCATCAACTGGTCAGGGATTGAAAATAAAACTAATTCATAACAATTGTCCCTACGACGTATGGAATGGTTGCTAGACGGCAGACGGCTGATGCCAACCTTGTGATTTACATGGATGACCTCATATTATAACAACTGAATTAAGAAACAAAAACGAATACTAGTCCTTCTTAGACTGAAGGGAACTGAGGTTTTAGGAGAGTGTCAACAGACATTTGTTAGACTCTATAGAAGTCTGGGCCAGAGCCATGGGGGTGAAGCTCCACAAGACAGATGATTCCTACCGTGTAGTGTACTGTATGCCCTCTCGTGAACCAGAAAAGCCATCCAAGTCCCCTCACAGTGACACTTTCAAGGTGTCCTTGAGGGTCAGGGTTGTCATTGAGGGGAGTGAATAAGCTCTAGGGCTGCCGCACATTCCCCTCATCTGGCCTTTATTCAGCCTCTCCTTTGAGACAGCCATGGTGCTCCGTGGATCCAGAGTCAGGTGATTCAGGAACGAGCAGGCACCGGGTTGGTTTCGCTCCCGAGGTTCTGAGCGGGAGCACCTTGGGGCCCCGTGAGTGTGACTGCTCATTGTTCTCAAGTGTCCCTGCTACAAGGAGCGGCGTTCTAGAATCTTCGAGCACCGGTGCCTGGGCTGAGAAGCACTTTACATTCATTATCTCCGTGGTTCCCCAATGCTGATCCGCAGCCTCATCTGATTCCGTAATGACATTTTCAACAGACTGCCGCTAAATGAGAAAATTAAGGGCAATTTAGTGAAAATTTTAATAGACCTAAATTTAATCAATTTGAAAGGCTGTCCTTTATTTTTGAGATGATGTCCTTCTTCCTTTTTTACTTTTTGGTGTAAAATGCCCTTTCCTTTCTGAAATGGTGATGATAGCAGATGGTGTGTGTGTGTGTGTGTGTGTGTGTGTGTGTGTGTGAACCTACTAACTTGGCCACCAATGTAAAACTGGTGAATTTCATGCAACCCCTTCACTGTTTTTAAACTTTTATTGTAATAGTTCATAAATTAAGGAGTGGGGTGGGAAGTTTGAGGATCACTGCCAGTCGGTGAGGGTGCTATTATTGGCTCCATGTTATAGAAGAAAAAACTGAAGTTCAGGGTGGTTAACTCACGTGTCTCTGGTGTCACGTATTTTACAAGTACCAGATTTAAGCCCTCTTTGTGTTTCTTTACACTTGGGACACCTTCATTGTGGACACATGTCTGCTTATGCAGCAGTGTGTCCTCTATCCTGCCCCTGGCTGTGGATGTGAGCCATGTGACCATTTTCAAAGTTCTTGGACTCTCTGAACTTTTCTTTGAGACACTAGCTGGAAGCCCTGGTAGCTTTAGAAGGTCATGGTGCTGCCTTCAGGTTGACTGCAAGAATACAGAAACCTAGAATACCCTGGGCAGAGCTGTGTGTCTCTTCTGTCTATACCTGTGTCCCTTGTTTATGTTCTCCCTAAAAACTGCAGCCAGCATAGATGTGCCTAGAGAGAAATGCCAACCTCCTCTGCCTGACGTGCATTGGACTGTCACCCTAGATGCACCTGCTCAGGGCTCTGAAGGCCAGCTTTTCCTGATGTCCCTTTGTGGGCCTTGTACCCAGCAGCCAGGAGTCAGCTACCACGGGAAAGCAAGGGGGCAGGAGATGCTACACTTATGGTGTCCCCCGAGCTTGCTCCTTATCAGGCAGGCCTGCAGGGGAGAGGGAAGGGAGTTTGGGCTTGAGTTTGCAGAAACAAAATGCACAAACTCACTTTCTGCTTCTTTCTGTTTATATGTTGGTTCTGGGGCCAAGTCAAGCTGCCCCACCCGACAAACAGCCAGACACACTGGTTTCCAAATCGGCTGTGCCCCTTATTTCCCCTAGAGGCCTACACAGTGTCCTGCCCAGCAGTTGTTCTCACAGCCTTGGCTCCTAAGGAGGTTGGGGGGGAAGGAGCTGGGCAGCTCTTCATTTTGAACAGATAGGCAGAAAACCTTGTTCCTAAAAGTCACACTGTAATCAGCAATGAGCTCCTGAGTTACTTCTGTGCACATCCTTCTTTTAACTGTGAATGTTAAATATCCAGAATGGTCAAGGCAATGTGGGGATAAGTGGTTGTTGTAGTTGAAGAAGCAACAACAATAATAGAATTGGTCCATTGTATTATAACAGTAATGTGCAAACACGTTCTTATTGTGAGAACCTCCAAAACATAAATCTGCATAGAAAATATGAAAATCTCCCAGACCCCCCCCCCTTATTTCCCTAGACATAAACATAGGTATCAGTTTGAATTGTATTCTCCCAGACCCTTTTCCATGTACTCCATATATTTCTATGCATGTTGCATTTTTATTCATGTACCTTACATGCCAATGCCCCTGTGTGTATATCTATATGCCCACACATACAGATAGAGAGATTCTAGAATTTTGAACTTACTTGCTTTCTTTTTCAAACATGAAATTTTCCTACATGTACTCTGAAACTTCTTAGAGATCTTTCTTAGAAAATTTCCCAGGGAAGGCCACATAGTTGACCCTCATTCTTTTTCAAAAGGTCCATTGTACACATTTCAATGACTTTGTTAGTACCCGTTCCCTGTTGATCCTGATTATTTGCTTTTACAAGAAGCCTAGAGTAAACACCCTGGTCCATGTGTCTCTGTGTGCATCTCGAGTGTTTCAGCAGAACAGAATGTCTAGAATTAGAACAGCTACCTGGAAAGATGTACGCATTTTAAGTTTCGAGAATGAAGGCCAAACCGTCATCTCCAGGTCCAGAACAATTTTGACTCTCACTCTACGTATTTCTTCACAGCTACATCAATCCTAGGTACTGTTGGTGGAAATTTCACTTACTTAATTCATTTTTGGTTGACGGACAGTTGTCAGTCTTTGGGGAAGGAGAAGGCTTCCACCCGAGAAAGGTAGTTTTGAAAAGAGCTTTGGTAATGAGTGAGAGCTAGCTGGGAGCCTCTGTGCTTGTGTTTCTGTTCTTGCAAGCACGACTTGCTTTTAGACCTGGGCTTACTGACAACCCAACCAGGCTAGAAAGCTCAAGGAGTTTGAGGGTCCCGTGCACAGAAGCAGACTCTGATCTCCATCCTCAATTCTGTCACTGTGTGCAAGGCAGTTGTCACGGGGTGTTTGGAACTGGTTCTGCCTGAGATGCAGTTGCTACTCAGAGGGAGGGATCGGGGCTCCTTGGAGGGATGCTGCACCCTCAGCTCCCTGAGTTGATGCTGTGAGTGAGCCTGAGCTTCCCAGAGGGCTAGATCTGAAGGAGAGAGCTACTGCAGAACAGCTCAGAGGAACCACTGGGAGCTGAGACCCCATTCTAGAGGCCTGGGGACCGGCTGAGCATAGACAGAGCAAAAAACAAAACTCAGTCCTTGAATTCATTGAGCAGACAGAGACAGCAAGACGTCCTTTAGTCCAAATTCCTGTTGCATCCATCTGTCCATCCGCCCAGCAATTCAGTATTTTGCAAGTACCTACTGTATGTCAGGCACTGTGTTAAACTCTGCATGTCCAGTGGTCAAAGCTGCAGGTGAAAATATTTCTGGTTTTCACCACTAGAAGTTTCCCAGCTTCCTAATGCTATTTTAGTAGTTTGGCCACAGACAGCCCCAGAATTTATATACTAGACAGCTCTTCAGGTTTGGCAACCAAAATGGAAGGGCAAGGGTGAGGGGGATCTCTTGAAGAATAACCTGCTTTTTTTTTTTTTTTTTTTTTTTTTTTTTTTTTTTTT
>NW_026000185.1:3239663-3303228 GCF_001458135.2 Marmota marmota marmota | reverse complement strand
TTTTTTTTTTTTTTTTTTTTTTTTTTTTTTTTTTACAACAAGCACTTTTTAGATGGTGCTCACTGGGACCTGCCCACTCCTGGCTTCCCAAATCCCTGATCCTGATCCCCTCCCCCCACCCCTGCAGCAGCCATTATCCTCTATCATGCAGCAGAGTTTACTTATTTCTTATCTGTGTAGTTTATTTTCTGCCTCCCCCACACTAGAATGTAAGCTCTGATATCGGGGCTCTTTCCTTGCTCTCCCCTCTGATATAGCACCCGGGACTAGACCAGCACCTGGGATGAGGTCAATAATAACTAAATAGCCTTCAAGTGTTTGAACAAGTAAGTCAATCAAAGTACCTAGGACAGAGATAATACATGACGAGTTTTTATAAAGATACTTTCCTTCTCCCTTTATTGAAGGTTGAGGCTATGTAGTTACCCACATTAAAATTTGGAAGTCAGACTAAAATACTTATAAGACACATATTGGCAGTTGCCACTGAGCTGGCTCTAGTGTAATTAAGATCAAGAAGTCCTTCTTCCTGTCTGAGTAGAATCCTTCTTGCTCTGAGGCAGGGCAACTTCCATAGAAAGCATCCATTAGTGAACTATTTTAACAGCCTTAGGAAGTTACCGTAAGGAACAGAGAAAGAGAAAAAGAAAAAATAAATAAAACCTATTTCCTCTCTTAAATCAATGGCAAATCAGAGAAAGAAAAAAGCTACAAGTACTATTGTGTGGGCCAAATTGGGCAGCTGCCTTCATTAGAAGATGATATTATCCATTGCTAGTTTTCTGCACCCTTTGGCTTCCTATGGGTATGTGTAGCCATTATCCAATTAATGGTCTTTGCAGCTCAAAGGCCAGGGCAGCCCTGAATGCACACACAATGTACACACCCAGTAGACATGGAGTGCCCAGGCATTCTTTGTAGAGAGAGACAAGCGTTATTTATTTTCCCCACTTCTCCCATTAATTGATGGAGAAGGCTCATTCCAGAGCAAGAGGCATTGATGTGGCTCTTTGGTACTCTGTTAAGGTGGAATTCAAATTCTGTATCCCCTGATGCTGCCGAAAAGGCTGACAAACTTTTCTCATTGAGACAGAAAAATAATAGTCGCAGATGGAGTGCTTCTGTTTGAACTGGGGGAGGTCTTTGATGTTGTTCTCCTGAGAGTCACTGGGATGTCATCCATGGTGAAATGGCCCCTGTGCCCCCTTTTTATGTTCCCGTGTGGGTGCACTGGTCTCCTGTGCTTGGTTTGCTCTGGGAGGAAGCTTGGTGCTTAGTTGTCCAGAGAACAGATCTGGGCTCTGGATAATCCTGACGTGGCTTTGGAAGGTCTAGATGCTACGGCTTTACTTTACAGATTTCCAGTGGACCTGACTCGGAAGACCGAAGTTTAAGGGGAAGTCTGAGTCATTACTGCAAAGCAGGTCTGTAGGAATCCAATCAGCACTGAGCGGTTTTCCAGTTTGGGAGGAAATGGAGCTGGAAAATCTGTGTTGGATCAGGGCAGCTGAGTGTAGCTATTGGCTCCTTACATAATGTATTTGTTTTTCATTAAATCACTCAGATAAGGTCTTATTAAAGTGCCATGTATTATTTATCACGTTTCTCATGAAAATGAGCTGAAGGGAAAATCCTGTCCCTTCCTGGGCACTTCGGGCTTTTTCAATGTCAGCTGGCCAATGCCTGTCAATCTGGCAAATTGCTTGGGGCAAGAGGAAGGAATGGAAAGGGTTTGGAAAGACAGAATCTTTGGTTTTTAATTCTATGTGTTTGTGGTGTGGCTTTTTTAAGAATGTTTTTTCCCCTCTTTGGCTTTGTGAGCTGCAAACTAAGAATAAATAAATAAAAGAGAGTTAGAGGGGGAGAAAAGGAGGAACCCCTTCATTTGTAGATCAGAGCTTGTGTGAGGAACCTGACTTCTGAGGTCACATGCAAGCATTTTTTCAAACTAACCACAGCCATCCTCTTCCCTCCCAAAGCAGCCCAAAATACTAGCCCGTAGTCTCTGGATTCCCCCATCACCTTCCGATTGGGATTGGAGGGTTTTAAACAGGCTACTGTGTAGTGTACCTATTAAATTGATGAGATGTGGGAGCCCCCAGGGTGGTTGGGGATTGTTTTTGCAAGGTGGAAAGGAGAAGCCGTCTGGTTGGGGCCCAGTGTTTGGCATAGTAAAGATTTTATGGTTATTGATGGCATTTCACAACAGAACAAGAGCTCTGGAATAATTAATTTCCTTTTCTTCAGAAAGCATTTGGATTTGCCTGCAAAGTGAAGCCAAAGACTCAGTTCAGAGCATTGACCTCTCTGCTGGGAGGTGGGGGTGAGCCCAGGGAGGGATCAGTGGAGATGTCCCTGGTGGACAGTCCCTAGGTCCTGCTCTAAATGCTCTTTCCTGAGAGAGCCCCATCTCTTCTCAGGAATGGACCTATCATCCTGCAGGGTAGGGACACAGCTTCAGCAAGGTATTTCAAGGAGCCCAACAACCATAAAAGATACCATTCAGGCAGCTGATCTGATACTCTGAAAATAAAAAAGAAAATCCAATCACTGGGTCAAAATCTATATTAAAAAAAAAAATATGGCTACTACTCCTGATCATGATTTTACTCTTGCCAAGAATTTTTTCTCTCCCGTGGGGACCAAGGACGAGTTAGAGTCTTAATATTTTATTTTGATTTGTAGATCACATCATATTTTATTGCACAAAGACTAACGAAATCTACTAATGAATAATTATTACTTGATAAAATAAAGGGGAGGGGGGAGACCCGCTTGCAAGAGCAGAATGTTAATTTGGCCAAGGAGGGTTGGCCAGGAAAAGGGGAAAAAAAAAATAAACCATTGTAATTTGCTTGCTGCAGCGGACTAGTAATCTCTTATCAGACGTGGACTTCCCCACCCTGTGCATTTGTAATTGGAGAAGAGTGGGGATTCTGGGCTGGGAGAAGCCCCCTTGCATTCATCGGGAGCCGGCGTGTTAGTGCAAGAGGCTTGATTTCCACGCCAGCCTGGGCGGATTCTCCCCTCCACAGCAGCGGGGCTCAGGGCTGCCTGCCCAGGCTCGGGGAGGCCACAGGGAGGGCTGTACCCCGAGTCCCGGCGGGGCCCCTCTGCCCGCTGCCCTGCCCCGGTGGCGGCTCTGCGCTCAGGCTTCTTACAAAGGGGAATCCCTTTTTCTGTGTTTATCTGCCGACCAGTCGGGCAAACAAACCGCCACCCAAAGCTCCGACTGTGGGGGGCGGGGGGGTTGTCCCAGCGGGGCAGTCGCCTTCAAGGTCCAGCTCGCCTGGATGCTGGTGATGGAGGGCGCACGCTCGCTCGCCCGCCCTCCCCGAGGGAGGCGACTTTTAGCAGACACAATTTAAATTTGGGTGAGTTGTTAAAAAAAAAAAAGAAAGAAAGAAAGAAAGAAAAAAAAGAAAAGAAAAAAGCTAAGGGGAAAGGGGGTGGGGGGGTAAAAGAAAAAAAGAAACACACACACACACACACACACACACGCACACACANCGGGCGCCCGGGAGACAGGATGCAGCATCCTCTGACGGGGGCCACCTGCGTGGCGCTCCCCAACGTGGGCATGTGTCCCCAGCTCTCGTGTGCCTTGACTTTCATGTACTTGCAGCAGGTAAGGCCGGCGCGCGTCTCCTCTCGGGCTGCTGCCCGCTGGGCCGGGCTCGGAACCGCGTCGGGTGGGCTGCACTGGGCGCCTCTCGGGGCTGGGAAGGGGCTCCTGCGGGGGACGCCACGGGGACAAGGGTGGGAGGGAGCCCGTGGTCTCCGTGGAGCCCAGACGCCCTGCGCCAGCCTTTTTCCACCCCCTGCACCCTGTCTGAATACTTTGCCGGATTCCGGATCCGGATTCTGAGCCTGGGTACCCGGAGTTGAAATCATGGAAAATTGCCTTTTTTTTTTTTTTTTTTTTTTGGAATAGCGTTTTTCTCATGTCAGAGAGTCCAGTGGTTATCTGAGCCTAAGACCCCTTTGATGCTGAGAGTTTGGGTATTTGTGGAGGCATTCCAGGTGCCTGATAATTCAGCTGATGTAATGGGGAGTGAAATAAAAAAATGTGTGTGTGTGTGTGTGTGTGTGTGTGAAGTATTTTGTTTCTTAAGTTTGTGTGGTTGTATATTCGGTGCACATGGGATGGGAGCGTTAGGATTTCTGGAGCGTGTCAGCCCCATAATCTGTCTCCAAACTCATTGGCAATGCTTCGAGGAAGGTGAGCGGTTTAGGGTGCCGTCTTTGTAGCATGTAGAAAGGTATTTGTTGTTGTTGTTGTTGTTGTTTATTTGTTGTCTATTTGAGTTCCCCCTCACCCCCTTAGTGGGCTGGTTGGGGGATTCTGTGTGTGCTCTATTTCCTATTTCGTACACATTGCAGAACCTTCAGATGTGTGGCTGTCTTTCTCTGGGTGTTTCCCTGGGACCCTCTCTGCCTCTGTCTCTCTCTCTTACTAGAAGGGACACTGCCTGAGTTGGTCCAGGCTTGGGAATTAGCTCAGCACTACCCTGTGGGTGACAAGCCAGCCCTGGCATTGGGCAAGGGCTGTGGGTGTGAATTGGCAGGGTCGGAAGGGTTTTGTCATGCAGATGGAAGCCTCCCAAGAGCCCCATCCCATTCTGTGAAGTTTGCAGAAATTGTGATCATTTTATCTGCTTTTCTGTTGACTGGTCCAAGGGTACCATTTGTTAATGTGTGTTTGTGTGCTAACTGAACTTCCTTTGCAAGAGTTGAGAGGGGCCTCTTTCCTCAAAGACCCTCAGTTTCAATCTGTGATACAGGGATCTGTGTATTCACAAAATGTCAGGGTTTTGTTTTGAACATTTGGACGTTTGTTATCAAGTTGGTTGCCTCCAGAAAATATTTCTTTGGCATTTTTTCCATTGTAAATCTTTTTAAGAACAGCCTTCAATGGGGGACAAATTGGTTAATCCTTTTAAATACTATTTTTTGCCCTTTTCTCATTTAGTACATCATGACAGGAAACATTTCTCCAGAGTGTATTGATAACATATCATATGATTTATCTATTTCTACTATTTCTGCGTCTTTGCTATGAATGTGTTTTGTGTGTGTGTGTGTGTATGTGTGTGTTTAATTCCTCGGAGTTTCTGCCTTCTAAATGGTTAAACTGGTCTGCTCATCTAGGTACAACTTAGGGAAGAAGCGAGTGACTTTGAGAGGTTATTCTTGCCAGGAAAAGGACGAGGAGTATCTAGGATCAACACAAGGACTCTGAGCCTCTTCTAGGCAGTCTCTCCCCCAAGGGAGAACACCCGGTTCTGGAAAGAGGGGGGCTCACAGGAAGCGTTGGCAGCCATAACAAATATTTAGAAGTGACTAAATCAACATGGCGCTTCCATATGAAGGTAGATGGAAGGTGGGTTTTGAATTGGCTTTGGGAAGGCCCCCGCCCCTGTTGAAAAGACTTGCGATGCTTTCAGTGAACAGATCATAATATGATGCTGAGACATGGTGTCAGAACAGGGTGTGTGTGGTGTGTATTCTCTCTGGCTTTCACTCAATGCATGAAGTGTAGGGCAGGCAGGCATTTATTTTTGCTTCTCTTATTTAGAATCAAGTTTTCTAGCCGCAGTTCTCCCCTATCCTGAAGGCTTACCCTCAGAGCAGGAGGGATGTGCCTTGGGGGGGTCATCTCTCTGGCCATGACTGTCATGATGGTTTGCGTCTGAGTCTCATGCTATTGCTTTTATTTAGCAAATCAGACAATTGGCTGATTAAGAGTGTGAAATAGTTCACTTTAATCTCCATGCACTGCTCACCAATACAGATGACACATCTGCCCATCCATCACCACTTCATTTTTATCTGCTTTTAATCTATAGCTATTGTATCTCTAATTTTGATGAACAGAGAACTAAACTGCAATCGCAAAGTATGTTGGCCAAATGAATGAATCAGGCAGCATTTGTGAGAAATAACATCTCCATTGGAAACATTCTATTTTATATTATTTAGAAATAGACATATTTCAGAAATCCTTGTCATTCAAATCACCCACATCTCATAAAATAAACACAGCCATCTTATTTTGCAGCATTCATCTCTGTGCTTTATAAATACACACATGCAGATCAGGGGCCCACCAAGTCTCTACTGAAGTATATTTTCCTGGAATTGAGTTCCATGTGGGGCTTATTTCTTATTCCACATCTAAAATGACTTCATCGTGGGCTCTCTTTGCCCCAATCCCAACTCCCAGCCTTTCTTCCTACCTTCTCCCGGATTTGTGCCTAGGACAACCCATAAAAGCAGAAATCAATCAGGATGCCTCAGCACACGCGTCTTCTCCGGGTGACCAGCTGAAGACGCCATAACCCTTTTGCCACAAATCACTTATTTATTCCGGCCAATGCGGAGGCAACTTTGGTGTTGGCATTGTTTGACTTATTTCATTTATTTATATTTCCCAGTAACTTTCCTTTAGATGGATGTTTTCTTCCAGTTACAGTTCCGTTCTTCCCCTTTTTCCTCCTTGTTTCTCTATCTTAACATCCAAGGTGTTACCAACATTGGGAACTGCCAGATGGGATGATGTTGTCCTTTCGGCATCCAGATGTGGGGTCCAGGGACATCATCCCTGCGTCCATGCACCTGCAGAGCACGCAGGTGCATGATGTGGACCTCTAGTGCAGAGCACCCGCTCGTGGTCACAGGCCACTCTGAGATGGAAGGAGTCAGTGATCCCTGGAGCACCTCGTGTCCAGGGACAGTCCCCTGCTTCAACTTCCGTGCTTGATGCTCTGCAGTGGCTTCATTCTGCTGTTTCAGATGGCAGATCTTCTTCCCTCAAGTGGACTTCAAACTCACATATCCCCAGGACACAAGCTTCCCAGTGTGCCAACGTGGGGACTCATTTAAACATTCTTGCTTTGAGGGAGAATTCTAAATTCGAATTCCAAATTTGGAGGTTGATGACCAGAGAGAGAGAAAGAGGATCTATTTTGTTTTGTTTTGTTGGTTTGCTTTTTCCCAGAGGAAAATAGAGAAGAGCCACAGGCACACACGTGCACGCATATCCACGTGACACACGAACCTCAGGATGCGCTTCTACCCCAAGTCACCTGGAGGCAAGCACAGAGCACCCATCTGGTGGTCAGGTTTGGGGAGGACACAGCTGTGCAGACCACATGACAGGCTCCCCCCCCCCCCCAGGGCTGCATTTCTTACCGACTTCTAACTCCTGAAAAAGGATCAGTAGCACATTAACTTAGTTTTCCCCGTTCCTAAGCCTCCATCAGCATCTTCCAGTTCTGAGAACGCTTCTCATCCAAGACCTGTTCCCTCAGAACCTTTTAATCAGCCGAAATTTAACAACAAGTCAAATACTTAAAATCCACATTTAAGGGGGTGGGGGGAGAGGGACCTCTAAAGTGGGCCATGCCACTGTCAATATCCTAAGATTGGTAATTTTTCCCACTTAATGATGATCCATGTGGTTTGTTTTAAATAGTGAAGTGGTTTGTACAAAGGGTAATTCCTGGTAAATGAAGCCATTGCTCACTGTGGACATCTTCAGATCGAAAGCAATTGAACTGAAACCTGCGTATCAACCCTTTCTGTCTTTAATTAGAAAGTGGTGCTCGCTGCAGAGAATCACCCGGGAAGAACTGGCTCTCACGCTCAGGCTGGGGGGATAGCGCTGTGTACCAGTCGCGGTGATGAATTTGGGCAGCATTGGGTAGGCCGCAGCAATGATGGCCGTGCAGGAGAGTCCAGTTCTCGTGGCAGTGGCTCAGCTTGTGTTGCTCAGTCTGATGATTTACAGGGGGACAAATGGCATTGTATCACCTTTTTTTTTTTTTTTCCCTCTTGTCTTAATCCGGGGTTGATTTATTAGATGGTGCTGCAGATTGGGGGTAGTCAATAGTGTCAATAATGTAGAAAAGAACCAGGGTAGATTATCTTCACATCTGAATTGGTTAAAGGAATTTAAGTGGCTGGAATGAGTCCCTTTCCAGGCCCAGGTGCCTGTGGAATGGAGGATGTGTCTTTGGGTCTCTTTCTACAGAGATCCTGTGTCATAAATCGGTTAATTAGCCAATCTTCCCCCGTTTCTCTGGTCTTTTTCCAATTAAGGAGAGAAGGCATGAATTGTTGGGAAACGTGGCCAGATAAGCCCCTCATCTCAGGTGGGCTGGACCCATTCTGTGGCAGGAACCTGCGGGCAGGAGCTTGGTTTCCTCCCATGGACGGCGGGTGACTGGGGTGGCATCTGCGTTAAAGCTACTTAATGAAACGTTCGTTTGTAAAATCCGTGAGCATCTGTCTGTCCTCAGACCCGAGTCGCGCACCACCCGACTGCTCTGCCTGCCATTTCCAAGCGGTTTCCGTGTCAGAACATGCCATCGGCCGCTTCTGCCTTTGCCCGAGTGGAGGGAGCCCATGTCATTAGGGCTCAGTCGCCATCTGTTTTCCTTACAGCTGGCCCTTGAGTAATTGTCCAGTAGTGGATGGACTGAGGGTAGACAGTCTTTTTTAGGGTTTTCTGATTCATTGAACCAAGCTCTCTGCCCCAGGAGGAAACATAATGCTTCTTTATTCATATTGGCTGGGTAGAAACAGTGTAGTTTGTCAGGCAAATAATAGTCTTTTGGAAGAGAGAGAAATTGCAACATTGTAAACAAAATCAGGTTGGTGCTTGGGGGCCTGAGGGGGTTGGGCCAGGAGCAGGAGCTGCCATCCTGGGAAGGAGGTGGGGCTGGCAGGCCCGGGCCCTGATGGTCCCCACTCTGAGAGCTTTCTAATGGGACAGGGAGAGGTGTCCCAGTGTGCTGTTTAATTCAATTCAGAAAAGGAAAGAAAGTTCCACCCATCAATAAAGTTTCTTATTTTCTGTGCCACCCAGAGACCTTTGCAGGGCTGAGCATTGGCCTGTAGCGGGCAATACCATTAGGCCCGCCTCCTCCGGCCCTGTTGAGAGGAGCTGTGTCAAACAGGGTCAACTCTTCGGCACAGTGGCTCCAAAGGGCCCTGGCCCTTCTACCATGCAGAGTGCCAGTGAGCTGGGGCCATGAGCAGTGATCCTGCAGGTCCCTGCAGGGAGCAGCAGACACAAGTTACCAAGGGGACTCTCAGAAGAGTTCCAAAATTCAGGGCCTAACTTTGTCTTAGAATTATTGTGGTGGTTATCCTGTTGGTGTGTCCTGGGTCCTGAGAGGGTCTGGGGTTGGAGTGGGGACTTTGCTGCCATTTCTGATCTTCCAACCCTGATTGATTGGTCCTGGTGAAATAGAAAAGTTGACTCCTTCCATTGCCTGGAGTCCCTGTTCTGATCCCCTTGGGTCAATTGTTAAGCACTTGGCAGTGTATGGAGCATCTTGGCTGTGCCTAGATTGGCCTGGTGGACTGTCAGCCACATCACGACACAGACTCTTCCATTCCATTTCTTAACGCCCCCCTCACCACCTAAAACAGAGTTGTATCTAGGCAGCAGTTGTTCAGTGAAGGGGGGGACCAAGGCATGCACCATAAGGACCCTCTAGAGGTGTTCATCAAGGTGAGGCAGTGACTGCCACCCATTTTTATGTATTTATAATTACTCGTTTGACCATGTGTTTATTCTTTCATTGGTTTATGTAGAAATTGTCTCCAGCCATAGTATTTCTGCAACTAAGTTGGAAAGACTACTGCCCTGTGGAAAAAGTGTCCTGGGAAATGAAGAACAGAGGCCACAAGGGAGAGGTTTTCAGATTGTGAGACCTGTGCAGGACACAGAGAACGGTGGCCACAGGACAGGCAGACCTCGAGGTGGAGGTGGGGCTGTGGGAGCCCTGGGCAGGCGCAGGCTGAGGAGGTGCACCAGGAGTGGGGAGGGGCCAGGGCCCAGGGGTGGCCTTCAGAAGTGGGAGGATGGGGCTCAGGGACGCAGGAAGGGAGTAGGCAGTGGGATCTGGTCTGGGGTCGTATGGTTTAGTCTCCATGAATAGGTCGCGGGCTTTCTCCTGTGCTCTAGGGCCATCTTGAAAGGAGGCAAGTGGAAAGGAAAAGGGGTGGAAAGGAATCCTCCCTGAACCAACGAGTCAAAGCCACTGCAGAGCTATGGGGAGCCCACTGGACATTGGGAGCCAAGTTTGGGGCAGGAGGTGGAGAGAGGGTTTTGATCAGAACCGTAAAGAAGGGCACTCACCCTGGTGCACAGAGAGTGCCTTGGCAGCTTTCTCAAAATCGTAAAGTATTGACGAGGTGAGAGAGTTGAGGTGAAGATAACAAGGTGTCTCGGTGTTTCTCAGCCTTTGGGCCTCCAAGGATTCCGCTGCTAATTGTTGCCAACCTTCTCATCACCACAGTTGGTATCTACTTAATAATTTTTTAAACGAGCTGATATTCCATACTTACAGGTAAAGAAGTTGCAGCCCAAAATAAAGTGGCTGAATCCCGGCTGCGATATCATTTCTCCAATTCGTGGAAATAAGCCTTTGTCCATTCAGACGATCATTCATTCATTCCATGTCTATCGAACTCTCTGAGGTACCAGCTACCCTCCTGGAGTCACCCAGTAAGCCAAGCAATCGTCCCTGTTGTCTGGGACAGTCTGCTGTGTTGTTCATCTGGCTGCCATTCTCGAACCATCCACGAGGCACCCCACTTGGGAGAAAGTGGGCCTGACCCCCTGCATTCCTCGGAATCCTCTACCAAGTGGAGCCTGGAAGTGCTCTTTCCTCCCCCCACCCAGTTTGCAGAGATCAGGATTGCAGTTGGCTTGAGTCACCTCTCCTGCGTCTGCTAGGACAGTGACCAGAGCAGACAATGAAGGAAAGCAGTTCGACTGCTCCAACAGGCAGAGGGCTTGAGGCAGCCGGGCTGGGCCGGGGAACCATAGCTGTGGCCTTCCCCACTCAGCCACGCTGCATTTGAGAACATTCTCCCCCCATTCTGATCCCCTTTTCATGTTGTGTTTCAATACACACAGAATCAGAATGAGGAAGTGCAGCCCGAGTGAGAAGCCTTTAGGAGCAAGTGTGTATTCCTAGGGACTTAATGACTTTTTTTTTTTTGCTGCTGTGGAACAAAGTACAGGCAGCTATGGAATCGAAGGGCCTCAGATTTCCTAAGACTGATGAGTAAATGCACAAAAGGTTTAGTCTTAACGAGCCTTTTCTTTTCTCGTGTTTGATGTTTGCCTGGGATTCACTGTGAGGACTAGATTTCTGTTATCAAAAACAACAGCTAAGGTGCCCCGTCTTCCCTCACCAGCACTGCTCTGTTGCTCTGCCGGAATCCAGCCCCCAGTCGAGCTCTGCGGAAGAGTGGGATCTGAGAGATGTCCCCTGCCAATGGCATCTAAAAGCAGAAGGAACAGTGGAGCCTACCCTTTGGCTATCCTACGGTCTTCTCAAGTGCCTTTCAAAATTCAAATGAGAAACCTGTATCTACCTAGGAGGGTGGGTGTCAGCTACCCCTAAAATACGTTTTGTTTTGTTTTTTTTTTTTTTAAATAAGGTGTCTCTGGATTTTCATGGACCAGAAGCCATGATCGGAAGGCTCTCTATCCATCTGTGTTATTCATAATCTGATCCAACACAATTGAACAATCACTTACCCGATTTGAGGCCTCTCTTGCTTCTTCAGAAAAGCAGGGCTGAGACGAACCATTTCATACCCTTCTTTGCATGAGTCAGTGAGATGCACCTTGGTGCTTGGGATGTGGGGGGCCAACCATAGGTGATTTAAATAAACGGGGGTGTCAAAGTGAAGCGGGTTCTGGTATTGGAAGCTCCATATGAACTTTTATCTTCAATTTCTCCCAAATCCACATAACAAATGCACTCATGGTCTGCTGAGGACACAGACCCCAGAAGTTTGGGGGTCCCTCTCAGGTCTCCCGGGACCCCTGCCTGCTCCACTGTCTCCACCCCCTTCCCCCCATGGTCTGTCAGCCGTGCTGCTGGGTGGATTGGAACCGGGCTGCACAGCTCAATTAATGCTCCCTGACAGGAGGAGGGAAAACAAAAGTCTTCTCGCTCTTGTCAGTAGCCAAGTTATTTACTTTCAAAAGCTGACAGACGCACACTGCAGGGGCTTCATTTATTTCCATTCAGAACGTCGTTATTCTGTGACGCAGGAGACGTGGGCCCATGTAGAAGTTGATTCCCATAAGCTTTAGCAGGGTGAGAGCCTGTGAACCAGTGGACTGTCGGCCCGCAAAGGCCAGGGGAGGCCGCCAGGGGCTGGGCACCGCCTGTGTGCTTGGCCCTGATGCCTGGGCCGTGGGCTCAGCTTGGGGATGGGCAGCCGAGGGGGCCAGGTGCCCTGTGATCTGTCCTCTGAGAGGAGGTGTGTTCCCTGCTGCCTGATCATTTGTCCTCTTATTCTGCAAAAGAATGAGCAGAGACCCTTTCCACCTCCTCCTTCATCTGGGGTGCTCTGGGAATTTCTGGAAACAGAAATCTCCTGAAGATGGCTCTGCCTTGGTTCTAATCAACGTGGCTTCTTACGCTCACGCAGGCCCATCCAGGTCACCTGAATAGCACTGTACAGTGGTGTGTGTGTGTGTGTGTGTGTGTGTGTGTGCGCGTGTGCACGCGTGCGCTTCTTCTTCCTTTCTTCCTTCTTCCCCCTGAAAGGTCGGTAATGAGCGGTGAAGCAGGAAAGTGCCCAGTGGAGAAATTCCCTTCCTCTCCCTGCAATGACCGGTCCCTCCACTGGGGGTCTCCGTCCCAAACACAGGACTCTGGATTCTGGAGCATTTTCTTTTTTTCTTTTTCTTTTCCCTTTTTCTCTTTAGGCTGTTTGTGGTTCCATTCAAAAAAACACACAAAAAAAAAAAACAAAAAAAAGAACGGAGCTCTTTCTGTCAACAGGAGGAGTTACCGTGAGACCATTTAGGGACTCGGAGAATCGCACCGTCCTCAGCACGACCATGATAATAATAAAATGATAAAAATAATGAAATAATCAATAACTTTTAGGGAGGACTCTGTGACAAGCACTTCTACGTGGATTCTCACGTTTAATCTCCCATGAAAGGCTTCCAGGGAGTTGGCATTAGTGGTTTCATTTTTAGATGCAGAATCCCAGCTTAGGGGGGAGAATGATGTGGCCAGCCACCCAGGGTCCCTGCAGAGCCCACCCTGGTAGCCAGGACTCCACGCTGTCCCTCGGTCTCTGCCCCTTGGTACCACGTCACCTGTGCCATGCAGGCTTTCAGCTAGGTTCTGACCTGAGGGACCATGGCCAGCCCATGGCGGTCCTCTGTCTCCTCCTCCAGGAGAAACTTGTCAGAAAGGGCCAGGGCTGAGGACAGACCAAGAAGCCCTTGGCCTTGGGCAGGAGAGGGAGAAGGGAAAGCAGAAGGCTGGCGGGAAGCGCCGGCCCCCGGAATGATGGAGTGTGCATTTCTCTGCAGCCCGTTCCGATCCCCAAATCCCCCTTGTGCTGAGGAGCTCTTCAACTAACACAGGAAATGCAGTTGCTGCCCGGCACCGTATTAATGATTTATACACCACACCGCTGCTTTGTTCCCCGCCAGGGCCTGGGCCTGTTCATAAAGGCATCTCAGGGAGTGGGGTCCTGGCTCGCCATGCCGCGGTGCTCGGCGCAACACGGCTGCACATAAATCAAAGGAATTGAGCGCTTTATAACCTTCCTGAGCTCAGAGGTGGTGTGCGCGTGCGGGCGTGGGGTGTGTGTGTGTGTGTGTGTGTGTAGTTTTAATCAGATTCACTTAGGGACATTTTCACTGCCTTTCTGTAAAGAAGGAGTGATGGAAGGGAGCCATCTATCTTAGGCTGGTTTCACGGTGGCCCCGTGGCCCTATTGGTCTCCCATTTGGGGTTTATGCTCTTCTGTGTTGTCTAGGAAAAGGGGCTGCCACTGTTGGATTAGCATAAAAAGATGCAGACCCCATTAGAGTCCCCCTTTTCCTCCAGAGCGTCAGCAAGCACGGAGGAGCGGGCAGGCGACATGGCTCTGAGCAGATCACCACCACTCTCAGCAAGCCAACCCAGCCTCCTGCGCTCTGCAAACAATGGGATTTTTGAAGCTTTTAGGAATTATTCCTATTTCAAATCGTTCTGCTTTGGTTTCTTCCGGATGTAGATTCAGGATCGAGGGAACTTTGTTGAGTGTAAACCACATACAGCTCTGGTCTTAGCCTCAGGTGGATTTATTTATTTATTTTCCTAATTGGAAGGAAAAAAAATGATCTCACCCTATGCTTTATTTGAAGTCCTCAATCCCTCTTTCAGGATATCTGCAGAGAGAAGCTGGTGTTCTGTTTTTATTTTGGATGGCGCCCGTGTTCTCTTAATTATGTCATGTGTTTCATTCCGTGTGAGGTTGTATTTTTTCTTTCCCTATAGGACTGGGAGCTGAAAACTAACAGAAGACTGAGTAGGAGGTTGCAGGGAAAAACAAGAAATGTTTAGGAAATTAGAACGATACTTTGAATATTCTATCCAGCAGGATTATTTTTGTATAAGATGATTTTAGGAAAGGAAATGCTCTTACTTAAAAAAAAAAAAAAGTCAGGCTTTTAAGAAATAAACATATCCATTTAGTTGAATTGCTAAATGAAACAATAAATGCAAAGATGCATGAATAAAGCCCCCTACACCCCAACTGGGGCTTGAATTTTCTTTATAAATGTCCAAGTTGGGCCTAACTGGTTCTTATTAACCTCTATGCCCGGGCAGAAATAAAAAGTAGTTTTTTTAAAACCATCCAGTCATGCAACGGAAACACACATCTGGGGGAAAGATTGTCTTTGACAACGTCTCTCTGGAAAGTGAAGAGTAGCATGCACGTTGACATAAGCAAATTAAGGATGTTACAGAATTTTTTCATCACAGGAAATAGGATCCAGTGTTCTGGACCCAGAGAGCAGGTGTCCTGCAAAAGGCAGTTTACATTCACATTGTACAGAATCCCGTGTTTGCATTTGTCCCCTATTATGTGAATCCGTGAGTGTCTCATTGTCTTTAATTATGTCTACGAGGCACAAGACAGCCGTCAACATCTGCTCCATTGTTTACTTGGTTTACATATAGCTTTGATGGGTTATTAAACAATCTATTTTTCAAACCCAAAACAGAGAAACCAGCCGAACCCATATTATGGTATTTTGTAAAGACTCATTATGCATTTAGCACTTGGGATTTCTGCAAAGCTGGTGATTCACCCAAATAAACAGCGCTTTCTTCTGATAGGGTTTCTTGGCTCTGGGAAAAATATCAATTTCCAACATAAAATCAAATCACATTTCCTCCTTAATGGTATACCATGCCAGAAAGACGATGTGTTAATATAAGGGACAGATCCTCTCCCTTCCACACTTTTTTTTTTTAAATCAGAAAAAAAGAACAACTTTCTAAAATAAGAAAGTCTTTTAATTCGAGTCTGCAATTCCTATATTATATAATACAACTATCTGCTTTTACATGAGGAGGACGTTTGAGGGCTGATACGATGCTGTCAGAGAAGTGCTGTCTTTTCTACCTTTTAAACAGTGTTCCCTACACTGTGCAATCTATTTAGGAGAGGTTCATGCAGCCATCTAGCTCAGAGCAGGTGACAGACATCACCATGATGAAGTCACCTCAAACCTGGCCTTGTCACTGAAGTCAAATGGCTAGTCATTAAGTCACTCATTCATTCAGTACATATTTATTTAGCCTCTGCTGGGTCTCCAACTGGATTCATCATGAAGGATACATGGGCGAGGAAGCCACGTCCGCCCCCCCCCCCTCGTGGAGTCCCAAGTTCGTGGTGGAGACAGGCAGGGGGTCAGCAGGTTAATGTGAGTTGCAAGGTGTGACAGGTGCTCTGAAGGGAAGGGAGAGGAGCCCCCAGGGAGGACTGAGGCTGCATCCAGGGGAGGGACGCTGTCACTGAAGAAGTGGCCCAGAAGCTGAGGGCAGGGAGGTGGGCAGGCAGTAAAGATCAGGGTGGAGAAGGCAAAGGGTACCCAGTGGCCATGGCCTGCCTCAGTGGCCTCAGGGACACAGTGGGGGATGGGAAGAGAGCCGGTGATGGGCCAGGCCACAGGGGCATGGGGGCTCTGACCCAGGTCCTGGGTCTCATTCCAGGGAGAATAACAGAGAGGCAGTAAGAACCCTGAGGGACTTTAAGAGGGAGATGGAGGTGGAAACACGGAGCCTGCTCAGAAGACCACCTTGGCTGGGAATAGGTTGGACAGACAGGAGGGCAACCCAAGGTGAGGCCCACAGGGGTCAGGAAGGCGGCGTGAAGGTGGCTGGACTTGGTTGACACAGAGATGCCCAGGACAGCAGGAGTGGAAGTTTTGGGAAACAGGCCGCGCACTTATCCCTGAGTCCAATGTCTGCCCAAAGGCGGGCCCTGCAGGCTGGGCTGGGAGGACATTGGAAGGGCTGCCCTAGGTGCATGAGGCTTCTCTGGGGCACTCTGGAGTGGCCGATTTCAGCCTCTGTCTGGCCACAGCTCCCTGAGTGTCACTCGGAATCTCCGTGGCTGGTTGGTACAATGTCCAGTGTCAACGTCCTCATCTGTCAAGTTATGCCTTTGCTTAGAAGGGCCATCGCCCACATCCTGGCTGCAGCCTTCTGGTCTGGGGAGCCAGCTGATTGCACGGGTGGTGGGCAGCGCCTCTCGCCCTCCCGCTAGCCCAGGCGTACCGGCATGAACTGCATCATGAACCAACTTCAAGCCTTAGACGTCTTGTGAACCCTGTGGGCCTCAGCCTAGCTATGGGGACATGTCCATTGACCTCTCCAAAGCCTGGGTTCCACGTTTGTGAGATAGAGGGAGTTGCAGGGTTGGCGGCAGGACATCCTCAGGAGTGTGGCACCCGGCAGTTTATATAGCTGGTGGAAAGAGCCCTGTGCATGTCTGGACTTTGGCTGTTGGTAGTGGAGATGGGGGCAGAGCAGGCCCAGGAGGTGAGGAGGCCACAGTGCTGATGGTAGTAACGGTGGTCGTGATGGAGTGGCAGATGGCGCTGGACATGGCGTGCTGGTGACAGCGATGACGTTCAGTGACTACAGTGATGAGGGTCAGAACGCAGCGTGGTGGCTTCACATGACTCCTGGATTCAGATTTGGTTCAGGGAGGCCACTGGCCCCACTCCATGTGCCTAGACAGATTACCTGACCCCTGTTTTAACTGTCTTTTCTGTATCATGGAACCGTATTTATCCTGTCATGAGGAAGATGAGATAAACCCATACCGTGAAACAAATCAGGGCACCATTTGTTGTCACAGACAAACTTAAAAACGAACATAGACAATGTTTGTCACGTAAGAAGCTGGCACAGGGAACAGCCTTATAAGTAATGGGGGGCATCTCATGGCTTGGGGTCATCTTCTGTTTTCTTATTTTGCTCTTTGTGGAAGACAGGAAAGGCCACCCTCCTCTCACGGCCAGACGCCCCCACCTCTCCATGTACCTGCGCAGCACAGGTGTGTGGCGCGCCTCAGCTCTGGCACAGCATGACGTGGCAAAAGCTCCTGGTAATGACAGAAACTGCGCCGAGGGTGCTCCGCACAGTGGGCAGACGACACACCACGCACAGGGTGATAGATAGTGTTGGCAAACACCGGGTCCCAGTGGGAGCAGAGACGGCTGGGGATCAGCCGCACAGACGGGAGGCCCCACGGGTGGACCTAGCCACGCCAGCGCCGGGCTTTGTTTGGTGTTGTTTTTCCTTTTTCATCCTAATTTTAAACCTTCAGTTCCCTTCTGTCCCTTTGTTCTATTTTGGTCCTAAAAGGAGCATTCGTCTCTGCGGCCAGCCAGGAGTCTCCAAGGAAGTGAGGCCGGCAGGGTGATCTTTAAAGGAAGGGCCTCCTGAATCTGCGAATCCCCAGCTGTGCGCCCTGTTGCCGGGGGAGAGGGAAAGGAGCACAGGAGTGTTTTCTGGAAGGCTGGCTTGTGGAGCTCGCCCGATCACCCCGAGAGCTGGTGGGCAGAAGAATCAGGACCCCACTGGCCCAGGACAGTAGCCCTTCCTTTTTGGTTATCACTGTTAACATTTAAGAATCGCACACGTTAGTGGGTCAGACTGTGGCGTTTCCACACATGCGTCTGTGGGGCTTTGATCCGATCCGATGTGATTGTGAGCATTTGTAGAAGGGACAGACGTCTCCCTCTGCCAAGCATTATGTAAAGAAGCCACGGACTATGGTGGGCTGACTCCGGGTCCATGCTGGCGTCTGGGTCTCAGGATGGTCTGGAGAGGCTGCTGTCTACTTGGCCCGGCTCTGCAGCAGTGGGGTTTCTCTAGAAGGATATTTTGGGATTCTAGTTCTCCACCCACCAGGCTTTTCTGGGGACTCGAGGAGTTTTAGTACGAAGGCGAGGTTTATCACGCGGACGCCGCAGCGTTGGTGGCGGCTCCTTAGTAGATTTCCAGGATTCCTCCCTCGGCAATTGCATCAATATCCTCAGACATGGAAAGCCTGCCGAGGAGAGGAATCAGGACCTGGAAGCAGACAGGTAGGGCTGCGGCTGTTGATCTGCCACTCAGGCAGCCGTGGGACGTCATCCCTCGCGTTCAGTAGGCTCATCTGAAGAAAGGGGCTGCTGGAGAGAGAGGCCCAGGTCCCGGGATCATTAAAACATGAAATGGGTCAGAATCCCTGAGGTGAGCCAGGCACTGGGCACACACCTGCCCTCCCAGCTACGTAGGAGGCTGAGGCAGGAGGATCCCAAATTCAAGGCCAGCCTGGATAATTTACTGGGACTTTGTCTCTAAATAAAAGGGGTGGTGATGGCTGGCCGGGGACCTAGATTTATGGCAAAGTGGTTGCCTGGCATATGTGAGGCCGTGGGTGTGATCCCTAGTACCCAATAAATAAATAAATAAATAAAAGGCTTTTAAGGGAAGCTTTGGCACACAGAAAATTCCAGAAAAGTGTTTGTTAACAAAATAAGCAAAAGCGGGGATTTAATTATTGTTTACTTATTGATGAAAGCAGGAGACTCCGGGGTCAACTGGGTGGGGAGTGAGCTGTCACTGAAGTGCCAGTATTCCGGCCAGGTTAGGAATAGACGCGGTCAGGTCCCTCAAAGACAAAAACACTGGACAGAGCACCAGCACTTCAGAGAGACTTAAGTCCACGGAATGTTAAGTGTGGTGTGACATTATCTAGAACACTCCCCCCAGTAAGCCTGTGAGGGAAGGAATGCGACCCTCGGTTTATAAGAGAATCAACTGATGTTCAGGAAGGTTAAGTCACTTGCCCAGGGCCACACAGTCAGGAATGGTTAGAGCCAGAACTTGTTCTCAAAATAGATATGGCTCCGATCCCTGCATTGTTAGCCAGGATGGTATAGTCCTGCTAATTTTTGTTTTAATTTGGGTTTTATTAGTAAATTAGAGACTGGGTGAAGTAGATTAAAAAAAACATGTATTTCCTGGAGAGGCCATGGGGCAGGGGCTCTAGAGACAGATTCACCAGGTCGTGTGATCTGTGTGACCTTGGGAAAGTTGTGTGACCTCTCTGTGTTTCAGCTTCCCCACGTTCTATGAGGGTGGAAAGAGCATTTACCTGATAGAGTTGTTAGGAAGAATAAATGAGTCCATACCCAAAGAGGCTAGACGTTGCCTGGCAAATAATACATGGTCTCTATAGTTGAAAAAGTATTTAAAAATAGACTTGAGTGTAAGAGTCATAAAGGAAATGAGGTCACTCGGGGAGGTTCTGCTTTTGATGTCCCCACAGTGTCCCAGAAGGACACTGCTAATCTGGGAAGTTGAAAACCCACCTGTCACAGGCCCGCTGTTGCCACCAGCTGCCTGGCCGTGACATCCTGGGGAAACCATCTTGCAGGGTCAGCTCCTTGGCTAATCCTCAGATGGACAGCTCAGCTGTGCAGCCTGGCTTGGTGTGGTCCTGGGCCTCTTGCTTCTCTTGTCTGGTCTGTGAGGCCCAGCTGCAGAGTCCCTGAGAGCCCGAGTGTATTGCCACCTCCTGTTCCCCCCAAGTGCTATTGGGTGGGTTTCCTGTCCTGCCTGGTGCCCGCTTGCGGCTGGACAGTGTCGGTTTCCTGGCCTGGAGCTGGAGGGAGAGCTCAGGCCGAGAGCAGCCACAAGCTGCTGTGGTTGACCGTCTACGCGTGGAATAGGGGGCCAAGGCTGTGGTTTTGGACCTGTTGGTGACGGCCTTGGTTCTGTGATCCAGAATGCCTGGGCACCTCCCCAAGATGTTTGGCCCTCTTGCCACCTCAGAATCGTGTCCCCTGCCAAGCCGTGAGTAGTGCCCTCTGAGTGGCAAGCACCTCAGAGTCCAGGCCAGTTAGCACATCAGTGGGTCTCCCGTGAGAATGGCCATTTGACCTGTTAAGGGAGCAACTCTGACTCTACCCCTGTTTTCCTTTATCAGAGTGCACACTGGCTACAGGCCTCAATTCTGAGAGCAACTCCAAGGTCCCTCCAGGGGCCACCGACAGGTCTCAGAAGGACCCGGCACTTCCTACAGTGATATGGAAAATGGTGGGAATTAATGCAGTTCTTCTGGGATGAGGGGGAAGTGTCAAAGTGGTCTACACATCAAAAAGTAAGAACCAAGAACCACAGCTTGACCCTGAGAAGAGGTATTAATCAGGGGAAATCAAGGTCCGTCCAGCCCTGGAGGTGAGCCTGTGCCTCAGCATCACAAAGAAAGGACAAAGGATGACCTCCTCAGCCATCCTCCTGACCCCTCCACCCTTGGTTCCCCCAGGATGAGGGTCCCCACTCCCTGGAGGCTTGGAAGGTGGCCTCGGTCAACTTTCCTCTAGGCCTCAGAGTCTTCTCCTTCTTCTGCTCCCTTTGCTTTTACAGTCTGTGGCCACCGATCACCATGACAAGGGTGGACACTGAGTGAGGAGTTGAGGGACAAGGACATTAGAGGCCACTCAGCTCGAGTGTGGCCCAGGCCAACCTTTCTCATAGTAGGTAATCAGTGTCACATGCCAGAAAAGCTCCTCTCAGTAGCCCACAAGAGGGGGTCTCGGCTCAAGCCACAGCTCTGCCCGTGGTGGCTGTCTGGCCGTGGCCAGGGCACATCCCCTCTCGGGGCCTTTGTTTTCTTCTTGGTAATATCATAAACTTAGTAGGATCTACTCTGTAGGAGCAAAAGGCACAAACTGAAAGAGTAGAGAGGTGGGATTAGGGCAGCGTCTGGCACATGCCCTGCATTGAACAAGTGGTGGCAGCCGTGATAAGAAGTAGGAGGAAGGAAAGAAGAGAAAAAACAAATCATCCCAGAGCTGGACTCGAGTGTAATTCTTCATGACCAGATAGTCAGATAGATGATGAAACTGACAGATAGATGGATGAATGGGTGAGTGAGTTGATGGATGGATGGATGGATGGGTGGATGGATGGATGAGTGGATGAGTGGATGAATCAGTGGATACAGGGATGGATGAGTGGATGAATGGATACGTAGATGGATGGATGTGTGGATGGATGAGTGGTAGATAAGTGGATGAATGGAAAGGTGGATGGATGGATGGATGAGTGCATAGATGGATAGACGGATGGTTTGGTAAATGGATGGATGGATGATGGATGGATGGATGAATGAGTGCACAGATGGATAGACAGAAGGTTGGGTGAATGGATGAGTGGATGGATAGATGGATGGATGATGGATAGATGGATGAATGAGTACATAGATGGATTGACAGATGGATTCTTGGATCAATGGATGGATGGATGGATGGATGGATGGATGAATGGCTGGCTGGCTGGCTGGATAGATAGATGGATGGTTGGGTCAATGGATGAATGAGTACACAGATGGATAGACAGAAGGTTGGGTCAATGGATGAGTGGATGGATGGATGGATGATGGATAGATTGATGAATGAGTATGTAGATGGATAGACGGATGGTTGGATCAATGGATGAATAGATGGATGAATGAATGGCTGGATGGCTGGCTGGATAGATAGATGGAAGGTTAGGTCAATGGGTGGATGGATGAGTGGATGAATAAGTGGATAGATAGTTGGATGGTTAGATGCATGGTTGGATAGGTGCATGGGTTAATGGCTGAGTGAATGAATACCTGGATAGATGAGTGGATACATGGGTGAGTACTTGCATGAGTGAATGGTTAGATGAATGAATAGATGGGGGATGAGTGGGTGAATGGATGGGTGGATGGAAGGATGGATGGCATGTCAGTCATCCAGTTTAGAAAGTTTGGGTCAAACAAGGTCACTTTTTCTTCCTGTGGCATTTCCCAGATGCTTTTATATGCTAATCGCCATCCTGAGTCTCCAAGAGGGCGGAAACAAGCTAACCCTGTCCGACTTATTTGACCGTGGAGTTCTGTTACAGTAAGGCTCTAATGAGGCCTCTACTGAGCAGCTCTGACTGGGGAGCTGCCGCCCGGCACTCCATTGCTAAGCAGAAGACAATGCACTCCGAGCTCACGTGGCTCAGCCATTCAGCAACGGCCTGGGGTCTGGACAGAAAAGCTCCATCCCCCATCCCGGAGTTGCGTGCTGTTTGGAGTGTCCTCTGTGCCAGCTTCGACAGGCACCTGCAGCCCAGAGGGCCAGAGAGGCCAAGGAACACAAAGGAGGTTGTAGGGAGCAGTGATTATTCATCTCCCATTCTGAGAGTCCTCAGGGAGGACCCACCGGCCTCACGCAAGGTCAACTAATTCTCAAACCCCGTTGCCATTCATCCCCCGACAGGTCAGAGGTCGGTTCCTGAAGCATTGCCTATCTCAGCAGAGGTGATGTGCCGGGTTGATATTCTTAGATTTGCTCATTCAGCCAGTCAGTCTGGCTTTCAGAGGAGAATCAGGTCAAGAAGCACTTAATGAACCAAGAGGAGCCGCGTGCCTCCTGGACCACAGGGGCTCAGGTTTCTAATGATAATCAGCAGCCTCCTCACTTGCAAAACCTACTGGAATTTTCTTTGGGCATTTTTATAACCCGTTTTGGAGGTGGGACAGTCCTGCTGGGTAGGGTGACACAGTGTCCCGGATCCTTTGGGTTTCTGCCGATGGAAAGGCACCAGCTTCCTCCCCACAAACCGTCCCATGGACTTGGATTTCTAAGTCTGGTCTCCAGACTTAACTTTCCATGCCCGGAGCCCACATACCTGTATCCTGCCTCAGCACCTGTGCTTTAAATGTTGTATTTGGAACATGGAAAAAGGAGAAACGCTCTCCACCAGGAAGGTGCTTCCAAAGTTGCATCTGTAGGCACGATTTCATTTAACCAATTAGTGATTATAAGGAGGAAGAGTTTGATATTCCCATCTTGATGCTCCAGCTGCTGCTGATTCGTTTGTCACTGACGACTGGCAGCACCCATAGACTGTGCATCTGCGATGAGCCGTCCTTCGTTTAACTCACTAGACCATAAGTTATAATTACGGACCAAATTCTGATTTTACAAGTAATAACTCCAAGGCACAGAGAGGTTAAGTAATGTGCAGGAGAACACACAGCTAGTAGTTGGTGGAAACCGGACTTTCCATGTAGGCAGAATGTGGTCTCTTTGCTATGCTACGGTGTTTCCAGCAAGGGGATCAGGCGTGGTCCTTGAGAGGGTGGTAACGCAACAAGAATAGTAATGCTTCGTAAGCACTTGGCGTCCTGGCAAGATTGCCGTGTGCCAATTCACACATGTGTATGAACTGACAGGGGTCCCTGCTGGGCTGGTGAGCCAGCTTCTCTTCCAGGGATGGGGCTTTCCTGCTGGACGGGCTCCCCACTGAGGATTCCAGAGGTCTAGAACTAGAGGACGGTCTGGTTGATGGCCCGTGTGTCCACCTGTGCAGCCTGGGGAAGCGCTTCCTACACCTGCCTTCTCCTGGGTAATCAGGTTGATGTCATTGTGACTCGGGGGCCACGCTGAGCTGCCCGCTCTCTTGGAGCCTGCCTTCCTGTCTGGGAATGCTCATTCAAGAATGTAACCCTCAGGTGACATCCCAAAGGACCAGCCTTTCAAGACACCTGCGAGGCCAACCTCTTCCCTACCGCGTCCTTGTCCAGTAGGGTGGAGTTGGAGCGCTTGCCGGGGCTGCGTGGTATTTAGTGATTTGGGGTCGTGCTGCTGCATTGGCCTGACGATTCTTGATGATTTAGCAGGTGTCGGAACTGGTTAGAGAGAGATCTGCTTCTTGGTAACGGGCACGGCAGGCATTTTCTTATTTAACCCTGATCAGGTGACTTGACGGCCCTGAACTTGCATCACGTCCTGTAGGTGAAAGGTCATCTGAAGTACTCATGAGCATCTGGTCTGTGCCCAGTCCTGGGAGAAAGACGGGAAGACCAAGTAGTGGAGGAGGTGATGGGGGAGGAGAGATGGAAACTCACCTGGCTGTAAACACCAGTCAGGTCTTGACTATGCTGAGTCAACGCGTGATTGATAGCTCGGGATCTTTGCTGATCAGACCATATGTGCTAAAGAAAGTGGGGAGCGGGGGGCCCTGGCGCGGGGCTGCTGGCAGAAGGGCGTGGATGTCCATGGACGTGATCACCTGGGCAAGAGCCGCGTGCGCATTCTAAGGGAGACCGTGGCGCGGGCGTCGGTGGGAGCCTGACACTGACCAAGGAGCAGAGGTGAGAGTATGATCCTAGAGGGACAGGATAGACACCCTGAAGGACGAAATAAAATAAACCAACTCTTTTTTGAATACCTTCCAAGTGCCAGGGACGCCCACATGCAGCTTGACATTTCACCGCCACCACGCACCTGTGAGCAGGTCCTGGTGCTGTTCGGCGTCCCCCCTGTGGGGATGAGGGCTTCAGGCTGAGCACATCGTCCTGAGGACGCCAGACACTGGAAAGGGAAAGCCAGACTCCAGCCGACCCAAGCCAACCTCTCCAACTTCAAACCTCGCACTCTTTCTGTGCCTTGGAGATACAGGTGGCTCTTGGCTGTCGCTCACGCTTTCCTACACAGTCACCTTGGGAGGTTCATGGCAATGGCTGCCCTTGCTTCTGCGCCAGAGTCCACCTGCCTTCTGGAAGGAGCAACCAGCTTCCAGGGACCTGATCCAACGGGAGCAGACCTGGAGCTAACAAAATACCGGAAGGACTTGGGACAAGAGGGTGGTGCAGTCCACAGGCCAGGGTAGAGGCAAAGGCTTTGCAGAAGATTTGACCTTTGACTTATGCCCGCAAGGTGGGACCTGAAGGAAGGGAAGCGGGGGCGGGGAAGGAGGGCATTTTTGCTTCGCCAGCAAGTTGGAAGGGAAACTGGAACTCACAGAGGTGCTCGGCAAAGGCACCTGGCCAGTGTGGTTTGCACACAAGTGTGCCCTTGGCCACTGGCTGAGGACGAATCTGAATGGTAGCCCTGCAGAATATCCTGGGCACTCCCTGAGGTTCACTGTCACCCAGCTTTGCCTGGAAAAAGGGTCATGTGGGTGATTCGGTCACCTATGAATCCGCCTGATGAGATAAACACTATCAATGTCCAAAAGATAAAAAAATGCAATTAAAATTATACCTGGAGGGCCGGGGTCAGACTCCATTTTGATTTCCTGGTCACCCGTGACGACCCATGCTCAGCTTCTTTCCAGGAAGAATGATGACATGCTGAAGAATGATGAGGATTGTGACAGAGGCTCCTGCTCGGTGGGCACGGCACCTCCTCTCTAGACCTGGTGGGGCGTTGGACAGGAAGTGGGGCCCAGCAGGCCCGGGTCGCCAGGCCATTCAGGAGACATGGTTGATCCGAATTTGACAGGGAGCGAGTTAAAGGCCTAGCCCTCCCTCTCACTGTGCAGACCAAACATCACAGTGGCCTTCGATGGCCTGGACCTGGTCCCCAAGGCTGCAGTTGGCACCCTTGGCCACGGAGGGGAGGTGGGGTCTCCCTGGATGATCCCTTTCTATTCTGCCAACAGCCTGTCCCTGGCCTCTTTCCTTCTCTGACACAGACGTCTAGTTCCCTGGCGGCCACCACTCCGAAGGGGCTGCCATGGCCAGAAGCATCCTCATGTGGTTTCTGGAGGTGGGCGGAGAGGCAGGATCTGGGAGCCAGAGGAGGAGCCTCTAGAGCAGAGCGCTGTCATGGAAGGCGGGAAGGATGGGGCAGTTCTTCAGGGGAGGGAAGAGACTGAACTGTCCCATGCTGGGTAAGGAACCATCCATCCATCCATCCATCCATCCATCCATCCATCAAGCCCCCCATCCATCAAGCCCTCCATCCATCAAGCCCCCCATCCATCCAGCCCCCCATCCATCAAGCCCTCCATGAAATTCTGGCCCGGGGAGCATTGGACTGAGCAGCCACCAGGGAACTCTGGGGAAGAGAAGAAATGGGTAACGAGGCAGAGGAAGGTGAAGAAGGACCCTGTGCTTGCCAACCTGGACTCTGGCTTCCCGGATGAGAGGTCGGGGCCAGGTGAGGCCGTGAGCCACAGGCTGGGAGCCACTCCAAGACCATCGCCCGTTTCTGTAGGACCCTCGAGCTAAGAGCACGTGTTATGCTTTTATGTGCTGCAAAAAAATGAAAAGAGTATCTCCTGTTCTATAAAAAGGATTGAAAAAAAAAAAGCAAGGGTGCTTAAGTTTCCCACGACCGTTCATCAAGAACCATGAACACGTCGCCCCAGGGACTCTCACAGCCTGCCCGTCAGGGCTCCTGCCTGGCGACCGGCGGAGAGCTGCCCACTGAGAGTGTCCGCGACTTACATAGGAAACCTTGCCACCTGCCCATGACAGCCGGAGCCATTCACTGGACCTGAGCCTGGGTTTGAACCCAGCATGCTCCGGAGGTCTGCCGCTGTCCCTTGTCACGACCAGAAATGCCACTCTCTCCTCCCACCTTACTATTTCGCTCCACATTTTGACTGTTTTAAATTCCTTCAACATACCATGAGCTCGGAACTGCATGTTGGGTAGCCAGCCCTTGGCCCTGGGTACCAGCTCCTGGGGAGCAGAGGCTCCCCAGAGGATTCAGGAAGAAACACACCCCAGCCCGGTACTACCAGGTGCATCCCGTTAGGGAGAACAGGCCCCTGCTGTAAGGAACAAGAGGTTTCCATCAGTGGTGATTATTTATTGATATGCCTTATTATTTGTCCTGGTTTTGGAGCAAGGATACATTCAATGCATTTTCCAAAATATAAATAGTTCAACCTTATAGGTCAATAACATATAAATAGAAAATTGGGTGCCTGTGGTTGAGACTGGAGGTGACAGGAGTATGAAGACCAGGTTACAAATATGCAGACGGTGAAGGCCAACACAGTGGACAGAATGGAGCCTCTCATGGGACTCTGAGCTTCCTAGCAGGCAAAGTGAAAAGAAGCACCAGACAACCCTTGGTTTCAGGAGGGGGAAAGAAGATGCTTTTTAGTGGGAAGCAGCCAAAGCTTTTGTACTCCATGTTCAGAGTGTCATGTAACTCCATGGATTGATCAGCAGGCTTTTCAATAAAACGGTGTGTGCATGTGTACATAAATGATCTGCCCCAAACACCCCAACACAATGGCTCTCTGACCACTCTTGGTGAACAACAAATGGGCCTCGTCACTTCTGTTCTCGGGAAGCTGAGAGCCCACGGGATTAGAGCAAGCTTCCTGCCCCGGGACCCGTGTTCTTTCCCTTTATAGCACTGAAAAGTCAACATGCGACCTGCCCTGGCCTCACCTAACTCACTCAAGCCCTCTCCGCCTGTGGTTACCAAAGGGAGTAGATTAGAAAACACGCCCGTATCATGCCACTGCTTCTGTCTCTCCGCTAACTTCCCAGAAATGCGGTGTTGAAAGTCATACTCCACAGCTAAAGTTAGCAACGGTATCGGGCTGTTGAGTAAGAGGGGTCAGCTCACAGCTGTTCCCCGAGCCTCTGAGCTGTGTGGCGTGGGCCCTCGGTGCAGGAGAATCAATTACAGAGAACCTTGTCAAGATGGCCCAAACTCAGCCCTAAATAATTGAATTCTCTGCCAAACCCTGTCCACTGTCGTTATCTAGGAATGTGATTATGCAGCTACATCAAGCAACTAAAATTAGTGTAGTGTAAAAACACCTTGGCCATCTCAGAGTGGAAGAATTGACATTTGGATTTAGAAAGAGCCGATAGTTGAACGTGTTTGGCCGCGTCCCTTGCTCCCCCCACTATCTGCCGCGCTGACAAAATCTGTGTTATGTGGCCGGTGCAGCGAGACAGGTGGAAGGGGCCAAGTGGATATTTAGTCCAAGGTGATTTTCTGTGCTCCTTGGGCCTGGGCTGCCACAGAAGGGGATGTACTTCATCAGAATCTTATATTACAGCTCTCCAAGTTGTAAACTCTGAAGGTGCCCACATGCTTTCCTGGGATAAGATTAGAAGAGTGACACTTTTAATGTCATCTGAGCCTTCAGTCTGAAGTCAAAAGATGTGTCTACACCGAGCATCAGGAGAAGAACAGGGAATATACAGCAAGAACAGCTCCTAGCCCCCTGTCTCGCACAGCTGCCATATAGTGACAGCGAGTTTATGTAATTGTCACACAACCTTAAGAAGGAGGGACCTTTATTATCTCCATTTTCCAAACGAGGAAACTGGAGTTCAGAGAGGCTAAGTAACTTGTGCAAGATCACACAGCTAGTAAGTGGGACACTTGTGTCAGCCTTGTACCAGTTTGTATATCCCGTGGGAATTAATCTACCACCACATAGCACATCCCCGATGATCCTTTGGGTGTTTTTTGACACTAGAAAGAAATTTCTAATTTTATGAACTGTATTTATCGTCTACCGTTTTGTTACACATTGGATACACCTTGAATCTCTGAGGACAGGGAAACAAACTGTCGTTAATATATTGCAAATGAATGTATCACAGTTGACATTTCAGTATAAAGATTGTCTTTAAAATACGAGAAAGTGGGGAGCATGTGAAATTCTATCACAGCATAAAATACAGTAGTGAATACAGGGTCGTGGGGGGTGGGGGTCCTACCTGGGAATGCGTTCAGGTCCCAGCCCAGCACTGCTGCCCGAAGCTGTACGCCCTCAGTGACCCCAGAGCCACCTTGAGGCTGCTTTCCTTCCCATTCCCCGGGACCCGGGAGGAGCACTTACTGCCACCCGTCCTGGGAAGGACATGGCAGAACGTGTCAGGAGTCTGCTCCTTCTCTGCACATCGCCCACCCTGTGCAAATATGAGCTGCCAGTATTATTGTATTATTTACAAATCGCCCCTTTAGATTGGAAATCAGAGAGAGCAAGAGGGAGAACAGAGGCTGAATACATCTGGGTTGGTTTTTGCCCAGCGCCGGGGGCTGCCCACAGTATCCTCCTCTGGATTCTGGTTCTCGGTGGCCGCTGATAAGCCCGGGAGCTCACATCTCCCGCTTCCAAGCTCCCAGGGGAGCCCGGGGCTGGCCTCTGGGCCAAACCCTGTGGGCCCAGTGCCTTGTCTCAGGGCCGGTCCCCTCTTTCTCTCCCGCTCTCTCCAAGAACTAAATTAGCGGAGAGGGTTTGGTTCGCGCGTTGGGCAAGCTGTGCCCAAAATAGCCCTTTCCATTTCGGTGGCTTCAACTTTGCAGCTGCCGCGTCTCTTCGTGGTCTGGGAAGAAAACTTTCACATCCTGAGTTGCTGATGCGGATTTTCTTTCTTTCCCCTCTCGGCCTGACGAGCGCTTGGCTCCTGACAGAAGCCGTTTGGCTCCCGGCTCTGTAGTTGGGAAGAAGTTGGGTCCCTAGATCCCCCCACCTCTCATTGATGCGTTGAGCCTCAGAGGGACTGGCACTGCGTGTAAGCATGTTGGCGTCTCCAGGGGTCCTCCTGCATTCCTACGGTGTGCCCATGATCCTGCCCGCAGCACCCTACTTCCCTGGACCCATTCAGGTAACGCAAGGTCTCTGCCAGCCAGCAACTTAACTCCAGCGCGCTCAGAGTAATAATTGGAATTTTTATGGTTGAGAAAGCAAACACTTTTAATACAGGAAAAAGCCCTCGTGTAGTCAGTGAGGAGACAGTAGGAAATCTAAAAGATGGATCACCCTAATCTGGCTATTGACATCTCTCATGGCTGAATAAATGGTGTAGTTGAGCTATATTTGCTTGTATTGATCTGACTGCTGTTTAACATTCATGCCTTGGCTTTGGGAGGTTGACCACAGGGCACAAGATCTGCGCTCCTTCCCAGCTTTCCGAGGGGCTCGGTCTCCCCGAGCAGATCACGAGGCGGAGTGACTTATCATGAGGTGACGCGATGAAGAGTTGTGGCCCAGGAAATGAAGGGAGCGTCCAGCAGGCAGCGATTCCCGGGTCGCCCCAGATGGGCTGTCTGTTTTCAGAGAAAGCCCCCCTCCACCGCCACCCTGAATTTGGGTGGTGGCGCTGAGTCAAGCAGGGACACCCCGTTGCTGGTTCCCTCAGGCACTCGGAGGTGGTGCTGGGAACCCCACACCAGCTGTTCGCCTCTTAACGATGGCAAGACAGAGGAGGGTGGTGACCGGTGCTGGTGTCGAGGCGGGCACTGCTGTGTGGACAGGGTCATCTGCTTGGAGAAGCGTGGACCTCGTTCTCTCCCTCGCCCCGAGTCCACCTGTGTGCTGTGTGCCCTGCTCCCGGGGGACGTCAGAGCTTCTCTGGGAAGCTGGCCTCTGCAGAGCCTGGCTGTGGTGGCCAGTCAGGTGGCTTTCACTGTTGCTCATGGAGAATGGTCACCCCTTTGTGATCAGTTCTGCATCTTCTTTCCATGGGAAGGAAAAAAAAGAAAACGTATTTAGTGTGTCCCTTCCCATTCACTCTGCACCCCAAACCCCTGTGTTTGAAAATTCTGCAACACTCTCACGCTTTAATTCAGATTTCTGGGGAGGATTCTGGTCAAATTCTATTTCTTTCTCCTCTTCCGACTCCTTTGCTGTTACGTTTAGGAACTAGAGAGTCCGGGTGATTAGAGTTGTTCAGGGTGATTCTGAAGAACAGCAAAACCTTCTGTCACCCTGGATGTGTGGCCTTTGCTCCATTTGGTGGCTTCTGTCTTCCACGTATAGGTAGACAGGCCACCGCAAGATGGCCCCTGGCAGTCAGCAGGGACAGGGCTCCGTCCTTCCTGGCACGGGCAGGCCAGGGGGGCAGGACTGTGCTTCCGGACTTGACGGAGGAGGGAGGGAAAGCAAGCACCAGACCTTTTGCTTCTATTGCAAACGTGGGGTGAAGGTCAGCGGTTGGAGGTTTGTCAGACCCTCTGCCGCCCCGGCCGATAAATAATTACAGGCAAATCGTGCTGCTCACTCTATGCTGATTGATGCTGAAATTGCTCCTGAAAGTTCTCATAAGTTCCTGTTATGGATTAAGTGCCGGTGTAGGAAAAATAACGGCACCCACTGAAATGGGTGAATGTAATCAGGTTTAATGGACTCGAGAGCTTGTTGGGAATTAAATAACTATCGATTTGCTGGAATGTTGCTGTCATTACGAAATGCCACTCTGGACATATTACCCCAGTGATAGATGAGAAGACGCAGGGGCCAGCTAAGAAATTGGGGAGGCCCTGTTTCTTTTCCCTTTGCAGGAAGCGTTTGGGAAGCATATCCAGTGACTTTGGGTTGGAACAAGTGATTTTACTTGCAAATCTCAGCCCCGTCCTCTTTATTTTCTCAGCCAATGGCGCTCTCACCAGTGGCCCGTGAGTCAGGAGAGCAGTTGAGTGAGGACCCTCCGGACCCACAGCGGGACACGCTTCATGTGGCTTCCCTGTCCCCCTCTGGCACCCACAGAGAGGCTGTGTCCAGAGGGACACTGGCTGGACTTCTGGCTTGCTGAGACAGCCATGTTGTGTACCCTCTGGCATCCCCCACTACAGTTATATTTGCAAGTGGAGGAGGAGGTGCCAAGGGAAAGAGAGCTGTAGCCATGACAGGCACTCGGCTCTCAGATCCCCTCGTGCCCGTTGCTCTGCCTGCCGGCCACTCCAACAGCTTGCCCACCACCTCCTTGACCTTGCTGGTTTCTTCCCAACTCAAGATGCAAGGCCCTCCTGAAGGGAATCAAGGCACTGTCAGCCCCTGAGCAATGTCACCAGCAAGACATTAAAGTGATCAAAATAAAGAGTGTGCTCTCCATTTGTGGCAGAGATGGCCCCAAGCCTGGAGACGTGGGAGCAGAGTGACCCTGGACACTTGGAAGGGCTGTTGTGTCTGACTTTGAGGTACCTCTGGAGGTCTCGCCATGCTCAATAGCACTGTGGCAGAGGGGGCTCCCTTTCATGATACCCTCCAGTGCCACTTTAAAAATTCAGACCAACACGGCCCTATTGTTGTCTGCCAATTAAAGAAAAATAGAATTGACCAGCCATTTGCTTTGCCAGGTTTTGAGCAAGTACCTACTTTTAGTCCTGCGAAGACGGCAGAAGAGGAGTTTCCTGATGGTTCCAGGGAGATTGCTCAGACTCTTTCCCTAGGTGTGTTCGTAGTGAGGCTCGGTGGCTACCATGGACCCTACTTGTCATCGTCCAGGGAAAACAGACTCTACCGTATTGGATTCCCCACCGCCATTATTTTGTGTTTTAACTTGTTGAATATATGTAGCCAAATTGTTTATCCAGCTAGCTGTTGAGATAATCATGGGATGAATTTAGAGGATTGAGCTGAGCCAGTTTGGATTGTTTCATGGGTGCAAAGAGGCCAAAAGGAAGAGGAAATGAGTGGCATTATCAAGAATTCTGCAAAAGCATGAGGTCCCCCCCCCACCCCCGTGTACAGATCCCAACCTCGATGTCCTTGAATAAGAAGTCCCGGTGCATCCTCTACGGAGCTCTTTACTTATGTCTAAATTTCTCAGGATATCTTCAATGATTAGCAAGTTATCTGACCTGCTCACCCAGGAGGTCAAGGCCATTGCCAAAGTCATGGGTCATGGTCACACACTGCCAAGTGATAGGATCCAAACAATGGCTTCAGACCTCACCGTCTGCTTGACTGGCACTCGGGTCTAAGGAGCCCTTGGCTGTGTGTTCCATGTGTGGCCCAGCACACCTCGGTCTAGATGTCTGCCACCTCTCCTGGCTAGTCACTCTTCCTGCCACTCAAAGGGTTGTCTCATCCTCCTCTTGAGGAAGATGATTTTCCTGGCTGGAGGGCAGAGGGTGGAGCCACATTGTTCACTTGGTTTTCTGTTTGCCACACACTTCCTTTGACCTCAGGCACTGTGCTAGGCTCCTGGATCCCGGCCACAGCTGCTGACCTATGGGCTTGCAGCCCAGTAGAAGCAGCAGCACCCAGACCCTAGGCTGTACTGCTACACAGAGCTGGCCAGAGGGAGTGATGGTATCACAGAGACCAGCTAACCAAGGAGAAGGATCATCTCCACGCATTTTCAAGTTGGGTAGCAGTGGTCTGCCATCCCTCATCTGCAATTCTAAGTCCCCATAAGCTCTGAAAAAAATCAAACCTTTTTCAAGTTTCACACCAAATTTCATTTGAGAACAAGGCTTGACCTGAAATGATGTACGGTTATTTATAGACTTTCTTTATTCCAGTTAGTGTAAATATTCATATATTTTGCTGTGGGAATATTTATGTGTTTGATTTCAGGGTGTTGTCCTGGGTCCTGCTGAGGGTTTTACATAATCAGTGTTACCACCAAAATGCCTTGCTAAAGAAGAAATCCCCCTCCCCCCACCCCCCCCAAAAAATATCTGAATGAGAAAATTCAGTTCACTCTCAGGGCCTCAGGGAAGGAGTCGCAGATTCACCTTGTGGCTCTCCTTTTGCGTATGGAGAACCTAAAGTCTACACTTGGAGAAAGGGAATGAGCCCAAGGTCACAAAGAATGTCCGCCGGATAGTTGTGATTTGGGCTGGATTTGTGGGATTTCTGCAACCCTCTTAGCCACCGCCTGCCCCTGTGACTGAGGTGTAGGCTCAGGGATGCTTATGAAATCACGGAGATGGCACAGCCTGGTGCTTCTTAGAGTTAGGAAGAGATGGGACTGGAGTGGCCCTGGGAGGCAGCAGAAGGTGTCCCTGGGCTGGAAAGGACAAGTGCCCCCAGCAGAACGGAAGAGTAGGATACATGCCTGGAGGTGATTGGGCTCTAAAGATGGGGCTTCAGTGTGTTCCCTGCCCTGTGGGCGCCGTGGCATTGGACAGCGTTTAGACAGATCTCCCAAGTGAAAGTCAGCGGTCAGAAGGAGCTGGAGGAACCTCATGAGCGCTGGGCTCCAGGATCCCTTCCCAGGACCTGCTGCAGGTGGATGCTCAAGTCCCTGGGTGGGTGTCCACCTGACCCTTTGCCATCCCCCGCTCTGACCAGTGATTCCTCCAAGGTCTTCTACCTTGAGCTCTCTGGGGCTAGACAGTAGCAGGTCTCTGCCAGCAAATGCCTCTGTGACGTGGGAGTGGTGGGTCACCCAAACCCTGTGCTGTTTTTCAAAGCAGAAATTAGCTTTGTTGAAACTGGCCACGAACCTAACCAGAGGTGTGCGTCCACATGGACAGCGGCGCTGGGGATTTTTGAAGTGATGATTTTCACAGGGGACAAGAGGAAGCCCCCGTGGGAGGGGAGAGGGCCAAGGGGGAGCTCGCTAGTAATTTGGACACGTTTCTGGTTAGACTTAGAAACAGAAGCTTGTTTTGCTCGGTGGCTGGGGACCCATTCCCAGGCCTGAACACGGTTGTCCCGTCCGCGTGTGTGCACCGTCTGCTGATTGGGAGAGACCTCGAGATGGATGCCTGATATAAATGCTCCTGGTGTCCTTTACATGGAGCTTGGAGGCCACTCCATCTTAGTCACCAAGTGACTTTTCTGTGCTGCCAACGAGGCCATGTCAACAGCCGACTAAATTAAACAGTCAGAGAGGTGGCAAAGAGAATTTGGAGTCAAACGGGTCCAGGTTGATGTATTGGCTCCAGTGTGCAGTAAGCTCGTGGCCTTGGGGCTTGTCAATTAACCTCACCAAGCCTCAGTTTGCTTGCCTGCGGCAATGCCTGACTTGCAGGAGTACCTCCCTCGCAGGAATACCTCTCATGCAAAGTTGTTGTGAGCTTTCAATGCAATTCACTCTCTCTCCAGTTGGCAGTTATTTATTGAGTACCTACTATGTGCCAGGTGGAGATGAAGGGGGTGGATGATACGACAATCCTTTCCAACAGGAAGTTTACATTATAACATATAAGGAAAGTCACACACACACACACACACACACATGTGCGTGCACATATATGTGTATGTATACATATATGATTATGTGTTCAATATTATTCTGGGTGGGTGGACTGTAGGTGTTTCTTAAGGACTCTTTTATCTGCAAGTGACCAAAATCTAAGTCCATACTGGTTAGAGCGGAAAAAAAGAGTATCTGGGTTCATCCAGCTTCTGGCACAGTTAGATCTAGGTGCTCTGATGACCCAAGGGCTGGTTCTCTGCCCCGTGTCGCAGTGGTTGCCTCTACTTGGTCTTTGTGCACAAGCACACCACCTCCGAGGCGAGGTAAAGGTGGTTCTTGGCAACTCCATACCTACACCCCGCCTCCCCAGTCTTTCTGGATGAAATTCCAGAGGCAGCCTCCATGGCTGATCCGGGAGTCCATGCCCATCCATCCTGCTACCTTGAGAGATGGAAGGCAGCGTCAGGGTCCCCGGAGCACTGTGGACTGTGTTTGGAGTTCAAGTCAGGGTCCTGTTTCCAAAATGACAGAGCTGGAGAGGCACAAACCAGGTTCTCGTGATCAATAATGGGGGGGGGGAGCTTTTGCAAACCCACAGACGTGCCCTTTGTCCCCCAAACTCCACACACACCATCAGGGAGGAGAGTGGAGGGGCTCTGATCTTAGGCATCCCGATCGCCTGTCGCTGTGGCCCATAATCACCAGGCAATCATGCTGGCTCCTGGTCCATGACCAGAATTCTAAAATTTCCTGAAGGCAGATATGGACACTTTACCTACCGCCCCCGGGTTTACAGCAGGGGTGCCTCCCAGCAGGGTGTTTGGGGACAGTCCCACTCCCTTATAGGCTCGGACACCACCATCAAGGGAAGTCGAGGAGATCTCTCCAGGACACCTGGCACCACAGTCATGGAGGCCAGTCAAGGGTCCCCAGAGCCTGCCACCACTTCTTTGGCCAACCATGTGAAAATAAATAAACGAGGCCAGGAAATTCAAGCTCTGTGGTTCAGTTTGGAGGAACAGGGCCCTTCCACTGTTCGAGAGCACTCAGAGATGCTCGGGACTTGCCTGGTTCCATTTTAGAGAAATGTACTTTTTTTAATTAAAAGATTAAAGGGACACTGTCAATCTCTTCTGATTAATATCAGTCCTATAAAAAGGATGTGTTTCTGCAGCAGCCATCTGTCATTTTGATCATTTTAAAGGCATGCTATATCAGCAAGTATGCTTTTTATAATACGCTGGCACAGGGCGGGAGGCTGGAGCACCGACGGATTTCACTCTCTGCTGCTCCACTGTGCAGCAATCTGAGCCTTCCTGTTGACGCGGGGCCCCCTCCCTGGCTTTTAGAGGTTGTTCTGGGTAAGTGCTGTGGGTGATTTATGATGGAGACACTCACCCTGTTTATGTTTCTCTCCTGTCTAAAGATAGACCCGTCTTGCATGCACCCCACTAGCATGCGAAGAGCCCACATGTCCTCTTGGTTAACTGTTGATTCCTACAAGGCGTCCAGAAAAGTTGCACTCCATGCTCAGAAGGTCCCTTCCTCTGGGCAGCTGGGACTGTTGTTTTTGGCAAGGGTCATTTTCTAGATTGAGCTCTTTGGGCTTGCAAACATCAGAGGCAAAGGCTCCGTGAAACTCATTCATTTGTTAAAATACTTCTTTATTGATGGTGGGTTTCTTATAGGGTTCTCTGGCACGCTCTGGAGACAGTGAGATGACCAGGACACCATCTCTGTCCTTAGAGATCACAGAGAGGGTGAAGCCATGTCAACAGAGTCAGAAATCAATCATAGCAGCTGGGAGGTAGAGTTCTCAGCTCTCCACCCTCCCCCGCCAGCTCCATGAGGTCTTCATGCTGTTGGTGACGGGGGCGTGGCAGGAGGGTGGCTGGCTGTAGGCTGGCTCACCATCCTTTCCAATGGGCAGGGCTTCTGGTTCATTCCGGGGGACAAAGATTCTGTTTATCTGTTTTTGAAGTGGGAAAATGACAGCATGGGCTCTCTCAAGCAGGCCAGCTCTGTGCCCACCCTGCTTAGCCTTGCATCTGGCTTAGGGTGGAACAGAGTTCAGCACATGGGCCACGGTGGGAGAAGGTGGCCTCCGTGGGGCTCCTTCCCTTTTCCCTCTACGCTGCACTGGTTACTGGGGGCGAGGAGGTCTGGGGACCCACCCAGGAGGCTGATAGCTTGTGCGTCCCACATTGTTCTTAGGAAGTGCCCTCTGGAGAACTTTCTTTTCAGTTCTTGAGAGAGCACAGTTAAGTAAAGAGAAAACAGAACTCACAGTAGCAAAAGCTGAGCGCAGCCATTGAGTCTGCCCGTGTGGCTCCTGGTAAGTTGCTTGACCTTTGTTAACCTTTACTTTTTCATGTGTGAAATTGGGGTAATCTCAAGTATGCTCTTCCCTCCACAAGGTCCCTGTTAGGATTCAAAGAGTCACAGGCGTCTGCACCCTAGGCCTTTGCAGTACATCCCCTGCGTCACTCAGAGGCGTGACAGAGTGTTCAAGGCTGCCCTTTGCACACAGTGGGTCTGAGTCGCACTGTGGCTCTGTGTGATAGGAGCTTTATCCCTCGGATCCTCTCCACTTGAAAGTGGCGGCTTGGCCACGCCCACTTCAGCAGGATGCCATGGGGACTTGAGTGTCGCCTGCTCCTTGGGGAACACCAGACCCAATGACAGCATTGCCGTGATTGTCATGTTTGCTCACCGTGTCCCTGGTCACTGTGCTTTTCTTCCCTGTGTGAAGATGCTCTGGACAGGGCAGGGGTAGGGCCCGGTCACGTCTCTCTGTCCTCAGTCTTAATGGAGATTCCTGGTGACCAAGGACAGGTGTTTTCAGCATAGTTGGAGAGCCTGGGGGTGCAGCCAGGCAGCCCAGTCCACCGTCTCAGAGTTCAGTGCCCACAGGCTGAGGCCTGAGTACCATGAAGCCCCCGGTCCCCTTCCCACTCCCTAAGTTAATAGCAGGAAGCTGGAGTTCAGGACAAAGGTACCTGGAGGAGGGTTCTCGGGTCCCAGTCGTCAAACCTGCCTTTCCCCCTGACTCCCGCAGAACATACCAGAGCTGGGTGGCAAGAGGGGGAGGGTGGGCTCTGCAGGGGGAGAGAGGCCCGTCCTCTCCCATGTGGCCACAGCCTTCTGAGGACAGACTCTTTGGGACCACCCACACCCCTGTTCCCTGCAGCTCCTGGCACACTGTGGGCGCTTAATAAATGTTAAATAATAAGAATAGCTCCCATCTGTCAGTGCCCGGTGGCAGGGAGGATGTGTGAGTGCAGGCTGGCGCTGGGCAGCTTGTGGGAGCCTTGGAAGGGGGGAAGAGCTGGGGCCCGAGGTACTGGAGGTCCTGCAGCATCCCGGTGGCCGCCAAGCCCGCCATGGGTCAGGTCCTGCGAGTGTGTTGTCAACTCAATGCCCACCCACAATGCCAGCCCATCCCCATCGGGAGCAGGGCCCAGGGGCTGCCTGGTCAGCAGCGCAGGGGCTTCGCTCAAGTTAGAAGGGGCAAAGGACCCGCCCGCTGGGCGGCCGGAGTCAAGTAGTCACACGTCCATTATTGTCTTGGAGGAACTGCCTGCGGGGGCTGCTCAGGCCCAGGGAGCCCAGCCGCAGCAGCAGCTGCTCGTGTTGAGGCCTGAGGTGCACACCAGGTGGGGAGGATGGTGCTCACCTGCAGGACCTCGAGGACGAGGGGGACCCGGCAGGTGGAGGCAGATGCCCAGGAGCAGGCCTCCTGGCTGAGCGCCTCCCCGTGTCCTTGACGAGGCTCTTCCCTGCTCTGCCCAGTGTCCACCTCGTTCACCTGATACCCAGAAAACCCTCAGGTAAATGTTTGCCAGGTTTACTGCCAAGGGCCCTGCCGTCCCAACAGCCAGCACCGCCTGCTTCCATCTAGGAGCACGTCAGGAGAGCACGTTTACTGCGCAGGGCCAACGCTGCTCACAGGCTGTGAGCCTGCCTGGGCCAGGGTCCCAGCTTTGCCTCCTTCCCCAGACCACTGGGCTCTGGGGGCGTCTCATCTGCAAAATGTCTGTGTTAGCTGCAAATCCCTTTCAGGGAGAGGGGGACAGGATCACTGCCACAACTGTACGTCAAGTGAACTGGTCCTCATGAAGCACTTACAGGAGTGACTGGTGCAGGCAAGAGCCCAAAAGAGGCTGGAAACAATCATTTTATATACTTACCATTAAATATTATATATTTTGTGTTATGTGATGGAAATAATAATTACGTATTTTGTATTATTATGCTCTAGATATCAGGTTCTTGGAGTCCATTTGGAGTGTTTTTATATGATTATCATGTAATATATATCGTTATCGAATACCATCTAATAATAGTTACATAATTATTATTTATGGCATAAAGTAACAATTCCTATGATTTCTACTGCTATGGCTATAGCAATCAGTCCATTGGGTTTTTCTCTGAAATACTTCTATCACTTGAAACTACTCTGGAAATACATTTTCAAAGGCAAGTTAAGCTCAGCAGTGGAGCCACATGCCCTCTCCTCTGGGAGGAGGGCAGGGCAGGCCAGCTGGGGCTGGGGCCTGTGCTCCTGGGGACCATGCTGTGCTGCCCAGCTTGGGCCGTGTCTCCCACCCGTGGTGGGGTGGCTGCACCTCTCTGCCTGCAGCCTGTTCAGAGCAGAAGGCTAACACCATTCTGTGCCGCTGTCATTTCGAATCAGTTTTCTCCCTGGGCCTCGCAGCTGGCTGTCAGGAGGGCTCGTTCCCCGGTGGGAGCCGCGTTCCTTGGAGAGTGATCACAGCGGGACAAAGAGCGTTGATACAGGGCCAGGAGGGGACGGCTGGGACGGGTCCTTGTGGCTTTGTGTGCGAGTCCTTCTTCTTGGCTGGCAGTCCCCGGGCCTCCTGGAAACACACCTTCCATTTCCCCTTCAAACACACATCAAGCCACGTTGGCAACACACATTCTCCGTCAAACTTGTCAGTTACTCCAGGGGCTGCGGACAGTTTGCAGGTGATGTCTTCCGTTGTTACTGGGTGGCGTGTTATTTCTCCCATCAACAGCTCTGCATTTGTTCTGGTGAGAAGGTAAACACTGAGGTGCCTGCTCTCTGGGAGGTTTTGATGGGAAATGTGGAATTCACACAGATTGACCAGTGACCATGGGGTTTTGCAGGCCTGAGGGCAGCCTGTATTTTGATGGTAGCATTTTTCCAGGAATTTGGGTGGGGGCTTACAGGTGCTAATGAGCTGGGTTTTTATTTCACACCTGGTGCTTAGGCAGATGGTTCCCATTGTGACTTAGCAGGGAGACTTGGCATTGCTCACCAAAGGGCCTGAGATTGGTGTGGGGGCCCAGCAGATGATGGCTGCATTCACCCAACATTCAGGATGCTGGCCATCAGCGACTGAGTCTGGGTCTGTCTGCACTGTGAGGGGACAGAGCTCCCACTTTCCGCAGGGTGACGGAGTCTTCCGGTTTGCACAAAGAGTCTTCTGTTGCTGAGGGTGGCTCAGAATACATGGACTTCTTACCTGTCCAAGCAGGTGTGGGGCTTGGGTTAGAGATGCTGGCTGCATGGACCCTCTTTAGTGTTTGGTTCTAGCAAGTCCGAGCCTCACTAAGCAGCACTTTGCTCCCATCTCTCCTGGAGAGGGGCAGCGCAGGTTTGGTGGCATCTCTGTTTCATGGCGTCCCAGCTTCTTGGTTGGCATTGGTTCTGAGCAGTGGAGCGCTCCTCGGCCCTCCTGCTTGCTCTGCAAGGGCCTGTTGCTGACACATCCTGGTATATTTCCAGTATCCCCCACGGCCCAGGAGCATCTGCGGCACACGGCCTTTGTGTTCAGATCTGCTCCAGCCCTGAGAGAAGCTGGTCGGACGACTGTCTGGTTTACCGTGGGTTGAATGAGGACAGATGATCTGTACTGTTTTGAACATCAAGAAACCTAAGATGACTGTTTTGTGTGTGTGTGTGTGTGTGTGTGTGTGTGTGTGTGTGTGTGTTTAAAGATCCCTTTGGTTGAAAGAGCAGAACTCAATCCTGGCCAGCTTTAAAAAATATGGGAGGGAAGGTGCTCCTATTTTAGCTATTTTGGGAGGTGTCATACATAAACAAGTGAATGCATGAAAAATCTTGGACTCAAGAGAAAGAAGAAGAAGAATGAAGTCAAGCATAGAATAGGAGGTAGGACAGGCCTAGGGACCTCAGGAGGCAGAATTGGTGGCCATTCTCTTCAGGCACGCAGTCCTTAACCAGAGCTGTTTTTTGCAATGTGAGGGTACTCACCAATGTCTAGATATAGGTTTCAGTGTCACCAAAGGAGGGGCTTGCTCTTGGTGTCTTACAGTGGATAGAAGAGCTGGAATGATCTGGCCCAGTCTGTCTCAGTTATACCCAGGTTGAAAGTTCCTCCTCCAGCTGCACCACAGAAACTCAGCTACACAGACGTCAGCCTCTTGGGCATCTCCATCCAAATTCCCAGCTTGTGGGCTGCTCGGGGGCTCAGTGTTGAGGCACTTACCTGGCGTGGCGTGCTAGAGTCCTGGCTTCCATCCCCCACACAGCCAAGCAACAACAAATTTCCACTCCCCGGAAAAGCCGCTGGTGAACCCAACCAGTTGTGTGTGTCTGTGAGCTTAGACCCCACCCCAGGTACTTATAGCCCACTCAGCATTGCCATTGGTCCTGGGAAAAGCAGAGCCACAGGAGGATTGCTGTGAGCCCTGAGCCATCCACAGAGGTGTGTCCTACAGGGCTCAGGCATAGCCCTCAGCAGGGCCCACCCGGCAGCCAAGACCCAGTCCAGCTAGCCCTGCAGGTAGGGCTCTCTGCCTATGGGAAGGGGAGCCACCTTCAGGCCGGTCTTCACATGCAGCCAGGGGGTTTGATCTTGATTTAAGCTCATGACCCTTTTCTTCTTTTAGATAGCTAATTCATTAAAGAAAAAAATCATTGCTTTTGTTTCTTACTATAAACTGAATATGAGATAAATATAAAAAAGTTCTGGGAATCAGAAAAACACAAACAAATATACAGAGACATAAGCACACATTATATGCCCAGGTCCACCGTGATCCACCCCCCAGAATTCTCCTCAACAGACCTTTGTGTGACTTTAGGGACCTTCTCAGCACAAACATTTTCCTCCCTCAAAATTTCCCATTCTCTCTCTCTCTCTTTCTACATAAAGATTGGTATTACTTACAGCTAGCTTTTCTTTTTTTTTTTTTTATCAAAATCTTTTCTAAAATGGAATCAGTGATTTTTGGGGACTGATGAACATCCTTTCTGTTAGGTGGCTAGAGACTTGGTTGGTATCTTAAACCAAGAGCCTTCCCTCGACCTCACCACGTGCCTCCTTGACAGGCCGCTTTCCATCAGCCAGGACAGTGTCCTTCCTGATAGTCTAAGAAAACAGGTCAATAAAAATGACAGCATTGAATTCTCATGGGATCAGAGGGGACAAAGCGGAGGAATCAACCCAGCCACCCTCCGGACTAGAGAGTTCCACTCGAGAACAGCAGGTGGTTGGTGCCAGCCAATGAGCCTGGTGGCTTCTGTCCCTCATTTCCAGAGTTCCATGCAATGGCGCATGGAAAGCTGACCTTTACTTTGAGGAAAAGGAAAACTCTCTAACCGCCATAGAGGCCGGGGTGCATCTGGGATTCTCAGAACTGGAAACTCTGTCTTGGAGACCTGCTGAAGTCTGTGCTCATTTTAGAACTCAAACTTGGAAAAACCAATCTGCCCAAGAGATCAAGAAATCTTCCTGGCAGCTGTCTCCCAGGAGCTGAGGCCAGAGACAGACCCGATTTGCCTCGTCAGCGCACATCACTCCTGCCTGAGGATTGTTCTTGCAAACCAAATACCATCTAAGGCACAAGATCAGCTTTCAATTTAAATGACTTTGTTTTTCTCTTTTAAAAATGAAATCTTCCTCCTAATTCCCTTACGTCCTGAAAGGATAACTTTGTCCTTCATGGGTTGGAGGAAGAAGTTGTGGGTTGGGATTGCCAGTGGCATTTGGTTGGGGGCTGACAGCCAGCCCTTGGTGGGTGTGTTTAGAAAACGTGGAGGACTTCTCGGCAGTCAATAACTTGCCAATTCCTGTTCTTCCCTTTTCATCTCTCTGTGTGACTCTCAGAATCAAAGCAAGGGTCATGACATGTCATGTACCTTCAGAGGCCAAGCAGGGTTAGATTTGGAAAGTCAAAGGCTTGTAAGCTTGGTCTCCATGTGTGTATTGATTTTGGAAATATTTATTCAGCATTTATTGTGTGCTGGGTAAGAAGGCTGGGGTGAGCAAGGTACTCATGTTCTACCAGGAAGAAGTCGGTAAATAGGCAGGGCATCAGAGGGTGTTAGGTGTGGCGAAGAAAGTGAGAGAGATTGTGTGATAGTGGCTGGGAGGTTATTTGAGAAAGTTGAAGGGGAAATCAGAGCAGGCCTGATTGACAAGAAGGGCCAGCTGGGTCTCACCAAGGTGGAGGGGAGTCAGGAGGGTTCCCAGGGGCAAGAACCTGCAGGAATGCTGAGGGGGGTGGGAAGGGCGTGTTTGGGGGATGCAGGGGTGGTGGTCCTGCAGGGGAAGGAGCAGGATGGAAGGCCAGGCGCTTTAGCAAACTGAACAGTCACAGTCACACGCAGGCTTCCAGGATGCTGCAGTGAGCGTCGATGCGGGGCTAAGAGAAATGGAGGATCCCCGGAGCTTTTCCAGGAGGGGAGCACTGCCATCGATCCAAACAGAAGCTTCTCAAAAGAAGTACAAATGGCCAATAAGTCTGTGAAAAAATGCTGAACGTCTTTTGCCATCAGGGAAATGCAAATCGCCGCTACCTTGAGATTCCATCTCACCCCAATCGGAATGGGGAGTGTCAGAAACAAAAGGAATGAATGCACAGGAGGATGTGGCCAGGAAGGGAGCCGGAATGCAAATGAGTGGACCTTATGGAGGTTCCTCCAAAAAGACTAACAATAGAGCTCCCCTGTGACCCAGCTGTACCAGCCCTGGGTACAGACCCGAAGGAGATGAAGTTACCAAAGCAAGCGATGCCGGCAAGCCGTGTTTATTGCAGTGTTATTCACAGTAGCCAAATTGTGGAATCAGCCTCAGAGCTTGTCAGGAGATAAAGGAAATAGGTTTTATATTTTTAAAAGATTCCTCTGCAAGTGGGTGGAGGTTGGTCCCCTGGTCTTCAGTGAGACACAGTGGCAGAGATGCATTCAGCTGAAGGGGTCCACACCTTGGGGCCCCTGGCTGGCTAATGAAGACCATTGCCTCATGCCGCCATTTTGTTTGGTCTTTGTTGACTGGAGAATTCTACCCTGAAGGAGGGGCGGTGTGGGGTTCATGGGGTTGGCAGAAAATCACCAGGTGTATGGAAAGAGAGGTACAGGACAGAGAGGATCATCAAGATTTGTCTGTGTCTGTGGGTTTGGTGGCTCGTGTGGCTTTGGGACAGAGCAGCATGTGTGTTTAATTGTTAATGATCCAAAAATGTGACCAGGGGCCACAGGAAGCCCACTCAAGCATGAGGGACCAGTCTGGGTGCTTTATTAAATCCTGCTGTACTAAAGCTGCTAGCAGCATCTGGCCAGCCATGTGCCGGTGCTCGGGTTTTCCATCACAGGACGGCTCTGTCTCAGGGCTGGCTGATTTTCCTTTTGATTTTATTTGGGCAGAAGTAGGAAAGGTCCCTGGGGGCTGGATGTCTCACTTTTGTAATTTGTGACAGTGGAGAACAACTTGGAAGTTTGGACCCACACAGACCTGGGTTCCAGAATCAACCTTACTTGCTACTAGTGTTGGTCCTGAATAGGTCAGCTTACCTCTCCAACTTCAGTGGACTCATGTATAAAATCGAGGGAAAGTTGAGTGTGGTGAAGGGGAGTAGAGATTATCATGTAGCAATGGGTGAATTCAATCTGTTGATAATTCTTTGGGCGTGTATGGAGCACCTGCTGCATACCTGGGGTGGGAATCAGAAGTAGAACACTCAAGGAGTACCCTGGAGGTGTGACTGTTTCTTAATGGAACTTGTGTTCTTGAGGGGGAAAGAGCCAACCCAAGGCTCCAGCCACACAGAGAGGGATGAGCTCCAATTCCACTGAGGGACGTGGAGAGAGCAGTGTGTGAGGGAGCAGCTAGTGATGGGGAGGGCACTCAGAACACTCTGCCCTTGAGCCCAAACCTTTCCAAGCCATGAGGACTTTTTCCATGACTCTCCTCTTTTCTTAGCTCCCTGGGTTTGTTTTAGGGACACCTGGTGCTTCACTCTTCCAGGCCCTAAATGCCCATGTCTACAGGGGCAGCTGGAAGCAGAGCAGGGAATGTGCTTTTCCAAGGCCTGGGAGCCACCTGTTCCTGGGAGTGCCATGCAAATCACATTCCATCACGAGGTCTCCAGGCCCAGGCAGGGAATGGTCAGCTGTCAGCAGCTGTCTTTTCTGATCTGCTGCCGAGGAGATTCTAAGCCTAGGAGAAGCCCACCGTGCCCCTTGCCAGCAAGATCAACGCTGCTATCAGGAACTGAGGCAGACAGAGGGTCCCCTGCGGGGTGATTCCTTGAGCCGCAGTGGCTTGGATTTCCCCTTAAGGTGGTAGGTCACGCTGTAAGCCTATGGTCATGTGATGGGGAGGTTCCTAACTTCCAGTGTGTTGTTAACCTGCCCCATGGCAGAAACACACTGAAAAATCTCTACTTGCTGGGCATGATGGCACATACCCGTAATCTCAGTGGCTGGGGGAGGCCGAAACTTCATGATCACAACTTCAAGGCCAACCTCAGCAACTTAGCAAGACCGTAGGCAGCTTCTTGAGACCCTGTCTCAGAAGCGAAAGAAAAATCAAAGGCTGGAGATGAGATGTGGGTCAGTGGTAAAAGCACCAATGGGTTCAATCCCATTCAGTTAAGATAATAATAATCATCTCTGCTCTGAAAAAATCATGGCCTTATTGGTTGGTGGCTTTGTGACTATAGGGTAAAAGTCTTCCAGTCTCTCCAAGGAGGTCAGCTACATGCTACAGGGCACTGTAACCTAAATCTTTGCACATGTTCCCAAACACGACAACAGGGCAGAAAGAACTGGCCCTGACCCCAACTCTGGACAAGATTTCCAGGCTGGTGGGAACTGCAGCTTGTGTATCCTATTCTCAGAATTGGTGTCATCTCATCCTGGGAACATGTGGGCCCTCCCTTCTGCAGGACAGCACCAGCTGAGGATGCACTCAGAGCAGTGGAGCTCTGTTAACACCAAGCGCTCACTTCAGACCGCCCATCTCTGCCATCTGCTCAGCTCTTTAGCTGCAAGGACTTCTGGGTCCAAATCCCAAAGAGGAGTTGTTAGAGTCTGTAAACAAGTCAAAATAACACCTGGCATTTTGCCAGGGGAATGTTAAAGTTCGTAAACAAGTCTGGATGGTGCCTGGCAAAATGTCAGAGGGAGTGGTTTGAGAAGTAACAAAACCGAGCCATTAGGTGTGGAAATTCTTTATTGGTTGACTGATGTATCTAGTTTATGCTAATTAGATAAGCTGTGTGGAATGTATAAATACTGCTCCTGTCCTGTAATAAACGGCTTCCACTCTTGCTGTATCAACGTACACAAGTTATTCGTCACCCCCCGGTTATTTTGCCCAGCCAGCCGGGCTGCGGCAGAAGTAAAGTGGGAAGAGTATCACAAAGAAAGCTAAATGATGTCGCCCTTCTTCGGGAAGAACGTCTCCCTGGCCCCATTTTCAAAAACTGGCCGAGTCCCCAGCACTTCTAGAAAACAGCCTGGTGCAAGAAGCCTGCAGATCACACTGGCGTTCCAGGTCTGCTGGCGAATGACCCTGCAATTGTCAACAGATCATACCACCTTCGCGTGTGACTGCAGGTGACAGGCTGGTGTATGACCTCCTAATAGGATCCCAAAGCCAGGTCTTCAACCATTGTTTCCTAAACTTGACACACTCCAACGCTTTGCCAGTATTACTATAGAGTTAATGTTTTATTTAAATAGATGCAGTTTTTACAACGAATATGAACTGATTCACAAGAAATTATTTCTACCTGGACACTTTCACTAGGCATCAATAATGGTTTCTCCTAAAAATACACTGATTATTGTAACTAGATTGGCTACAACAAATAGAGAGTAACAAGTGTTGGTAATAATGTATAGAAATTGGGACCTGCATGCAGTGTTGGCCAGATGTAAAATTTTGTAGCCACTTTGGAAAACAGTTTAGTAGATCCTCAAAAGTTACACAGAGTTACCGTATGACCCCTGAGTTTTACTCGTAGGTATATGCACAACAGGACTGAGAGCAAGTCCACAAAAATTTGTGCACAAATATTCATAGCATGATTATTCATAGTAGTCCAGTGATGGAGACAGTTTGGATGTCCTGTAACTAAAGAATGGACAAAAAGTAACCCAGCATCCAATGGGATTTCATCCAGGCATCAGTGAAAAGAAGTGGATAAAGTAAGGTATAGCATGGATCAGCCTGAAAATATCAGGAAATGCTGAAAATATTATGAGAGAAGCCAGACAGGAAGGGCCACATGTCACATTGTTTCATTTATGTGAAATGTGCACAGCCAGAAAATTTATAGTGACCGTGGAGATCAGTGGTTTCCAGGGGCTGAGAGGAGAGGGCACAGGGATGGATCACTTAATGGGTACAGGGTGATGGAAATGTTTTGGAGTTTGATAATGGCCAGAGTTATCCAACTTTATGAATATATTTTTTAAAACTCTGAATTGCATACTTTGAAAGCATGGATTTTTATAGACCACGAGTTATATCTCAACTCAGTGAAAACAAAGCAACACTGTTAAATTCTCTGTGTCCCTCATGCATGGTGGAGGCTTTGCTGTGTCCAGCCAGTTCTTTCTCAGGAAACAACAGGAGGTTGGAGAGCATTAGAGAGGCCACGTCATAGACAGGAGTCACCAGCTGACTGTCCTCCGAGCCATCGGAACAACAGAATGAGCTTGCAGAGGGAACCACTTCCTGCAGCCTTCCGAAATCAGCCCTTCCACGGCAAGAGAAAGGAAACACTTCCCATTTCACACTGGGAAGCTCTCTTCTTTTGGCACTGGTGACGCTTAGATAGAATGAGGGTATTTTAGCAGGGGAAGTAGAACTTCCTAGAAACACGTCGCTTGCTATAGGGCCACCATGGGCCACGTTGCTCTATTTAAATTTCAGCTAACGAACATTAAATGGTGTAAAGAATCCATTCCTAAGTGTCACTGGTGACATTTCCAGTGCTCAAGGGCTACCCGTGGCTTGAGTCTACTGTCCCAGGCCGTGCAACACAGAGCAGTTCTTCATGGCTAAAACTCCTGCGAGTCAAGTCCAGGAGATGGTGCCCATTATGGTGCCATGTTAGAGTCTTTGTCACCTCCTTTCCTCTCCCTCACTGCAGCAGACATGAATGATGGACACAATGATGACAATGATAAAATTAATAGCTGACATTTGCACTCGCTCCGAGCCAGGCAGTGCACAAAGCATTTAATAGGCATCATCTCGGCTTATCCTCACGACAATCCCAGGTCACTCCCAGGATCACCCCAGCTTTGTGAATGAGAAAAGTGAGCCTCAGAGAAGCCATCCTCCAGTTCCAGTGAGTGGAGAAGCGTGGATCCCAATCCAAGTCAGCGGGCTCTGTCCACCTGGCTCTGGAAGTATTTTCTAGTACTCGGAGTTTCAGCCGCGGCCTCTCTCCTGTCCCATCCCAGCCCCAGCCCGGGATGCAGAGTTCCTCTTTCAAGATCTCTCAGCGTTTTTCCTTTTAAAACTGTGACATAGTGACAATGTGTTTCCCAAATCGGTTTCAAGAAATGTCTCAAAATGAAAGATAAGAAGGGCTGGGACGTGGCTCAGTGGTCAAGCACCCCTGGGCGCAGTCCTCAGTACCAAAACCAAACAAGGAACAACAAAGCAGAGGATCTCCTGTGAGTCCGATATCGTCACCTCCCTCCACGTCTGTCTCCCGGCCAGGGACAGGGCCTGCGGATGATGTGGAGTGCAGTTGGTGTTGAGGCTTCCCATAGCACGGGAGCCATGGGCACAAGGACACCGGTCACAGGACTTAAGTGAATGGAGTGGCATCACCCACATGTTCCGGTGCCCTGCCTGGTGGCTCTCACGGCTCGCTCTGGCGCTCTTCCTGTGTCCGGAGGTGGGCTCTGTCGCAGTGCACCTTGTTTTAATTTTCTCGTGGTGCTGGGGTTGAACCCAGTCCCTCAAGCGTGCTGGGCTGGTGCTCCCCACTGGGCTACCCCATCAGTCTTCACAGACTGCGGGACGTCTGCAGGCCCCACCACCCCGACTCCCTGTTAACCCTGTGGCAAGCACGAGGCACCTTCCACGTCTCTGCCTCTCCCAGTAGCTGCAGGTAAAGCCCTTGCACATCAGGGTCTGTGCACACAAGTGAGAGGAACTCGGGGCTCGGATCCTAGAGGTGGCTTGCTGGTCCCCTGAGTGCATATTTTCCGTTCTCATAGGTACCATCCGGCTGCCCTTTAGCAAATGGCTTTGCCAGTTTTCCCTCCCTCCTCCCCACCAAGAGGGCACGGCAGACCAGTCTCCTCACATCTGTGCTCAAACTGGACGTCATGAATCTTTGAAATGTTTGCCAATCTGCTGGGTGATAATTTCTTTTCCTTTCAGCTTCAGGGTCCTTTACACCTCCCTCCACCTGCTCTGCTCGGGCTTCAGGCTGCTGACAGCCAAAGGCGTTCTGCCGGAGGCAAAATGAGGTCAAGGCCAAGAAGCATATTTTCTTTCGGTGGGAGGGGGTGTTTACTTGGGCAGATGGGGTCCAGTGCAGTGAGCTTCATCCGTTGGAAAGGTGAAGGGTCAGGCCCAAGAAGCTCCCTGCTGTGGGGCCACGTGTCTGGACCCGGGTGCTCCAACCCACTGATGGATCTGTTGTGATCAGTCACGGGTCAACATATCCATCTAATCATTCACTCATCAAGTACCTATTGGGCATGGATTCAGTGCCCGACAGAGGTCTGAGCAGCAGCCTCGGCACTGACCTGTGAGTCAAGGCCTCTCTTCTTAGGGGACTTAGGTCCTGTGGGCAGGTGGGGGTGGACCAGACTCAGCGTCCTAAGAGAGATAGGAAACAAGAAGCTGAGCCAGAGCGGGGGTCAGGGAGGCCTCCTGAGCAGTGGAGCTGAGGAAAGAGCTGAATGGGGGCAGAGGAATCCCACAGAGGGGCCAGGAGGACCGACAGCAGCCAGAGGAGGCCGAGGGGGATTCTCCTGATAAGAAGGGTGGGAGGAGGGACTTCCGGGGCAGGCAGGGCATGGAGTTTTATGCAGGTGTGCAGGGGTTCGGAGCCAGGCTCAGTGGGTTATGGCCGTGGTGGCCCTCTACCCGAGGGCTGCCTGGGTCACAGCTTCTCATCAGAGCATGACAAGGTTGGTGCAGTGGAGAGACCGCAAGAGCCAAGGCTTGGGCTCTCTGATTTCTGTCCTCTCTGTGACTCCTGGGGCCCCCTGCACAGGACCTTTACTGTAGAAATCATTCTGACTCAGGAATCCAGGCACCCGCTTTGGAATATATCACATCCAAGGGATGAGGTTTGCTCCAAATGGTGTCATGGTCGGAGATGGGGAGGGCAGCCCTGTGCTCATGGCCTTGGGGCAACACCTCCTAGGGACATGAGCATTTTGGTTGCTATGGACACACTCTGGAATACACCCCAGTGGTGTAGCCAGAAGGAAAGAAAACATCTCTTGGCTGATATCAGTCCTGTGGGTAAGAAGACTCATAGTTTTTATGGCGAGCAGGAGAACTGGAGAAAAAACATTTCAGTGGATCAGCAGCACTGCCTGAGCAGAGTGGTAACGGGCGGGTGTTCTGTAGAACAGAACCCTTTGGTGTTCCTCCTTCTCTCTGGCCACACCTCCTGCCCCTCCAGAGCTCCTGATGGTCCCTGGTGGAGGGAATGAGGTCCAGCGCCTCCCTTGGCTACCCTGCTCTGCCCTGTCCACTGACCCTCTGCGTGCATGGTGCATTGGCCCAGGTTGCTAGACTCTCCCAGCCCCCCGTCTTGTTTCTGGGCCACTTTCTGTCCTGGCAGTGAACTCCTGCAGTCCTGCTGTTGTGCTTTCCTCTTCCTGCCCTGGCCAGGTGGCCTCAGAGAACAGGTACTCCAAGGTGCTGCCGTGGCCTAGTGACATTTTGTTTTCACCACTTTATTTGGAAAAGAACTTGGGAGAACCTTCCAGAACAGTCTCTCCCCCTTTTTTTCCTCTGCTCTGTTCATGGAGAGAGATTTTCTCAGCCTACAGTCGTTTCCCCTTTAATTTTTTTTTTTTTTTCCTGACAATCATGGCAGCGGATTCGCTGCTGTAGAGAGATGTATTTCATTTTTACTTTCACTCTCTCTGTCTTGATAGCGAGGCCTGCCTCCATCCGTTGGGGAGTCGTGTTGTCTTGCATGTGGGCTGATAAACAGTGCAGCCTGAGACCTCGACTCCAGCCAGCCTCGCCGAAGGAGAACATTTAACAGGCTGATCCTCGATAGATAATTTACAGGACTTCCACTCCTTATTGATTAACTTTCATAACTCACTCCAGAAAATAAATCATGAATCTGTTGTCATCACATTGGGTATGCACAAACCGTCCTGAGAGGGTTGATAAACCTTTGGAAGGTTGCATAGCCCGGTTGGCCTTGTCCCCACAGAAACCATGAGGGAGGAAGGGGACAGCCCTGCCACTCAAAGGGGCGGGTGGCAGCTGCACCAGAGCAAGTAATTGACAAATTATTTAATAAATAACGACAAATCTCTAATCAGCATCTACGTTTTTCCCAAGGAAAAGTCATGTTTTTCTGAAGTCCTACTGCACAGGAAGGGAATGGGCAGGGTGGCAGGTGGCACAGCAGCACTGACATGACAAAGCCCAGAAAGTGAGAGGGGAGGTTGTGTGTGTATGTAAGGTGACATAAGCAGGCACCAAGAGGTGGCTGAGCCTTCTGAGGACAGAACCTGAGACAGCAGCGTCCTGGTCTTCTGATTCGTTTGTTCCAAATGCTTACAATTTTTGATCCCCAAAGCAAAATGTCTGTTTTTTTTCTTTCTTTCGATGTAGAGGAAAACTGGATTAATTGTGATTTTGAGATGGGACATCTAGGGCTGGGCCTTGCTGCCCTTACCTGCCTTCTACCTTGCTTCACACAGAACAGCCAGCTCCAGCATGCTCAGCTGAGATAGTGCAGGGACACGTGTGCTCATTCAATGCACAGGTGTGCCCCAGCCCCAGCCCTCCATGTGCATGCTGTGTGGCTTCAGCAGGGCTTGCTGCCTCTCTGGTCCTTGCCTTGCTTTCTAGTCCTGACTTCATGGGGGTGTTGTGAGAAGGAAATGAGCTGGCATTATATATAAAATGCCTATCAGGTAGCAATCACCCCATAGATGCCATTAATAGGCTGATCTTCAATAGATAATTTACAGGACTTCCACTCCTTATTGATTAACCTTCATAACTCACTCCAGAAAATAAATTGTATATCTGTTGTCATCACATTGGACGTGCACAAACTGTCCTGAGAGGGTGTGTGTGTATGTGTGCATGTTCCTAGGATAAAAAATTAACCTTCATTAAATAACTAAGTGCTTGCTGCTGCTTTGAGGGGAACTGGGTCCATAAGGGTGTCAAGGAAAGGGGCAATAATCTGATGGGCAATACCACCTGAATTTGGAAGCATCCATCCCAGGGTGGGGCTCCTCTGTCTGGCCAGTGTCTGCCTTCTGTGACCACAGTCCCTGATGTATATTGTGCCTCTTCAACAGGGGTGTTGTGCTGACCCTCAGGTGTCGCTGCTCTGGGAGATCCTTTCGTTTTTATGTCACATCATCTTTCTCTGCTTGGGCCACCTGGCTCGCCCCCTCCATACAGAATGCAGACTCAATCTAAGGGACAGAAAGACGGAGGGGACTGTCATTTCACTGCCCTATTATTTAATACACCACATGTCATCTGTGTCTTGGATGCCACCCACTGCACGGGGCTGCAGTGTGGGCATGCGACAGTTCATGAATCCAGAAATACTGGCCCATTTTGTGAGCCAGGACTTCAGAGGCTGTTGGGGTTAAGGAGGGCGTCAGAGAATGGTTAGAAGAGAGTCCCCATGTGTCAAACCATGGCCAACAAACAGAAGCATCCTCACGAAGACCAGAATCAGTGGACGGAGTGGTGGACCGTGAATGCGAGTGTGTGTGTGGAGGGGAGAGGCCCTTTCAAATTCGTGGACCTCCTCACTCCACCCATCCTAGCTGTGACCTTCCTGGGATCAGAAAACCCAGGAAGATGAATGGTAGCCCAAAGACCAGGTATGGCTGATGTGTAGGAAAGTGGGGTTGGAAGGACCCTCTGCAGGCTCCCACCAGGCGGAATCTGCTCCACGGTCCGGGAAGTCTGTGTCCAGGTTCATGGTGAACTGCCATGACACTCCAGACGCCTTGCCTGGGTGTGAGGCTCCGGGCTTCCCCACTTCCCCCGGGTTGGAGCTCTTCACCTTCCCACTCTTCTCCTGCTGCCACTAGGTAGGAGTGCACATCCCAGCCTCGCCTCCCAACCTCACCCGGTCACCTGGAAGGCTTCTAGGATGTATATGCAGCCCATCAGCTTCTTGGCTTATCCTCGTCTGTGGACAGTCGCATCCGCTGGGCACCGATTTCCCTGGTTCACTGCAGAGGCCACCCAGCCCCCAGCCCCCAGCCCCTGTGAGGCTCCATTAGAAAGAATGACTGGAAACCAACCAAAGAAATCGTGGCTAGGAGGACATCTGCACACTGTCCCTCTGCTGGACTGTCTGGAGCCCTGGGAAGAAGTGTGCAGGCCCAGGACTGGGGAGGCCGGCCCCCCTCACTTGCACACACACACAATAGCTGCTTCAGCTTGTTGCAGGTTCTGGGCTCCAAAGACCCTGCCGTGCCGTAGCCCGTTGGCGAGCAGTCTGTCCTGCCAGTGTGCCTGTGGGAGCCACGGAGATGCCAGGCAGCACCGAGAGCAGCCTGCCACGGACTGGGAAGGCTTTGCATTAAGCAGATGTTAGCTCTTGGGGAAGATTAAAAGCATTTTGCATCAAAGAATGAGGCAGTGGCCCTTCCCCAAAGCACAAAAGAATGGCTTCCTGTGTTTCCCTGAGGCTGAGCCAGGTTAGACCAGGTGAGCCTCCGGGGGCAGGTGGTGCAGAGGAGAGCACCTGCTGCCAGCCTGCTTGTACTCTGAAAGCCAACCAAAGCAGCCCAAGCCCACAGGACCCTCCTTCACACACCAAATGGGAGTGGGAGCCAGAGGGAAGGAGCCCGAATCTGATGGTGCTGAGATCTGGCCCGAGGAAGTGTGAGAATACCAGGAAACCTGAGAGGTGCTTGTGAAAATAGAAGATAGATGCAAGCTAAACTGGAAGGCCGTTTGTGTTTGCGTGTGTGTGTTAGTGTATACGTGTGTGTTATAACATGTAAGTGAACGGGCTGCATGTGGGTGTTAGATGCAGCCGGAATTAATTCCTAAGTCAGCTCTGCTGTGGAACGTGGCCTAGTCGCTTGACCTCTCTGAACCTTAGTTTTCTAATGTACAGAGAGGTGGTGAAGACCCACATGGAGCGTTTCCTGAGACTTTAGCACACGCCCTGTAAGTCTTCCAGCCCGAGGCCTGACAGAGTCGAGGTCAGTGGATATGTTGATGGCCATGGTTTGCTGCCAGCTGTGCCTGCCACTGTGGCTATTTTTATTATCAGAGTCTCTGGCAGAGACAGAGCCCCAGAGTAGATTGTGGTCAACCTCTATCCTTATTTTGTGGGGCCCCTTCTCCTGGTCTGCTCTGCCACGGGAGGAACACTTTCAAATGAATAGGTCGAGCCATGGAGAAACCCACCTCCAAACTAACCAGTGTCCGACTGCGGAACCTCCCTGGGCGAAACGCACCCAGGTCATTCCAAATTCGGGCTCCTTCCCTCTGGCCCCCACCTCCATTTGGTGTGTGAAGGAGGTCCCGTGGGCTTGGGCTGCTTTGATCGGCTTTCAAAGTACAAGCATCGCCCTGAACAGCCAGTGAAATGACACAGGGCTTCAATACGTGATCTGAGGTCACCTCTGGACCTAGAGAAAAAATAAAGTCCGGGGGCTTTTTTAGGTTGCTGAGCTGGGCCAAGTGAGTGGCCTGCGATGGGTGTGTGGCTTTTAAGGCAGCGGGCTGAGCAGGTGGAGAAGGTCACCATGAGTTCATAGAACCTCACACGCCCTGAAATTTAAAGCCATCTGACCCTTCTTGCTGGTACCCTTTTAAGTTGTTTCCTTGGAGGACGAAACCGTTTTGCTTAAGGCTAAGTACACTTCGTGAAGTATTTAGTGACACCTCTGCAGAAGTTTGAGTAGTTGGACTTTGGTTTCAGGCGTCCAAATAAGCACCCGAGTCCCGCCGTGTCCTTGCTTTTATTATCTCTGTGTGTGGGGGGGTGGGGGACAGGCTGGCACATGTCGGTTCTGGGTTTCATTGTTGACACTTCGGCAACGAGTGGGAGGAGGCATCTGGCCTTCCTGGTGGCTCCTGGCGAGGAAAAGAGGACATTTGAGGGGAAATATTTTTAAACAGAAAGCCAGCACAAGAGCATCTTTGTAGGTGTGAGGGCAAAGTGAACAGCCGGTCAGCTTTGGGACCCCCCCCCCCAGGTCCCAGTAAAGCCCACGTCGTTTCTAGGCAACATCCTGAGCATCAGGACTGTCTCCGGCTGCCTGTTAGTGAAGGTGGGGCACTGGAGTCCCCCACAGCTTGTGTGTGAGGAGCCTGTTCCACCAGGGCCTGGGGGCAGCAGGGCCAGCAAACCCCCCCCCCCCATTCTCTGTGCACTTGGCTGCCAGGAAAGAATGAACCCTTTTAAGTAGGAGAGACCTGTTTATCTCGCAATTAGTATGGAGAAAGGGCCTTGGAATTAAATGTAGGTTATTGAATCTGACCTTTTTAATAGAAATAAAATTGACTACATCATGGTGCTAATTCATAGATCTTGAGAGGCCAGCCTTTTTTTTTTTTTGCATTTTAGTTGGCCATGCTTAGTAGCATCAGCTTGGCTTTCTGGGTTTCCTGCAGTAGGAATCCACTTTGGCTGTCTCTGGCACTGGGGTGCATTTATTAGGAGGACACTGAGTAGCCCGCGTGGTGTCGGGAAGGGGCTGGGACCCAGGAGAGGTACCAGGAAGAGGATGAACCTCTGGAGGCTGGCTCAGGAAGAAACACTCTGGCTTCTGTCTAAAGCGTCCTCCGGAAGTTCCCCTGTGACTGTGCCTCTGGTTAAAAGGCAGAGCCCTGAAGCAGGAGAGCTTGCTGGCCCCGCTCTGTTGAAGAACCTGCCGAAACATTTCAAGTTCCAATAGGGGGCGCCATACTTGTTTTCTCAGAAGACAGGAGGCCAGGCCATTCCTGTAGAAGATATTGAGAGGCTATTGGGCAGGAGCAGTGAGTATTCCTGAATGAGCCTTTTAAATTCCACACGTTTTGGTTGTTAACATATCAGAGCAGAGCTGCAGGGACCAGAATGACTCTTGTAGGGGCATCTCTGTATCTATCAGATATTTTGATATCTATCTACCCATCTGTCTGTGTGTGTCTCTCTCTCTCCCTCCCGTGCAGGACATGTCCAGTCTCAGGACTGACAATGTGGCAAGGCCAGTATCATGAGCATGAGGGACCTTTGTCCCTCTTTGTAATCATAAACATCTTTGTGAGACATAGATGTCACCAGAAACCACAGGATCAAGTGACACACTCCACAGGGTAACAGATACATGAAGGACTTTGCAAGAAAGAACGCAGAGTGCATCCAAGACCCAGAGCCTAATCCAGTCTTACACAGAGCTGTGGCTAAGCAGGGCAAGAGACACCAGCCATTATTAATGCTGAATTGTTGCAGTAAAATCCTCAGCTGAGGACAACTTTTCTTACAGGTGACATTTGCCAAGGAATGGAGACATTTATGATTGTCAGCACTGAACGGGGGGATGGGGGAGTGACGACTGGTGGTGAATGGGTAGAGGCCAGGGTTGCTGCGTAGCATGCGGCAATACACAAGCCAACTGCCGCAGCCAGGAGCTACTGCACCGGAAACATCCGGCAAGCAGACACTGAGAACCCAGTGTAAGAGCTGGGGTGCCCAGGGAGTCAGAACTGCCAAGTGGAGACCTCGGAGCATCCACGGAGATCTCATGTAATTGCAGCCAGGGTTGCTGAGACTCAGGGAGAAATTAGGCCCCTAAGACTCCCCTTCTGTGTGTCCTTTCTTCGGGTCAGTTTCCACACACTGCCTTGAAACCAGGCTGCCCAAGAGCTGCTGGCCTCTGGGCTTCAGGATCAGGGGAGAGACAAGCTTTTCCCCTGGGTCCTGTTAGAAACTCCCAGGGCAGGTTTTGATTGGCCGGGCCTAGCTCAGGTGCTCACCACAGAACCAATCAGCTGTGGCCTGCAGGCAGGGCTGGGTCCTGAGGCTCAGCCATGGACCCCAGGCTGTGCGAGTGCATTGAGGCCTTCTCTGGGGAAACTGGGGTTCTGTGGAGCCAGGCAGCCTCCCGAGATGGTGTCTGTTTCCATCGCTTGCTCTCTTATTGCCAGGACATTTGTAAATCTGACGTTGTTTTCAGCAGAGCCATGTCGGAGAATGTCACTTAGACAGTGCCAGGTTGTTGAGCACCTTGGCTGAATATCACGAAGCCCGGGCACCTGGAGAGGAAGGGGACGCTGTGCATGTTTCCAGGGAAGTGGGGCCCTGACATTTATGGTGAGAATACTGAACTCCATTGGGCCTTGAAAAATCATCTGGCCCAGCCTTCTGCCTCCAGCCTTGAGAATCTGTAAGCCCTCCAGGACAGACGGGCTCTGCAGCACCTTCCACAGCTTGAGCCTCCCACTGGCCCTGGCCACAGAGGCCGCCTCAGTCAGCCTGGGTCCTGTTTGATATGTTTATGCAGCACATTTGAAACTCTGGTCAGTCTCTCTGATGATATCGATAGTTCCCTCTCTCTCTCTCTCTCTCTCTCTCTCTCTTCTTTCCACTTAGATGAAATTTGTCAAGCCTGCATTGTGCTAAGCCCTATTAAAATGGTGCCAGAGACCCGATTATGGCAGCTACAAAGGCATTGGAGAGTAAGCACAGAAAAACACATAAAGGGATTAAAGATCAAAAATGGGATTCTAGTGAAAGTACATTAGGAGACACCAGGCAGGGAGACATGAAAGAATTAGAATAGCAAGAACAAAGCCACATAGAGTTCTCTGGATGTCCTCACTTCTCACCCCCCATAATCATTTAATTTTGAGCATGTTTACTCTTTTAAAAACAAAACGGAATGATCGATTGTACTGCTGTCAGGTGGAGGTGTCTATAAAGGCTGGTGTGGAAAGAACTGCACTTGGGCCTCTGGCTGGTCCCCTCTCCCCACGTCCCCTTGTATGGCACTGGTGAATCACGAATCCCTGCCTGTGAGTGCCCTCACTGAGTCCACAGTGATGCTCTTGGGCTGCGTTGCAGCTACCTCCTGGGGTGTGGGTGAGGCCCCCAGCCCCCATTTTATGGTTTCTAGAGATGAGACCAGAAATCACAAGGTGCTCCTTGGGGATCTGCTGTGTTGAGATAAGGAGCTGCTGTTCAGTTTGGAGTCAGCACATCTTGGCCCTGAAGTCTTGTCACAACAGGGCTGTGCAGAAGCCGGTGTGAATGTGTCTTTCTGGAGCGTTTTCTTCTGGTTTCCCACCTTCTGATGGATTCTCTTATAAACCCTTATTCAAATGTCCGATTTGTCCTCATTTGCTTGCAACAAAAATACCCGTGTGAGCTTGTTGGAAAAGTGGCGCGTCCCCACCTACGTTACGTACATTGCAACTATCTTTCCAGGTTTGTGTCACAGAGTTAGAGACTACTGCAAGCTGATTAGATTCCCTTCTCCAGCGCCAGACTTGGAGCCGCACACCCTTCCATATAATCACACCAGTCACTATAATAGAAACTGTAAAAAAAAAAAAATACAGAAGTGTCCCCTCGCACATCCTGTCTGAAGAGGGTATCTTTCACTCATCAGCATGCCATAGATGGACTCTGGGCCACCAGGTTTCCTGATTTCAAAAGAAATAAAGATCCAGATTTTTATGAGGATATTCATCTTGAGTTTGCATACACACACATGCACACATACAACTAAACTCATCATTAGCCCAAGGATCCTCAGTAAAGAGAGAAAGAAGAATGTCCCTACATTTTCCCCAAGTTTGTGCTTGAGATTCCATCATGTTTCTTTGCTATTTGTCTTAAGAAGACCTGTTTTCGCCGCTTTAGCATTGCTGGGAAACCAGCATCATCCATCAAGAGTCTTTATAAACTTGAAAAGGTTCTGTGAAGGTGTCAAGACACCATTAGTTTTAATTCAATTTTAAAAAATATAAAGCAGATGTCCTAGCACAGTTCAGGGAATTGATGGTGAGAAGAGAGAGCCGGACAGTGATCCTGAGATTAATTCAACAAAGGAAGACCATCTGAGACCTGGGATCCCCACCCCATCTCAACTGCATGAGAGGAGTAGAGAATATTTCTTCCAATGCAAAGGACCTGGACCGAGGAGGAAGAGCTACCCGTGCAGCCGTCCATCGCCTGTTTTACAGAACTGCCCTAGGTTCCCACCTCTGGCCAGCACGCCCCCAACGCACGTGAGCAGGAAATGATGGCGCGGCCTTTGTGGAAATCTGCAGCTGGGCTGTTCACTGTGGCAACCAAGAGCCATAAGTGACTATTGAAATCAAATAGAATAAAGGACTTAGTTCCCTGGGTGCACTGGGCGTGTCTCGGATGCTCAGCAGTCTCACCTGACTGCTGTCACCGTGTTGGACCAACAGATGTGGCATGTCCCCTTTGTGGCGGTTGGGCCTTTTGGACAGCCCTGGTCGAGGACGGTACAAAGACAGAGGGAGAAGATGATTTGGGGGGCTCAAGGGGGGTCTCCCTCTCAGAGCAGTAGGGGAAACAGGGAGGGTCAGCCAGGCCTGAGTCCAGATCTGGACTCTCTATCAGCCGGAGTGTTCAACTGCTCTGCCTGGGATGCCCTCGCGGTGCTACCCACAGAGACATTTCATCACTCCTGTGGGATTCCAACAGCAGGGCTTGGGAGCTTTGTGGTTGGATCTGAGTTCCCATTCTGCCTCTGATGACCTCGTTGGGCTCCTTCTGGCTGAGTTTTGTCATCTTTATCAAATGGGGCTATGAACTCCTTTAAGGAGATTGGGGGGAAGATAAAATGAGCCCATGTGTAAGTCATGCGGAGCCCAGATCCTTGGTGCCCACTCGCTGTGCAAGTCATGGAAATGTCAGATACGCTGGGTTCCCTCCCTCACAAAGGATGACTTTCTCCTGGAAGGGTCCGCTTAGCTGGAGAGGTGAGAGCAGGTCCTGGTACGGTTGGCAGCTGTCTCTGCCAATGACGCGCTCTATGATTTACAGTCTGGAAACTTCTTTACCTGAGACTCAGATACGGTGAAGATCAAGTGGGAGAACCAAACATGGAGTGGCACTCACAGGAAGGTCTCAATAATAGCCACATGGCCATACCCTAATCCCTGGCCAGTCATAATAATAATGGAGGACTCCTCTGCTCTGCTGCCAAGGAGGAAACCAGCCTTGTTGGGACAGATGTCATCAGGAAGGTGCAAGGGAAATCAGACAGGAAGTTGGAGGCTTCCACAGCTCAGCCCTGAAGGGGGGAGCCATGTGAATCCAAACCCTCAGCGAGCAGAACAGCAGATGACATCTATGCCATCTCACGGCCACCAGCCCAAGGCAAAGGCAAACACCCAAATGCAGAAAGCCGCGGTGCTCCCGCCGCAGCCAGGGACTGGGCAGGCCTTGAGGAGGAAGCCCCGGCCCCCTCTTGCAGGCCTCCTCTGGCTTTTCTGCAAAGTGGAGACCCGAGCTGGAGGCACAGGAGGACAGATGGTGTCCCCGCAGAGTCTCCCTGCAGCACCTTCATCTCTCCTCTCACTATTAATTCATCTCTTTGGATGGATACGTTCACGCATGGAACCAAGATGAATAATAATGAGGTTTTTAATAACACCCTGCATTTGCATTCCTAGTTACTGGTTACATGGTTCCAGCTGATTAAAATGAATCATTTACATAATTAACATATGGTTATAGTGTTGGCTTTAATATGCTGATTATCTCAATACTTTTGTCTGGAGTCAATTGGATTCTAACTGTAACAATTGTTTGAAGTGAGACTAGTTTATTCCTGGGAGGACTGAGGGGATGTTTGCCATGGTGCCTGATTAGCAGGAGCACAACAAGTTTGTCCTGTCCCTGTGTAGTGGTTGGAAAAGGAGTAAATAACAATAATAATGCCCATTACCATAACAGATACCATCCATTAGATGGCAGGTGCTGATACTCACATCATCCCAGATTCTCGCAGCCACCCTACAGAGTGGGGAGTGTCATCCCCCGCTGGACAGAACTGGGAACTGAGGCTCAGAAAGATTCAGAGCCTCACTCCCAGACACAAAGCCGTTAGGTTCAGAGTTGGGACCTCTCCTTGGGCTTCCTCCTCCCGGAATCCACACTTTTTAATTACTCCACATCCCCATTTCTCAACCTCAGCATCCTTGACATTTCCTCACCTCCTGCTATTGACCCCAACCTGGAAATGATTTGTTGTTGAGGCACTGCCCTGTGCAGTGGAGGACAGTGGGCAGCACCCCCAGCCTCTGCCCCCTAGATGTCAGCACACCTCCTCCCCGAGTTATGACAGACCCAGCATGTCCAGACATCGCCGCATGTCCTCTGAGGTGTCAAGGAGGGCTGCTGAGAGGTACTGCTCCTTTGTTCTTAACATTAAGTCAACAGACGAACAAGCAAACATGTTGTCCACCCGTGCTGAGCACGTGGTTGTGGTGACAGCTGTGACCAGATGTAGGTATTTGGAGGTAAAAATTTTATTGTGTGTGTCACTCCAGCTCCTGATTCCAAGTCCTCTCTTTCTCTCTGCTGGAACCCCCGGACTTCTCAAGGTCATCTGTTCTATCAGTGCTGAGCCCAGCCTTCTCTAAGGGCTCCCGTGCTGTTTTTGGATGCACGGCTTCGTGGGCTGTGTAGCTGGCTGCCATTTTCTCATTAGCAGACCGTAGGCCTGGGTGCTGTCAGCTCTGATCTGATCATCTTGCTGTTTCACATTGAATTTGAAAGGGACCGATCAAAGAGTGGCCAGTTTTTCTGTTGAGGTACCCGAGCACTCGGACTGCGAGTGCTCTCTGAACATTCATGCATATTTGAAAGGCATTTTGGCTAATTGAAGGACTGTTGTCCACAATTAGTCCATGGTAGTCATGATGAATTGCAAAGAATGCTGACATTTGTGCATAAAGTGCTTGAGGTCAAAAAGAAGTGGGGAGGCTGGCGGCTGGGCAGTGTTGAGGGGAAGGCTAATGCATGGTGACCCCAGAAGTGAACCCCAAAAGGGGAGCCTCCTCCTCAGCAGGATAGGTATTTTCCCGGAAGAGATCTCTTCTCAACTCACCTGTAATTCATTCTCTCCTTCAAACACCTTTGGAGTTATGTGGGGTTCTAGAAGCCTCTTGGTGCCTCCTGGGTGCCAGACCTGCCTGGTTCCTTCCTCCACCCTTCCCCCACCCTGGTCTTGATGTTCATGATGTACTTCTCTCACAGAATGCTGAGGGTTCCACGTTTCCCTTAAAGAATCCAGATGCCAACACCTGCACCACAATCGTATCAACATCAGCAAAGAAGAGGGAAATATAAGGTCCTTCTCCAAATCTTTTTTTCTACTTAAAGCTCATCATTAGCAATGGCCACTGTAGGAGGGTTGAGGACCTGAGATGTATACATAGGAACATGCATGGGGTTCACAAGTGTGCACAGGTCTCATCTCATGCACACACACATACACACACACACACACACACACACACGCACGTGAGACTCCATGTTCCGTTTCCCTTTTCCCTGGATCTGTTTTATTCAGTAACGTGCATGGAGTCTTACTGTACTGCATGGTTATGACGAACTTTATTTAGTCAGCTCCTTTAACAGACTCCTTAATATTTTTTCATTATAAACATAAAACTACATATAAACACTGAGCTACCTGCATAGGTAGAGATATATTTTTAAAAACCCAGATGTATGAATCTTGTTTAATTTTTACAGACATGTTAATTTCCTACTGGTGTGTTGCTAGGCCAAAAACCTGGTGTCTCATAACCTACTTTTTAAAGATGTGATTTAAAAATTACCAACCTGATTGATTAGTAGTGGCTGCTTGGAGAAGGCCCCTGTCTGACTCAGGAGGGAGGAGTTTCAGAGTTGATTAGCAATGTCTGCTCTGGGCACTGAGTTGTGGAGGGGCAGCTTGCGTAACACGTCTGCTTCCATTTTCCCCTCACAAATTAGATTATTATTATGGTTGCTTGAAATTTACAAAACACTATTGTATCACCATATGGAACACCTTTATGGGCAAGGGAGAAGAGACAAGGAAGGAGTCCGGGGGGGGGGGGGG
>NW_026000185.1:2993192-3239656 GCF_001458135.2 Marmota marmota marmota | reverse complement strand
GGGGGGGGGGGGGGAGAAGAGTTTATTTCTTGCATCTAGGTAGCTTATTATTTGGACTTTTGTATATTTTGTAATTTACTACAGAGAACTTATGTCAGATTTGGAATTAGAATAAAACTCCATAATAAGTGTTACAATAGAATCAAGATTGTCCTAAAGCAGAGCTGCAGGTAGCATTAAGAGACAGGGTGCTCCTGCCTGGGAGATGGAGGGCTGGTGTGCATCCTTCTGCATTCCAGGTTCTGTGAGACCTCTAAGTGATGGGCCTTCTCTCCCGGCAGATGGATGGTGTTAATCTCCAGTCCCTTTGTAATAAATGCTGGACTGTGAACAGGAGATGGCCAAAAGAGAGTGCCCGGGCAAACCTTAATCTTTAATAAGGTGCACAGCCAGTCTATAACTGTCAGAGATGACGGAGGAACCTGGCTTTCTGTTTCTTGCTCAGAATGAGAAGCAGGGTCCGACCAGGCTGGGCTGCAGGTGCCCAGCTCTTTGCTCTGATCTGGGAGAGACCACAGGGACCTGCACTTTGGGGCCTTGACACCTTACTGGGACCACTTTTCTTGAGGAAGTGGGTACATTTTAGAGATGCTCAGCTTCCTGTGAGACAGAGTTGAGGTACATTCTGAATCTACTCAGCCTCGGCTTATAACTTAGGCCCCGGTAGCAGCCCTTTGCAATGAAATTATATCACTTTTGAAGCTTAGCAGATGGGAATTGTCATAAATGATATTTTAGTCACAGATATGAGCCATAAAACTTGAAAGATAAAGGAGCTTTCTGAGACACACATGGAAAGGCAGACAGACCCAGCAATGGCCCGAGTGTGCCTGCAGCTCTGCTGGTGCAGAAGGAAGGGCCACTCACCAGGACTTCGCTGTCAATACCAGGGTTTGCAAATGATGGGAAATAGAGGTAGTGCACGGAGCCTGGATGTGTGTGTGTGTGTTGGGGGGACACACACAGAGCTGGGTTTCAGTACAGGGTTAAACGTCGTCCATGCTGTGGGATGCAATCTCCCATCTTTCTCTGAGACTCTAGAGGGTTTCCTTCCCCTGTAGAAGGGGCGTATGCTTCCTCTGTGTTTGGCACGGTGCTGGGCACAACGGAGGTAAGAGCCCTGTGAGTCTTCCTGCCTGCCCCATGCGGCCCTCCCCTCTGGTCCATGCGTTACTTATTCCTAGGAATGCTGGATTATTCTGCAGACTTGAATAATTCATGAGGGCTTGGGTTGCGAGATATGGCATAACGGTCTCCTGCAGACTCTAGCCGTAAGCCAATATGTATATTCATGCTTTATATTCAAGCAAGGATCTAGGATCTTCCAGACCCTGACCCCTCCTCTGCATTACAGCCATCATTGGGACCCGACAGGAAGATCAGTTTGCATGGGGTGAAGGGGTGATTGTCATGTCCAAACTTTAAAATACAAAAAAAAAAAATTTTTTTTAAATGGAAAATTTCTAGAAATACCTAAGCTTTTCGTCTTTTGTCACCAGCGCATACTGTGTCATGCACTTGTGCTCCTGGCGATTTTTTAATGACTTTGTTTGCACCAGTGTATTCTGGGGACCTAGGCAGCTATGGCTGTGAAGGCTTGTCCATCTGATCTCAAACAGCTGGGCATTTTGAAAGCCAATGATGGGGTGCTTTTCATTCCATTCAGAGTGTGTCTCCTCTATAACTTGCCAAAAGTTGCATTTGAAGTCTTTACGAATCTAAATGAGGTCTGAAGTGATTGAAATCACTCTCTGCAAACATCTGCATTGGCGGGAAGAGATGTATAGATATTCTGGAGTTATACTGTGTGGCTTGTTGCAGTAAATGTGTTTGTGAGCATTTAAGGAGGAGAAAGAACATTTTTGGTTCCTACTACGTTTCTGATTAATGCTAGCCATTTTGCATGCGTTATCCTTTTTGATCTCTTCAATAACCTTGGGAGATTAATATCATTATCCCTAAGATAAAGACTCTGAATCTCAAAAGAGTAAAATTGCTTCTGTGGCCAAATCGCTAACTACCCAGTGAGGGCATCAACATCCAAGTCGACGCTTCCTCATTCCGACACTTCTACTGTGCCATCTTATCAGTCTCAAACTGCTATGAGTCTAATATGTAACACTGGCAATTCATTCTGGCAGTTTATTCTGCAATGATAGCAACATTGGCTTAGGTTTGATTAAAAGGAAATTATGGGGAATTATGCAGGAACCTCATTTGGGTGGGAAGAGTAGAAAGGTAGATCTGTGGCCATCAGAGGTGAGATCTGCATTGTTCTCCTTGATGAGAGAGTGTGGGGTCAGATGTCTTGTTTGGATGTGCTCAGTTCTGGTATACATTTCTGGATCCCTGAGTTTCTTCCAAGAGAGAGAAAGTTGCCTTGCTTCAACGGAAACCCAAACTTGCTCTGAGTTCAAAATCAGTGTTCCTTGTTGGTCTGGTAAATAAATACAGCAACAAATAAATGATCTGTCTTGGTGTCTCTCTTATTCCTTAACCTGTATTTTTTATACCTTAGTGAATCCTATTTTATCCTCTTTGGTAATAATGACATGAGCAACACTTATATGACTATGTGGTGCTTCTTTAGATCAATGTTCTCTGATACAAGATACTTTGAAAAGAAAAGATGTTTTGCATGTGACCTGACTTAAATACAAAGTGAAACATAAACATTTAGTAAGTAGAACCAAGAGCCGGAGCCATTAGCTCATCCCATGAGCCAGGGACTGGGATCCTAGGGCAGACATCAGGAGGTTTGGGTTTTATTTTTCATTATCATAAAATAAGTCACAGCAAAAGATGGGGTGCAGATGTCTAAGATGCTTTTCTAAAACAGGATGAGGTAATTCAAGTATTCATTAAGCAAAGGATGCTTGCATTTGGGAACATGTGTATGGGACACATCCATATATGCATTGGTGGAGAAGATGGAAGCTGTTTTAGAGGATTTCTGATAAACTGAAGCTCGTGTTGGCACTTCCTGGCTCTTAATGCCATTCTGTTAGCAACCAGCTTGATTAAAATTCCTGGAATGTTTGCTATGTGAAATCACTTCACTGCAAATGATTAACGGAGGGCTCATCCCTGCATCCCCTTTGAGTTGGTCCAGGACTCCCCATCCCCATTTCACAGATGAGCATGGGAGATAAGAGCAGGTTAAGTGATTTTTGCCTGAGGTCAAACATGCTGAGAGAAAGATTAGGAATCGGTGAGTGCTTACCTGGCTCTGTGTCTGCGATAAGTCTCCAAATTCAAATTTTCCAACCTCCGAGTTTTCTGGGTTAGACCTCTAGCCAACTACCAGGAGACGTCATGTTATGTAATTAATTACAACTATAATTATCTTGGTTTCTGGGTCATTTAAAGATCATCAGTGCATTTTGTTTTCATGGTTCATGCAGCAAAGGAATTATTTTTTTTTTCTAAAGTACAAGTATAATTAATCCAGGTTTTAGTCTCTTAAATAACAGAAAAGTTAAGACATCAGCAAAGAGACTGAGTTTGCCTTGGTCAGTGTGTCTTGCAGTGGAGCGGGGTGGTTCCTCTTGTGACATCAGCCTTCGCCACTGGAGGCTGGGTTCCCTGGGCGGGGCTGGACACAGGGAGGTACTCAGCACTTGAACTTGAGTTATGTGAACAGCAGGCTTCATCATTGAAATAGGTGCACACAGGATTTCTGCATGTCCCTAAGCATCTTGGGATTTCATGGGATTTCCATCGGTCCTTGTAAAGGTCTCTGCGGAAGTGATGGAAGATACAAATGTTTAAAGTTTAAGAAATTTCAAATGCTTCTTTTTTTTTATGACATCTCACTTGAAGGTAACCTGTTGTTTGTGGAATTGCCTTTTATACCAGTTTAAGTAAAATTCTTCGTAATAAAAATCCAGTAGTGGGCAACATTGTTTTTCAGTTTGTTCTCTTCCGCGGGAGCAGGAACTGCTGTGCATGTATCAGTCACCTCCAAACACACTTGGGACAAATGATATTGAGACCCAAGGATCCAGGGTCTTCCAGGTGAGGTGGTCACCTGCATTGGTGTGTCAAGGGACTAGACCTCTCATTCACAGGAACCTGCCTATTTGCCTTCTGTGCCTGTCGCCGTATGTGATACGCAGGAAGACTTTTAGAGGGACCATTTCATCATGAAGATACATGTAGTGGGACAGTTTTGCTTGCAAGTTGATCATTTGGGGGAAAATACTGTAGCAACAGCCTAAGGGTGTTGTGAACCCCTTAGTTCCAGAATCTGCATTTGCAGAAGGGGGAAACCTGTGTTAGAACCGTCCATGGCGATATTCTTCATCCATTGAGCTTTATAGCCCTTCAGTGTCTGAAGGGCCATTTATTTGTTTATGCACGTAACTTATCACCCACTGCACATTTATCTATGTGGATCCTCCATAGCATCTGAGGCATCAGGGATGAGGATGTGAACAAGACATCTGGTCCCGTGAAATCCCTTTCAGCTGAGCAGGAAATGCCACAAAGGAGCCAGTGAGGTGAGCATGAGGGGGAGTACCCTTCCAGCCAGAGGGGACAGCAGGTGCCAGGCCTCCATAGCTGATCAGTCAGGCTCCACGTGTCTGAAGAAGAGGCAAGAGGCTCAGGTGACCAAGATTGTGGTTGGGAAGGAGACCACGGGAAAGAGAAGAGAGAAGTCAGTAAACCTGGTCAAGATGGATGGCGTTAGGCCAGGTAAGGAGTCAGAAATCCACTCCTGAGCAGTGGGAAGTTGCTCTGTCACGGACCGAGAGTGGGCACAGAGGATGCCAGTCAGACCTTGACTGACCAAGCCTGGGGAGGATCCTTGACCCTGTTGGCAGGCGGAGCAATGGTGAGGACCTGGAAGGCACTCCACCATCGCAGGCTTCTCTCCTGGCTGGCACCTTGATACCGTCTCTGTCTTGGGGGTGACTTTCCACCTGGACCAGGCCAGTGGCCATTCCAGACCAGGGATGGCTTTAATCTGTGGCGTGGTGGCAGGAGACCCATTCGTCTCATGGTCTGCCTTACTATCCATGAAGATTGCCTAGTTCAAGGTCAGCACTGACCTCCCTGCTCCTGCCCTTGGCTTCTCAGCTGTTTCTTCTCTCCCTGCGGCTGCTCTTCCCTGGTGAATCCTTGGCGGGTCTTCCTGGTGGCTGATGGGTACAGCAGGACACAGACGTGTGTGTTGAGCAAGCTGCTCAGTAAAGGACCTTCCCGAACAGTGGGCTGGTGTGCTGATGAATGGCAGGTGGGAAGGACTTCTGGAGGCAAGCATTACCCCACAAGGGGACCGGCAGAGAGCGGACAGACCCAGGAAAAATCTGCCCCACCACTTAGAATGTGGCGCACTGTGCGGGAGGCCGCGCCTCTCCCAGCCCAGGCGCTCCCTCCGTGAAATGGGAATCTGCAGCACCCACAGTCAGTGTGGAGGACGGAGCTGAGCATACCCTGGCCCAGCCCTGTGCTCAACAGCGGTCAGCATTGCTGTGCTGCTCACAGTGGCAGCAGTACTGGGCCCTCCTGCCCTTGGAGTTAAGAAAACTACTTGGAAGAGAAAAGGAAGTGACACGGGATGACGCTTAGCTGCCCTGCTTCCCCAGAAAGCTGAAGCGCTGGCATGGCAGTTCTGACGGGCCACGCCTGTCCGAACCCGTCTCACTTGTAGGCTGTTTTAAAACAATAGAACAACTACCCGACCAAGTTAAAAAAACAGCAATTACCTAATTGACGAGGAGAAGACCACAGAACACATGTGCACCATGGAATGCTACAGAGCAGTGGGAATGGGTGCATCTTCCCAAACATGAGACCCAGAGATTGGCCTCTGCCAATAGGATCATGGGTGAGTGAGGTATGGCAGAAAGGGACATGGACTCAGAATTTTAAAATGTGCGGCAGTTTTAGTGCTCAGTGTTGTGGAGCCACACATGTGGCTTTCATAGGTAGAGAAAATTCAAAATTCAGAATAGTGATGGGTGCAGGTGAGAGGGAGAGCTATATTTTAGGAGGGCGTGGACAGGGGTACAGCCACAGTAAAGCATCTTATTACTTAAGCTTCATAACGTCAATGCTAATATGTTTATTTTTGCCTGTATGTCTTTTAATATGCCAGAACTAGATCATTTTTTTTTGTGTGTAAGTAACACATGCTCTGAATTAAAAATGTGGACATACTACGTTATGTACAGTGAAAAGAAGTCCCTCTCTTTCCCTTCTTCTGATCTTTGTTCCTCCCGTTATTAATAATAGTCGTTAGTCCATTTACTTCCAGATATCATCTGTTTGCATTGAGCGTGCACACCTTGAGAACACAAACACTCAGTAATCCACGGCTTTCTGCTACCACTTAAAAATACAGTGTAAACCTCTCCGTGTCAGTACCTGTAAATCATCTACCTCAGTCTTGGTGGCACCTGGCTAGGAATCATATTTCTGTGTACTACCATTTGTGTAGCTAGTTCCCCTGTTGATGGACATGTGTATTTTTTAAAAAATGAAAACAAAAACTGAAAAGCACTGTACAAACCCAGGCTGGATTTCTATTGAGATAACAGTGGCTGTGGCTCACAGCATGGGCCAGCTCCGTTCCTGTCCTTACTAGGTCGGGTCCCTGGACGGTTTTGATCAGAAGGTTTTGATGGTCATCTGAATGTTCAGTTACTGTGCACCCCAGCTGCCGTTCATTCTCTAGAGGGAAAGTAATCATCAAACTTAAAATCTGCAACAATAAATTCCGATTTCACGGGAGCAGGAGTCTCTTCTCTCTTGCCGGATGCCCTCTCCAAGGTGTTAGGGCTTCAAGAATCCCAGGCTTTCCAAATGTGAAGGGGACCTGGAGAGAAAGAACAATGTATTGAATGTGAGTCTTCGAATTGCCAGATTTCCCAGTGGAAATGCATCTCTCTGGATGATCATTCTTGCTTGAAATGCTTTCTTGGTATTTTTATCTGTTAAGTTCATGGGTATGTTTGGGACATCTTGCATCACTCAAGCCCTGTATCCTGGCTTCCCTGTCGAGTGAATGGACATGGATGGTTCTGGCTGCATGACCCAACCCCACGTTCTGCACCCTACCTGGCACCCTTGGCTCAGGGCTCCCATCCCAGGGCTGAGGTCCCAGCCCTGAGCCAAGAGCAGGTGCAGAACATTACTTTCCCTGCTTGCTCCTGTCCCTTTGTGACTCCCAAAATAATGTCATTATGCAAATACTACATCTAACATGAGGGAAAAGTGCAGGAAGCAGTTAGGAAACAATCCATATCTGAAATAAAAATCTTGACACCCATAAACATAATTCCTCCTCTTCAGTTCCAAAATTCCTGATTTTTCAATGATATCCTTATAAAACGCACAAACTACAAAAATGGGATCCTCCTATACATTGTTTTATAACTTCTGTGTTAGCCACAGAATGATAGATAAAAAAGCATAATCCATTCCGTCAAACTGACACTGCTGTTTGTTTGTTTTCCAACAGCATCACGGTATTCTCTTGTGTGACTTATACCATAAATAGGGGATTGTTTTTTTGCATATCGATCTCTCTTCTTTTTCACTGTTATAAATTATTGGGGGTTTATTTATTTATTTTAGAATTTCTATTCTATTTAGTAAGAGAAATGCAAGTTATTTTTTCTGTTTCAAGTAATTTAATTGGAACTGACACAATGATTTCAATACATTTTTAATGCACAGTGGCCCCAAAATCACTTCTGAAACTCAGTCTCTTCCTATGTGCTTTAAGATTTTTCCTATTTATTTATTTTTTACATACATGACAATAGAGGAATGCCTTACACTCATTATTACCCATTTACAGCACAAGTTTTCATAACTCTGTATATAAAGTATGTTCACACCAAAATTATGCCATTATACATGTACTCTTTTTTTTTTTTTGCATTACAAACAAAGGGTGCCTCTGGGACTTGCAGATTAAAAATAGGGGATGCTCTTTCCCTCCAGTGACTGGTGTGGACAATAAGAGAGGGATTTTCAGTTTTATAGCAGGGTCCTCCAGCCTTGGCAGTGTGGACGCTTGGCCAGGTCATTCTCTGGTGTGGGTCTGGCCTGTGCTTTTGCAGGTGTTCACAGCATCTCTGGCCTCTACCCTCCAGAGGCCAGTGGTTCTCTCCCTGCCATCCTGACACCCCGAAGTGCCTGCAGGCACTGCTAATGTCCCCTAGGGGTGCCAACGCCCCTCAGAGTCATCGCTTTCCAGTGCTTGGGATCCTGAGCTGTCTAGAGGATGATCTTTTCTCCCAGCTTTATAAATCAATTGGAAGTTAGTTCTGGATTAGCGCCTAAAATAAAATCCAACCTATTCTGAGAAAACAATATATTTGAGTGGGGACTAATTACCTCTTTTTTATTTCAAGTGACAAAAGCCAATATATCACACTTAGCCACTATGAAGTCTCCATTTCAGTAAACTAATTAAACTAATTCTATCTCCACTCATTATTCTCAGTTCTACTAAATATTTTAACACTCTAGATTTATTTTGTTCCATAAATTATATCATACTTAAAGCTGTGCATAGCCCTCAAGAGTTTATTTTGGACTTTTTAAAATGCGTCTTTTAACTTTATCTGGGATGTATATTTTTCAGATCTCTCTCAGCTAATCATTCACCTTAATTATGACTAATTATTAAAAATGATATATGACTTTAATTAAATGGAAGTGCTTGGCTTCTTGTTAGCACTTATTAAATGCTGACAGCGTTACTAAGATAATACAGCAGAGGAGACGCCATAAAGTCACCAAATCGACTCCATTTTCTTGCTATACGCCAGTATGTAGACACGCATTTTTTAACAGACCAACGAAGGCGCAGGATGGTAGGAAAAGTGTTTTCCATAGTTAAAAGGAATGAAAGTCTGTGTCCATCCTGGATTCATTTTCCAAGAGAGGACGGCCACGTAATTAAAATGTTAATACACATCCTGCTATTTGTACTTACGTTCCAAAGCCAGCATGCATTAGATAGAAATCTAGCCCAAGTGCTTCCTCGAGAAGCCAAGAGGAATAATGCCTAAGTACCACTTCAGAGTAAATTGCTCCCTACTTAGAGACCTGTAATGCAATTAAGCTGAGGAGCAATAAGCTGCCTAGATCAAGTAAGTTTAGTTTAGATATTTGTCCTTAGACATCTCCCTGCAAAAGGCTCCACATTGAAGAGAGGGGAAGGGACATCTCACCAATGAGCTCTTCATTAGACGTGACAGATGGTAAGAAAGGCCAGAGATGTCCAAGAAATAGAGGATTTTCTGTGGCACCTAAAAGGGAGGCGGGGTGGGAGGCAGCATTCAAAATGTTCGTAGGATAGCTATGGTTAGGTCACTTTCTTTCTGATTCTAGTAGGTATTCTTGGTTCTTGTTCTGTGCTTCATTCAAGAAATGAAAATTCTTATTTAAAAACTGCAGAACCAGCAGACATTTCATAGAATAGGATAACTTTTCTGCTGGGACAGAATCAGATCATACAGGGAAAGGAAGAAAATATAAGGCCAATGGCAAATACGTAAGCATCACCATTTGAAGCAGTTGGGTTTGTGGGCCCTCGGCACTGGAAGAGCCCTAGAGTTACCTGAGTTGGATGCTAGCTGGGACCCAAGGTACCATTCAGTGGAATTAATGAACTTGTAACTCATCTTTTGAGTTTGCAATGAGCAGCAGTAAATGCTTTCCCTGACACCTTGGTCTCATTATTCTCAGTTTCCTGTTCTCCATGCTATTTCATATTTGAAGACTGAGAATATGAGAAAGGAATTTAAGAATAACTTAACATTCACATAGCACCGCTTTTTCCATTCCATATATTGAACTCTTACTCAAGGAGTGGTCCAATCCAAGTGACAGCTTACAAAACACACTGCAGTATTGCAGGTAAGTGACACATGGGTGTAAAAAAGTGTAGACACATCAGGGACAAGGGGTTAGTCCTTTGGGTGTTCCAGATCAAAGTCAGGAAATTTTGGCTCATGACCAACTGGCATCTCCATATTTCTACCATTGCAGAAAAATGGATGCTGCATTCTTGGGGCTCCTGAAGGTATACTCGGAGCTAATAATAGGTTACTGTACGTCACAGGGGTTTGGGGTCAGACATAACGAGTTGGATGACATCTGTGATACTCCCTGGCTGGGGAACTTTGGCCACACCCTTCCCTACCTGAGCTTTACCGTTCCTGTGGGAAAATAAGTGCGATGGGAGAGAGGGCCATGGAGTGAGCAGCTTTTCAAGCCATGCCACGTTTGGAATGAGCGAAGAGGAAAAATAAGGAAGAAGACTATCGCTTGCTCACAGCCTAGACTCAGGAAGAGTCCTAGCAAGCAGAGACTTGATCACGTGAGGGAGATTTTCTTGTTTACTCAACAAATATTTATCAAATGCTGATGCTGCTCAGCCATTGGGGATTTGGTGATAAACATCGAATGGGGATTGCGTTGTAGTGGAGGGGAGCAGGCAATGGATAAAACTGTGAATAAGTAAGAAAATGGCTAGTGATGGGTGCAAGGCAGATAATTAAAATAGCAAGTGGTGGGTGCTCCAGGAGGCCCCTGTGAGAAGTCACATTTCAGCCAAGTACTGAATGACAAAATCCTGCCAAGTTGGGGAGGAAGGACATTTCAAGCCAATGTCCCAGGAGGGTGGTATTTGAGGGGTGCAGAGGTCCCCAGAAAAGGGGGGAGAGGTGCAAGATAGTCCTGAGAAATGGATGGAGGGCAGGTCATACGGGGCTTTGTGATTTTTAATGGGCTGACACGCACGTCTGTATTTCCCAGATGACTGCTGTTGGCGCATCTGCTAGCAGTGTCCAGAAGGGGGAGCGAGGGAGCAGTTAGGAGCCTGCTGGGAGTCTGGGCAGGGGCCACGGTGGTTTAGATAAGGGTGGTCCTGACTTGGAAGGTGGCGGAATGCAAGCAGCCCTGCAGGAAGGAGAACAGCAGGCAGAGCTGTGAAGGCCACCTGGGGGCAGAGGGAGTGAATGCAGCTGACTTTGGGAGCAGAGGTTGGGGCTTGAGTTGGTGGTTTCCTGGACAGTCATGCAGAGCCTGCAAGTGGACGGGGGCGGAAGGAGCTGAGCTCACATTTTAGATGTTGCAGGAGGGATATGAAAGATGGTGGTGAAAGTCTGAGGCGGAAGAAAGATTGTGTGGTGGTCATCTCAGTTAGACCATGAGACTTCCTTCCAAAACCCGAAATCTGGTTTTCATTTCTAAAGAGGCACCCCTGGTAGATGGGTTTGTGGTGCTGGGCATTATGGTATGGCAGGACACCTGTGCTGATTTAGAACTTTTAATTTCTTGCATTATCTCAAGCAAAGCATGAGGAGATGTCTTGGATCGCTCTACAGCACTTCACCTAGTTAACCAGGGGTCTGTCCATCAAATCCCCCAACGTTCTTGCTAAGGGTGGGGGGCCTTAGAGGTCATACTTGTCATTTTTCAGAGGAGGAAATCAAAGCTCAGAAGAACATGTGACTTATATAGGATCACAAAGTGAGCTCATAGAGAGGTAGGTTCTAATGTCCCCAAGCCCAGGGCAGTGCACCCCTCACACCCCACTGTCCCTCTTGCTGATGGCCTTCACGTAGGTAGGACAGGGGCTGGCTCTCTTGTATCTTAGAGGGAGCCAGGTCACGCCTCTTCCTGGTCCCCTAAAGCAAGATTGCTCAAAGTGTAGCTGCCCGATCACCCCAAATATGTCAAGAATGCTAGTTAAAGTGTGGCTCCTTGTGTCATCCCAGATCAGTAGTCAGAAAAACTAGGTCCTGGACCAATGCCATACATTGTTGCTCCATCAGGCTCCCCAATCATTCTCCCTTAGGTTTTAAACCAAAGTCCCCATCTCGCTTTTTTTTTTGATCCCCAAAAGTGTGCCAAGAGTGGCAGCTCTCATGTCTTTTGCTCAAAGTATGTTTACTCAATCTCTTTACCATGGATGGATTAGTGGATTGATCACTGAAGAATCCACTCACTAAAAAACAGTCCCACCACCCACAACCTGTCCTGTAGGATCTCCACCAGCCTAGACTCTACAGCTCCCACGTATCCTGCCCAGGATGCCAGCACACTCTACAGGTGTCCTCCCGGCACAGTGGGCTCTGACACCCCACTGTTCACCCACGGACAGGTCACATTTGGAATAGAGAGGCCTATGTTATCACCCCATAAACTTCGTCTCCCCCACAGCTTGGATTTTTGATTTCTGTAAAATTTTTGCCTAGTAATGGGACATCTTTCATAGGATTATGTGGCAGGGCTGTGGTACCCTCACCCTGGTCTTCATTAGACACCTCAAGGACAGGTAGGTGATTCCAAATTGAAGGCAACAAAGGTCGTGATGACCTCTCAAGTCACCTTTCTATTTATTTATTTGTTTATTTATTTATTTCTTACATACATGTGACAATAGTGGAAATGCATTACATCCATAATTATCCATTCACAGCACGATTTCTCGTGACTCTGTATATAAAGTATATTCACGCCAAGTTATGCCATTATACATGAGCTCTCTTTTTTTTTGCATCACAATTCTTAATACACCTTTATAACACAATTTATCATATCAAGTCGCCTTTCTAACATTTAGTTACCAATGGTGAAGGATGACGAAAGGAATAAGGAAAAGAATGAGAGGGCCTGCAGTGCCCAGAGAATGTGGAGAATGGAACAGGGAAGGAGAAGCAAGTTGTTTGGGGAAGGTTTGCCATACATCGGCCATTGTGTGATGCACCCAGCGTGTTACCTTGCTCAGTTAGTACAATGATTGGTGATTCTCCTATAAGGTATGTTTTATTACCATCCCCCTTTTACAGGGAAGCAAACTGCAGCCTGTGTATTTGCCTAACTTCTCAAGGCTCATACAAAGAGGAGCTAGAATCTCTAGTTCCACAGTTGATACTTATGATCCCTCTGCCGTATTAACATGATATCCATTCACATATCCCTGACTCCCGGACATATGAATCTACTAAAGCTGTCAGGAGTGGATCTCCCTGGGCCTCATTGCCTTTAAAAATTATGCATTTCCAGGCAAGAAGAGAGAGATGTTGACCTGAAACTGTAAATACACAACTTGAGAAGGGCTCTTGAAATGAATGGTCAAACATGGCGAAGACAGTGCTGTTTGGGAGGAAGCCCCTCATGCAGGATCTTTGGCACAGAGTGCCATTAAAAATGCCCCCCATCCAGTTAGATTGGCAGCCATTATGAAGTCAAACAACAACAAGTGCTGGCGAGGATGTGGGGAAAAGGGTACACTTGTACATTGCTGGTGGGACTGCAAATTGGTGCAGCCAATTTGGAAAGCAGTATGGAGATTTCTTGGAAAGCTGGGAATGGAGCCACCATTTGACCCAGCTATTCCCCTTCTCGGTCTATTCCCTAAAGACCTAAAAAGAGCATGCTACAGGGACACTGCTACATCGATGTTCATAGCAGCACAATTCACAATAGCAAGACTGTGGAACCAACCTAGATGCCCTTCAATAGACGAATGGATAAAAAAAATGTGGCATTTATACACAATGGAGTATTACTCTGCATTAAAAAATGACAAAATCATAGAATTTACAGGGAAATGGATGGCATTAGAGCAGATTATGCTAAGTGAAGCTAGCCAATCCCTAAAAAACAAATGCCAAATGTCTTCTTTGATATAAGGAGAGTAACTAAGAACAGAGTAGGGTCGAAGAGCATGAGAAGAAGATTAACATTAAACAGGGATGAGAGGTGGGAGGGAAAGGGAGAGAGAAGGGAAATTGCATGGAAATGGAAGGAGACCCTCAGAGTTATACAAAAGTACATACAAGAGGAAGTGAGGGGAAAGGGAAAAATAATACAAGGGGGACAAATGAATGTCAGTAGAGGGGGCAGAGAGAGAAGAGGGGAGGGGAGGGGAGGGGAGGGGGGATAGTAGAGGATAGGAAAGGTAGCAGAACACAACAGACACTAGTATGGCAATATGTAAATCAATGGATGTGTAACTGATGTGATTCTGCAATCTGTACATGGGGTAAAAATGGGAGCTCATAACCCACTTGAATCAAAGTGTGAAATATGATATATCAAGAACTATGTAATGTTTTGAACAGCCAACAATAAAAAATTAAAAAAAAAATTAAAAAAAAAATAAATAAAAAAAAATAAAAATGCCCCCCCACGGCAACCGTAGGCCACCATGGTACCTGTCACCCATGCACTGCAGGACTCTGCACAACCCCGCCAGAGCAAAACCCAGTGGTGAAATGCTGAAGAAAGCCGGTGGCCTGGGGGGCTCATGGGTCCCTGGAATTCCTTGGCTGTTGAATGTGCTAATTTCATGACCGTTGTTTTGTGCTCTCGAGTTTTTGTTTTCTCCTCCATCTTGTGCCATTGTTGCAAAGGTGACGACATCCCGGAGCTCAAGTGGTTTCTTGATGTTTTGCTGTCTTTGGATAAAAAGAGCATCACAAGCAAACAGGACAAAACAGAATATCACCTTCCCGAAACATTTGTTTTCACAGCCTTTTATCAAGATGGAGGAAACAGGACCAGCATTTTTCCTCTTGGGAGGGCGACAGGTTTCAAAGTCTAAAAGGGCAGCAATAGACCCGGGAGGCTTGGCGCTGGAGGAGGCGGAACCCGAGGTTCCTGGGGGACAGGTGGGTGAGGCGCCAGGTCAGAGGGGGAATCAGTGGTGCATTAGGGAGCACGCTCGGGTGAAGGCTCCGCCTCCCTCTCCCCGGGCATTCAGACAGTGTGAGGTTTTGACAAGTGTCATTGAGGTGACGGAGAGCAAGGCGCTTTTAAACTGACAAACAGTGGAAAAACTTCATTATTGCCGGGCACTTCATTCACAGCTATGGAGGGAAGGCTGGGAAGCCCCACTCGTTTACATTTCAATTCTGTGTATTCTGTGTATCATCCCCTGGGGACACCTGCATTGCCTGTCCCTTCCCCAGCTTATGTCCCCTCAACTGTGAAGGAAAGATGATCATCCTCACCTGTGGTCCTAGGGAGGGAAAAGCTTAGTTCAATGCCTGATGCCGAGTCAGGGCTTAAGATTTTTTTTAAAAAGCTTTTAATCCGGGTGCAAGTTCTTGGGAAAGCCCAGGGGAATTGGAGGGGTGGCAGAGAGTGCCATGCAGCTCTATCCGTGATTCTTTGATCAAGTAGAAGTCGATCTAATGAAGGTTGGTTCTTGGTCTTCATTCTGGACTCCAGGGCCCAAGGTACCATTGCTTAATCTGGTGAACGACTCCGGAGATCCTTGGACAGCAGCTTGCTTTCACCAAATCCCTCAGCAAGGCAGAGCCTTGCCGGAAAACTACCATGGGCAGAACTGTCATCCAGAGTCACGGGGCTCTGGAGGGAGAGGCAGAGGCTGATCTGGCCCGGGATCACTGTGTGCACAGACAGGTTGGCAAAGCCCTGGTGTTCTAACTCAGCTCAAGTGCACCAATAGTGACACCAGTGGTTACAATACGAGGAGGATGTTCCTGAGGTAAATCTTTATTTATTTATTTTGGGACCAGGGATTGCATCCAGAGGCACTTAATCCCTGAGCCACATCCCTAGCCCTTTTTCGTATTTTATTAAAGACAGGGTCTCAATGAGTTGCTTAGGGTCTTGCCAAGTTGCTGGCTTTGAACTCATGATCCTCTTGCCTCAGCCTCCCAAACTGCTGGAATTATAGGCGCGCGCCGCTGCACCCAACTTGTGCTAAGTCTTTAAATTCATAAAATCCTGGTGGGACCCTGCCCGATGCACAATTCCAAGACCACCTTCCACTAAGAAAATAGGAACTCAGGAGAGTTAAGCAGTTTCCCCATAACTCTAGAGATAAAATCTTCCCAGGACTAGGACCTGACCCAAGTCAGTGTGACACCCTGATGTGTCCCTCCCCCAACCATGACATGTGACTTGGAATCAAAACACAAGTTGAGTTTCAGCCTGCTGGGGCCCGTTCCACATCCCCTAAACTCTCAGTCTTGCATCTCTCATCTGCAAAAACGAACAAACAAACAAACAAAAAATCTTTACCCAATTACAAAGATTTAATGAGAAGATAAACCTAAAATATCTTTGTACATCATAAAGATTATGCAAGTGTGAGGGGCCACATTTTCCATCCTCACACGACGACAATAAATGGGTCTTGGGTTGTCTACTGGATTGCAAATTTACAAATTTGACAACTTTTGATGAAAAGAATCAATATGCTGTCTCTTTAAAGACGAATTAGTGGTTAAAAGAACTGACAGTGCATTTAGAGATTTGTTTTTCTCAATAGCGCGCAAGGAGACCATTTTCTTTCCATTTATAAGAATATGTGTGTGCTTAAGGGAAGACAGATTCCAACAATCGGGTTGTTTGCTGTGATTTGTATGCCCTGGGGATATGGAGAGTCGGGAGTGTCAGAAAATTGCAAATACAGAATAAAAAAAAAATTCCAGGGCGAAGGATGTTTTTTACAGCCTGTCTCAGTCATGTGGTTTGGAACAGGAGCCTCCTGAGGTCTTGGGCGCTATGGAGGCCATGCCCCTCTCTCTTCTCCGTCGGGTTCTTGGTGGTGTCTTGTTGTTGGGACACACCACCTGTCCTCAGTTGTCTGAACTGCCTCTGAATCTGAAATGTGACTCCCTGTGCATCTGCTGAGGGCGGCGTGCTGGGCCCTGTCCCCTGCACACGACTGCCCCTCCCTGGTTCCCCCTGGGCGCTGTCCATCCTGGGCACAGGTTTCCAAGCCAGTCTTTCTTTAGAAGAGCACTTGCTGATGCCCCCTCTCAGAGTGTTCGTCAGGTCCTGTGCCCTGCCTTGTAAAAGAGGGGCCCTTAGGAGGGAAGAAGTTTGGGGCCCCCGGAGCCCCGAGGATACCAGGCGTGGGACCAAGTGTCCTTTCATTCTGGCCACTGAAGCTCGGCCATGGCTGTCTCTCCAGCTGGACTTCCTCGTCTTCCTCCTTGACCTGGTTAACACTCACCCACTCTTTGGAACCAGTCCCCTGTCCCTTCCTGGTGAGGTCTCGCTTCACCCCTGTGTTGGTTCACACCTTTGATTGTGGCTTGTGTCCTAACCTCAGCTCTGTGGCTTTTGAAGTAAGACCTGATGCGTGACTGTCATCCCTGTGTAGACGGGGACCACGTGTGGTTTTCCTCCGTGCACCCCAGAGCATCCCTGTCTCATGCCCAGCAGACTTCTGAAGTGACCCACTGGATGGGTGAGTAGATGGGTCTCCAGACCACCCTGAGGGGCACCTGTTCTTCCAGGTAGGCCAGGGTCCCAATCCAAGGGACAAAGGTGTGAAGTTGCATTGGCCCCTCAGCCATTCTCCAGGACAACTTAGACCTCTCACACCTTCTCCTTTTCTTCCCAGCTCTGAACACGCTGCCGTTATCTCCTGTATTTAAGGATGGCCAGCTCCCTCCTCCCTAGGAGCCCCTGCTTACACTCTTCCTCCATCAGCAATGTTTGATTCTTCTCTTGGCCTTTACATGGTCTTGTTTGGGCCTCTGCCTGGGTGTCCCTTTTCCTAGAAGCCTTTCCCGAATCCTGTGGGCTACACCAGTTCCCCTTGCAATCTCTCCAGTGGCCCCTTGGGTCTCCCTTCAGAGGCCTTCAAGGTCTTAATGAAATGATGCTCCCACCTGGCAATGGCTGCGTCCCCCACTTGGGATGGGTAGGTACTTGAGTAACGTGTTGGATCTGTCTTGGTCATGGGGACAGGTTCAGATCGCAGCAGGTACCAAGCAAAGGGTGGCCAGATGAGATTGTTCAAGACAGACACCGTTGACAGTCCTCCAGAGCTGATGGCTTGGCTGCCAAGTATTTGGAGTCAAGGAGGAAAGGGGCACCTGGGTACCTGCTGCCCTCCTGAGGATGTGGAATGGCCCCCCAAGTCCTTCTGGAACAGGTCTAAAGGCCCTTTCTCCTATGCCTCCAAGAGTTCAGCAAACTAGTGGCTGGGGGTACTTGAACTGCTAGCAGAGGCCCAAGGAATTTGATTGTGTTGTTGAGGAAGTGAGACCTAGCTCTGTGTGCCACTGGTCCTGGCCGAGCATGTGGGTTTGGAAGTCCACCCAGGGGTCACTGCAGAGCCTCCTCTTTGGTGTCTACTCCCCCCACTACCCCCTGAGGTGTAGCTTCTTGCCCACAGTCAGTAGCTCTGAGATCTTACAGGAAATGCCTGGTGGTGGGAGGGGAGGACCTTAGCTCCTGGACCCCACGTCCAACCTGGATTCTGAATCCAGGAAGATGGAGTCTGAGCGGCAGGATGTGCCTTGCTTCCGGTCCTCAATGGATGTCAGCCAGTCAGTGTTCATCGGCGTCCTCACTGCAAGACGGTTCTGTGCCCCAAACCCAGCTGTTGTGCTCAAGTCTGTGTTTATGCGAGTGCTTATTTCACATATGTCTATATCTGATTTCTCTCTCTCGTCTTATTTCCCGAGGTTAATGCTTAAGATGGACAAGTGTAGGTGAGTGGCTAACTAGAGAGTTGCTCTCAGGAAGGGCCTGGGAGAGGGGAAGTGACTCCGCAGGGCAGGGGAACACTGATGGGAGAAGCCGTTCTCTGGAGGGGACCAGCCCAGGTGGCCCTGGGGGGAGCTTGGCTGCATGCCAGGGACGAGTTCCCCCAGAGGCGTAGCCCCAACCCTCCCATCAGTCTGTCTTTGGCCACAGGGTGTCCCCAGGAAAGAGGGAAACCCTGCAACTCTCTGCCCCCATCCTCCCTTCACATGACTCTGGCCAAGCTGAGTCCCATCTGCCAAGGTGAAACCCCCAGAGAATTCCAGTTGTGAGCAGAGCTAACCAGCACCCACGCCAGCTGGGAAGTGGTTCACTGAGCCCTGGAAGCTCTCCGAGACATCAGGTTTAAGGAATCATAGCAAAAAGAAATCTCAACTTAGAGATTGGCAACCCCTATTTGCATTTCCTGATGAGCTCCAGTTCAGGAGAATCTGCTCCCTCCCTGTGGTCTTCGACCCGAGCCTCTCCATTACAGACCCTGGTGGCCATAAGGGCCCCAGGATGCTGTTTAGGAGACTCCATCCTGTGAAGACTTGGCGTGGGAGGAAAACAACTTGCCTGTAGATGCACAAGGTGCGATTACCCCGGGGCTGCCGTCTCACGCCCTCTGCACTTGCCCATGGCTTAGCGAGCCAGCACCAGGCCCTCTCTACTCTCCCGGACATGGGGGCCAGGACAGTCTCTTGGCTGTCTCCCTTTTTGTTGACTTACTGGCAGTTTGTGGGGGGGGGGGCCACCATCAGGTTCTCACACACCAAGGCTGCGACATAAGCCATAGGAAATTAAATCTCCCCTTGTGACTCTCTGGAAGGCCAGTCTTCTCTACTGATGTGCATGCTCTGCCCCCCGCTGCAGACTCCTCCAGGACGCCTCTGCTCCCTGTCTTCCAAGACTCTCCTGCCACCCCTCCCTCCCCACCCCCTCGCCATTCCCAGCAGCCTTCACGTCTGCACACACATAAATAAGGCTGCGTGCACGCGTGTGAGAATATATAGCCATCATGGTACTGTGTGGGCGTGTGTACGTGCTGAGGAAGTGGAATAGACTGGGGCTGTGTGTTTGTAGGTGTATAATAAGTTTGCCGCAGACCGGGGGGTGGGGGTGGAGCCATTTGTTGATTCAAACCAATTTTTTCTCCCTTGAGTTAGTACCCAATCTGTAGCTAAGAACCGCTGACTACAGCATATTTCTGAGTGTAGATTTTTCTCCCCCCTGACAGCCAAGACCTAACTCTTGCCTGATCTATGTAGCTGCATTGTTCAAATTACAAAGCTTAGGGGACAGGACTGCTCTATTTTCTGGGCGCCCCCAACACACCTGTCATCAGATAGACACAAGAATGTGGAGACCATCCCTTTGCTTAGAAACTCAGCAGATGATTGAAATTATTTCTTACTACTAATTCCCCTTTTAGTGGAGATAAGCTGCTTTGTTCAGCTGTAAATGAAACATTAGGGTATTAACTGTGGAGCCAGAAGTATTGGGGAAGCTATGATTTTATCTGCAGTAGGAACATTTTGGGCAATAAATTGTTTTGTTGGACAGAATACTAAATCTCTTGAGTTACAAAGAAGCAGAGCTCATTAAGGGGGATGCTTAACGCAGAAAGAAAGGAGAGACAAAGGCTTCTTACCTTTGTTGTAGGGACCGAGGGGTGTGTGCAGGTTCTCGTGGATATGCAGTGTGGAAGAATTATGTGGTTCAGTTATTAAATAGATGTGTCTATAGACTTGCAAACACTGTATGAATATGTCCAAGGGACAAATACATTTCTGAAATATCAATAGCAATCTGCAATAAGTTATGAATTTTGGAGTACATATTTATCCTCAAAGACTGGGTTTTTGTCTCCTGTGGGTGAAATTTTCCCGTCTCTTTGCCACATCCTTCAGATTAATCGGCTGGCATGGTTACATAAATGTTTGTAATAGAGAAGAGTAAGTGCCAGGGTTATCCAAAATATTGTCGCAAAATACACACCTAAATTAAGATAATTATGTGCTGGAGCATCCATCAGCAGTGCCTGGCAGGGAGGGAAGCTTTTGCATGATGGAGCAGAGGCTCCTGCTAGGGCACGTGAGTTGTCATGAATGGTTGGTTCTGGATCCCAGGGGTGCCCCCGCCCCCAGATGGGAAGTGGCAGGGGAGGGGCACTGGGGCTGCTCTTGCAAACAGCAGGGCAGAAGCAGGTCAGGAGGGACAGTAGTGCCGTGTCTTCTCTGGGGTCTTCTCAGGAGCCAGGCTGCAGGGGTCAGACTATCTACCTGTGCTCAGGTGTTGCTGCTCCTGGGGGGAAGAGGACCTCCAGGTCCTCGCACCTGAGGAGCTTAGAACAGCGCAGGCAAGCACACCCCTGTTGCAGGCAGAGTAGAGTTGAGTGAGAGCAGGTTCAGGGCTGTGCTTTTCTTTTCCTTCTGACTCCTGCCCTAGAGTCTCATGGCCGTCTCTGCATTTCCCTGCGTGTCCTGGTTTCTAGGTGGGTGATAGGACCCAGTCTCCAGGAGCAGCTTAGGACTCCGCAGAGCTCAGGCCTGCTGAGTTTTCAGTGTGGACTTACTGCTAGGGCCAGCTCCATTTGTCCCCTTCCTCTGTTCCTCCTACAGAGGGGAGGGCAGCATTTCTCCAAGCAGAGCAGGGAGGTGGGGGTGGACCTGGAGAATATAGGAAGTCATGCAGGTTCACCTGAGTGTGGGAAAGCACGAGGTCTGACTTGCCTTGAGGAAGCATGAAAGTAAATCCTGGTCACTGTTCGGGCTGGGGATGCAGCTCAGTGGTAGAGCCCTTGCCCAGCATGCATGAGCCCTGGGTTCCATCCCCAGCACTGCAAAAACAAGCAAAGCAAAGAGCTGATTTGTTTTATAAAGCTGTAAATAAATGACAATTGATGATATTTACTTATTTAGTTGGAAAAAATGTAGTGAATTGTAAGCTGCTTCACAAAAATAGAACCCTCTTTATATTCTGTCTCTGGTGCCGAATGTCGGGCCAGGAAGAAATTCTTGAAGACACTAATAAGATAGAATTGAGTGCATTGCATCTAAATCCAGCATGTATTTAAGATGTGATCCAAATGACAAGGTATTTATCCTGTCGTTCATTGTGCGAGTGACTTTCCAGGACCCGTATCTGCAGACTGCAGGACATCAACCTGTCGACACTGGTTTGCGGGAGCCCCAGCGTCAGGTTGAGTTAATTCCTCATGACTGTCACGTAGAGGGCGTTTGAGTTTTTATGTGGAAGTGAAGGGAACCGACCAGTGGCAGGGGCTAGCAGAGCCGGTGGTCTTTTATGAACTTTGAAATTGGAACCAGGGGGTGAGGCGGGTGAATGGGAGGTGATGTCGGCAATAGTTTTCCAAGCATTGAGACTCTACAGATGACCTTCGTGATGGCAATACCAAGTAAAATGACGTGTACATGGGAAGACTCCTGACACCTGGAACATGTATTCTGGCATCTACATTCACCCTCCTTTTAAGGAATGGGTTTATATGGTAGGAAGGAGATGTCAAGAGTTCTGGGTTCAAGTCTTCCCCGTATCATGTGTAACCCTGAGCATACCTGACAGGTCTCCTGGAGCCTTGGTTTTCTGTTCTGTAAAATAACATGGTGAAACTCCCAGATTTTAAGGCCCCACTTGGCTCTCAAATCTCTCAGATCAATGAACAACGAAAGCTTTATTTTTATAAACTGCCACAGCACCCTCGCCTCTCCCTCTGTGGTTGCCAGTGGATTAATCCCCACTCTCTGAGCAACTATTTGGTGATTTAGTCTCCCCCACCGGCTCTGTTCCTGGTGCTATCCAGGCGAGCATGGATAAGGAACAAGCTTCGGAAGGATTCCCCCGGGAGAGGGTGCATCCTGCATCTGGTGGAGCCGTTTTAAAGAAGCTGAGCAAGAGGGCAGTCTCGGGGGCTCCTGCTCACACGTAACTGGCGCTGATAGACGGCCTTCAGAAGAAGAGGGGACATGGGTTAAGATTTGGACATGATCTGAGCCCTGTGTGTTTTCAGCCATCCTCTCTGGGTGACACTAACAGGATCCTTAAACTTGCTGGACCTTCGTGTCCTCATCTGTAAGATGGATCCATGGAATTATCTCCATGTTTCAGAAGTTTTGGAAAAGATGTGCAGATTGAGGATTTAGTGAATTTTTTTTTTTTTGGTATGTGTTAAAGACTCAGTAGGTGATAGTTATTTTCATTATTACTATGATCATATTGATGTGGGAATAGGGCACGGTGGGTGAGTTATCTAGAGCATCCACAGGAGACACCAGACCTTACCAGACCCACAGTCCTCCTGAGTGGCTTCTTTTTGACCCCTTCACATCTCTGCAGGCTAAGGGAGCTCTCTGGGAGAGGAAATATTGGGTGTGAAATGAGCTGATGTGGTCAGCTATGGCCAGGAGACCCCTGCAGGTCAGTGACTCTGTCCTGCCCAAGGCCAAGTCCCAGCTCTGGCTCCATGTGGCCAGGGGCCAGGTGTTCCCACCATTGGGTCTGGCTCTTTGGAGCAGATGATTCTGAGATGGCCCTTTCATACCTCTTCTCAAGTAGCATTGAAAGGCTCTCTTAGGTTCCTAGTGTCACCAAGACAAGCCACGATCTCACAGACTTGGTGACTTTGGACAACAAAACCTGTTTGTTCTATCAGAATTCCAATGTCTGAAATCGAGACGTCAGTAGGGCTGGTTCTTAGCCCAGAGTAAAGGAAATCTGCTCCCTGCCTCTCTCCCCACTCGGGCCGTTCACAGTGGCTTCCGGCAGTCCTCAGTGTTCCTGGCTTTAAGCAGGTGTCACTCCCATTTCTACTTCCATTTTACCACAGTGTTTTCCTGGGTTTCTCCCCCTCCCTCTGTGTCTTGTGAGGATTTGTCCATGACTTTAGAGCCCACTCACATCCGGGAGGATCTCCTATCAAGACCCTGCACTTGATCACACCTGCAAAGACTATCTCCCCGAATAAAGTCACATGCCTAGGTGTTAAGGGTTAAGATTTGGACATGATCTTTTGGGGGATAGACTCCAACCCGCTGCCATGTCAAGCATCCTTGGTTGGAGGAGTGGTACAGTTTAACGTGGACCATTACCATTTTTGTAATAATAACAGAGTTTATATGTTTTTCTGTGCACTTGCTCTGTGCCAGGCAGAGTGTTAATTGATGATAAGAATTATCTTTTTTCCGCCCTAACCTCAATAGTCCTCTGAGGTAGGTAATATGCTCCTGTCCTATTGATTGATGAGAAAATGGAGCCTCGGGAGGGGAAGGTCATTTTTCTTAGTCATTCAACCAGGAAAGTGGCTCAGTGGGAATCTTAATCCAGATTTTTCTGATTCTGGAGTTGTATTTCGAGCCTTGATGCTTGAAGCTCTCACGTTTTGTCATAAAATCTCCTGGGATTGTTAAAATTCCACCTTCCCCAGCCTCCATCTCTGGAGATGCTGGAGGGATGGGGGAAGGGCCTGGGTCTGCATTATGTAATTCTGCCCCTCTCCTCCCACTGAACCACCCTCCCTGTAACCACAGTCTCAGCAGAGGGTCTAGCAGACATATCCAGATTATCTTTGGAGACAGAGGTCCTCAAAAGTAAAGCTCACTCGCATTTCAGCCCAAGTTGCTTTTTTCATGGTTAAAAATCTGTTGACGGATGTCCCCAGGCCACAGCTTTCTCTACCGAACATGAACATGTCCCTTTTCTGGCTGCTACAGAGCACATTTTGCGTCACCCCCTTCCTGGCCTGCAAGAGGGACTGAGGGAGTTGCGGTACTCTTTCCCGCTTCTTGCTGCAGGTGAGTCTGGCTTCGCTGCAAGCATCTCAAAGTTTTGCACTTGGATGATGCCCCCAAAGCTAGGGGCAGAACATCCTGCCCATCATCCAGTCCATTAAAAACCTATTCCAGTTCCCAGAAGCATGATGTGGTGTCCTGGGGAGCCAGTGACCATGCTGCCATTGGTGCACAGCCACCAGTGATATTAAGGGGGCCTTTGGTCATACAGAGGTGGCGCAGTGGGTGATCTTTGTTGTTGAAGCAGCAAAACCCGAAGGTCTGATACCAGGGCATTTCACGACTAGCACATCCAACCTGGGAGCCCCATGTGAAACCCGGGAACATGAAGGGACAAAGTGTAAAATCAGCCAGATTCAGCTAATCTGGGAGGATTTATCCAAAATACAGCCCCAAGACATCCTAGGAGGATTCACCTGAATGGAGGCCACGTGTAATGGTATTAGAAAATCAAAAAGACTTAAGCTGCCCGGTAATGCTTTTTTAAATTTCATCTTCAGTGCATTTATTTTTAATCAAAGAGTAGTTAGTATAAATCCATTCTCTCTGAAACACATCAAACTCTACGTAACTATGCAAAAATAAAATAAAAAATAAAAACTTCTGAATTTCAAATAGCCTCCCAATCGCATGGCTGTCCTCAAGGAGATAACATTCTCAACTCGTTAGTCCTTGTTCCGGACGTCTCTGTGACAAACTCTCAAGCCTAACTTAAAATAATTGCAGGTGTTTTGGCAAAACTATAGACAGGTGGATCAATTGGTAAATAGATCAATAGCCACACATATGGACAGACAGACAGATAGGTATGTAGCTGAAAGGAGAAAAGTGGTTTGGAATCCAAATAGCTCAGCAGGTGAACATTTGTACTTTACTGGTAATTCTCTGGTAATTGGCAAATATATTTCTCCACTTTTTGAATCTGACCCTCATTGTTGGTATGGTGGGGGACAGTGTCCTTGTTGCTTGCCTGTCGACTTGGGGATGACAGGGAGGTAATGATCAAAGGTACCTGGAAATGCTGTGGGCTCTGCAGACAGGTGGGCACACCTGGAGACGCAGTTCAAACAGCTTCCTTCGCCTGCCACAGCCCTTCATGCAAGGCCAGAGACTTTCTAAATTTCATGAAGGAAACTCAATTGTCCTGTGAAAATGACTCTTGAGAAATTTCATATCGAAGTCACTCTCCTATCTCCAGATGTTAACTTCCAAAGAGAGAGAATTGAGGGTCAATAATACCTCCAGCCTGCCTCTGGTGGGTCTTTCCGCTTCTGCTTATTTATTTATTTATTTATTTACTTGGTACCAGGGATTGAACCCAGGAGCACTTAAATACTGAGCCACATCCCCAGCCCTTTCTTTAAATCTTATTTAGAGACGGGGGTCTCACTAAGTTGCTGAGGGCCTTGCTAAGTTGTGAGGCTGACTTTGAACTCACTGGTATTATAGGTGTGTACCACCATGCCTGGCCATTATCCTCCCCTTTAACTGTATTTTCGTTTTGTAAATTCCTTTTAAAGATGCAGAGTGACATATTCCACATGGTCAGATGCATCCTAAAGTAAAAGTTTAATTAAAACATAGGATTCTCTCTCTTTTTTTTTTTTTTTTGGCCAAATTGGAAAAATATATGTGCTTTATTTCAGAACTCTAGTGGTGATGAGCAACTCTTTGAAAATATGTTTAAAAATTCACTGTCTGAAGGCTAACCTGTAAGAGAGGATCCACTAACTTATTCAGTTCTGGACATGGTTAAGTGCCCAGAAAGTAGGGGTTAATAATTTCCCTTTGAAGTGAAAAATAGTGAGCATGTTCCAGAGCCCTATTATCAATCTTTCATAGTTTCAGATTAAGCCATTGTCTTTTGATACACGTGAATATCACCATTGAAAAGTGTTCTTAAATAGAACTTAAAAAGTGATATCCTGTCCCCCTGCATTTGAGAATTTCTACCAAGGGAGAGGAGAAATCAGATCCTTGTTATATGGGGGTCATGGCCAGAGTGAGACACTTCAAAGTACTTGAACTGTGTCATAGAAAGACGTTTCTCCTGGGCTTCCAAATCCTTATGCATAATTAGAATATGAGTACCTTCCAGTGCTAAGTACGTGAGAGTCCCCTCTATTAAGTGCCGTATTTCAGATGAGCCTGATTGGACAGCCACTGGTATACAGTATGGTAAATGGTTTGTGGAATGTGACTGATAGAAGGAAGCCCCCCACTCCTTGAGAACACCATTGGATAGGAACATTACAACTTTGAATCTCAACATCAACCTTCACCACCACAGGAAAAGAAAATGTCTTCCTTTGATTTGATGCTACTGAGGGCAAACCATGGTCCAGAGAAGCAGGCAGATTTGAAAGCAGTTCAGGAAACAGTTTGGAAAATTTGAAAATCTGACCTTGAAGGAAATGGTGAGCCAGCAGCGACATAGTCATGATACAATCCAGACATAGAATGGGACTTGATTTTCCTTGGGCTATCTAAATACTTTCCCCTCCGGCTTTATTGAAATGTAATTGACAAATAGAGCTGTATATATTTAAAATGTACAACTTGGTGTTTTGACTTATGTATACATTGTGAAATGATCACCATATTCAGTATGATTTATCACCTCACATATCTATATATGTGCCTATATATTTGGTAAAAATAGTTAAGATCTTCTCTCCAAGCAAATTTTTAGTTCACCACACACATTTATCATAGACACTGTGTTGTACATTAGATCTCTGGAATTTATTCATCTTGTGTTGAAATTTTTTCCCTTTGACTAATGCTCATTTCTTCTTCCCTCTGCCCCTGATGGGCCTCCATTCTACCCTCTGTTTCTCCAAAATCTTCCTTTAGTGGATCCCACATGTAAGCGAGATCCTACTGCATTGCTCTGCCAGTATCTGCCTTATTTCTCCTCCTAGAATGACTTCCAGGTTCATCCATGTTGTTCCAAACGACAGGATGACAGGATTTCCTCCTTTTCGTGGTTGAATAATATTGCATATTTTTTATCTGTGGCTTTGTTTTTCCTCTGCCTGTGGGTAGATACATATCCATGTCCTGTCTATCGTGAATGATGCTGCGATGAACATAGGGATACAGACATCTTCATGAGATCCTTATTTCATTTCCTTTGGATAAATACCCAGAAGCAGAATTTCCAGATCATATTGTAGTTCTATTTTTAATTGTTAAATGAACTTCCATACTGTTTTCCATATGGCTGTATCAATTTGCATTTCCACCAGCAGCGCACAAGGGTTCCTTTCCCTCTGCATCCTGGCTACCACCTGTCATCTTTCCTCTTTTTGGTAATAGCCACCCTAACGTTGTGGTTTTGATTTACATTTCTCTGGTGACTAACATCGTTGACCCCCTTTCATGTTGACTACCCTGTGTGTGTCTGACTTGAGTCTTCACTCTCCTACCATCTGACCAGGGCAACTCAAATCCAGAGAGTTCTTCTCAGTCTGTGACTGCAGCACAGATTTTGAGACACCTCCAAATAATTCTCCAGGGTCCTTTTATAGGTGCCCAACTAATAACATTGGCTGTGTGATAATGTCTTATGTTGCACTGGATCTTTTAACCAAATATTAGCAGGTCTTACCCCAACCAATGACATTTTGAGTTAAATAAATTTTAATAGCATTTGCTCCGTTTGGGCAGGCAAGGGAAACACAAAAAGATGGAAATTTATTTGATGTCCCCTTGCAGGTCACTGGCCTCCTGGGCAGGTCCCAAACTTTTGACGTGCAGTAATGGCTTCTTAGAGCTTCAGGGTAGTGACCCCAGCTCACATTTTCCAAGCACTGACTGGGTTGCAGACACTGCATGAAGCAGTTGGAGTGCGTGATCTCTGTGGGTAGGCACTGTTACTCCTGATACATTGAGAAAATTAAGGGTTAAAGAATGTAAGTCGATTTCACATGAGTGACCAGAACCTAAGCTGGAGAAAGCAGCCTGTCTCCTGCCCACGCCCTGCTTCCCTGTGTCTTGGAAATGCGTGGAGTGAGCTTGTGGATTCTAACAGAGCATTTCCCCCCAACAAAGCTGACTGTTCTTTTTAAGGCTCTGCCTCCTGCCATGTGTTTATTGGGTAGAATGCTCAATAGCTAGGCATTTCCTTCTTACCCATGCAAAATGGAATGCAGGCTCTCCGGAGATGTGACGGGTTGCTGGAGGAGTAGCAGCCAGCATGGAGATATGGGCTAATGTAATGCTTCCCTGTGGGTAGATATCTGCTTTGGGGTTCCCCTTTCTCATCTCTGTTCCCCTGAGTAGAGAAGATCCTATCCACAGTTGTAAAGACGCCTGCTGAACCACAGAGGATGCCATTTTGGATGTAGTAATAACCCGGAAGGGTGTGATTCTGATGCTGAAGACAGCCTGCTTGCTAAATTGCTGGGCGATCATCAGGAGCTTTCTCGGCACCTCCTATAGAAAACTCTCCAGTGAGACTGCAGTTGCAATTTATTTCCTCATCCTAGCAAGAAAACTCTTGACGATACAGCAGTGTTTGTTTTCTGCTTGAGAAAGTAGAGATGGGAAGCAGTGAAAATTAGCAGGGCACAGGGTTGATGCCAGCCCAGAGGCGGGGACTCCGACTGCATCCCTGATGCAGACCCTCTTCTGCCTCTGGAAAGCCCTCAGCTGTGATGAGATTAGCAGATGCAGCTGCTCCAGCCAAAGCACTGTGCAGTTTTTTCCCTGTTCCACCAGGTGTTGCCAGAGAACATTGAGCAGAGCCCAGCTCCGGGCAAAGTGTGTTCGCAGCTGCTCTGGAACTCGGGCTTCTCCAAAGGCGGCAATTAGGAGACTTGTGCTGACTCCAACAGCCCTCGCCCTTGCATGCTTAAACAAGCCGCCAGCACTTGCCTCTTGCTGCACATTTCAGATCAACACATACTGATGTGAGTGTGGGTCTGCCCACACATTCTTGCACTGTCTCTGTTGCTCCAGGTCTCCAAGCCTGGTCCCAGATGTCCCTGTGTCAGCCTTCAGTGTTACCAGGGAGTGACAGTCAGCCTGAATGGCACAAGGAACCCCTGCTACTGGGGTTCTGCCTGTTAACCAAAGGCAGTGCTTCCCAAGACCCGATCCTCTGCCCTTTTCTATTCTTCTGTAATTGCAACAATGAAGTCACAGCCTAGATCCGTGATCCTTATACAGGTATGATGGTGGACTCAGGGCTAATTTGGCAGTGATTGGATACATTGTGGGTGGTCACAAGTGGGACATTGAGGAATGATGCCACCGACTTCTTGTAGGTAGAGCCAAGGCTACAGCTAGGCATCCTGCAATATACACAGGCAGGTCCCACACCCAAGAATTGTCTGTCCCCAGATGTTAATAACACTGAAAGAGGAGAAACTCCATTCTAGAGATGAAGGCTTTATTGGCAAGCTGATTGCATTCTCCAAAACAGATTGAAAAAAAAAAAAAATCTCACAGACTGTGATTGTTCCAGAACAGCTCATCTACGTCGAGACACTGAAACCTTATGCCCTGGCCAAACAATGCCCCATGAGGGAGTGGAAAAGAGCTTCAAGTTGCTGTGGGCCTACTGTGTGCCAATTACATTGCTCATGTCGTTTCTAACCCTCACAGAAATAGTGCCGAGGGTGGGTTATTATACCCCACTACAGAAGAGGAAACTGAGAACATGTGCCCCTCTCTCAGGGTCACCTGGCTGCTAAGTGTGGGAGCCCGATTTTCAGACCATATCCAATCCCTTCAATATTGGTGTCTCCATCACTGTCTCACCCTGTGCCCCTGAGGGTCCACGTGCATTCCCAAAAGAAATCCCACTTATGAATCTTGCTTTTAAGTGAACCATCCAGTTAAAAATGGGATCCAAAGCACTTAGAAGAAAAATAAAATTAAAACTTCCCAGAATCCAGAATTTCCCTGCCCCTCAAAATTCCTGTATTCCAAAGTAACCATTCACCCATGTGAGAAATCATTCCTCAACACCAACAGTATCAGCTTCCTACAGCTGCTATAACAAATAGCCATACATTTAGGGGCTTAAAACACCGCAAATTCACTCTTAAATTTATAAAGGCCAAACTATGTAATAGGTTTCTCTAGGCTAACCTCAAAGTGTCAGCAGGATTGGTTTCTCTTGGAGGCATCATAACTGGTCTTTTCCACCTCACAAGGTCACCTGTATTCCTTCGCTGGTGGCCCCTTTCTCCACCTTCAAAGCCAGCAGTGTAATGTTTTGGAATCTCTCCAACGCTCGCTCCATAGCCATCTCTCCTCTGGTCTTTGAAGGACTCTCGTGATAACATTGGACCCACCCAGAAAATCCAGCATCATCTGCCCACCTCAGGATCCTGAATTGAATTACATCTGGAAAGTCTCTTTGCCGGGAAAAGTGGGGACTAAGTTATGGTATCTTTTGGAGAAATTCAATATTTTGACTGCCATACCTGCTTCATTACTGCCACTGCCAGTGATACTGGCAAAAAACAGGAGGGAAAAATATTGAATTTTATTTTCAGGGGGCAGCTCTGTGTGTGTGTGTGTGTGTGTGTGTGTGTGTGTGTGAGAGAGAGAGAGAGAGAGAGAGAGAATGCATGCACACACACAGATGAGCATGGATGGTGCAGAAAAAGATCGCACAGAAAATAAACTATGCTCTGGGGCAGGTAGGGTTACTATCAATTAAATTCATCTTTGTATCCTCAGCCTGTTTGGTGCCTGATATATGGTATGATAATGGCTCAGTTTGTGTTCCATGTTCTAGTTCTTCTAAGACATGTAAAAGCAGGGTTCAGTGAAAACACAGGAGAAAGACTGCTTCTTATATCCACCAAAATATGATAATACGCCCATTATATTAACTGCTGTTAAGACTTATCTTAGAGCAGGGCATCGTGGTGCATGTTTATCATCTCAAGGACATGGGAGGCTAAGGCAGGAGGTTTACAAGTTCAAGGCCAGCCTGTGCAACTTAAACCCTATCTCAATTAAAAAAGTTAAAAAGGGCTGGAGGTGTAGTTCAGTGGCAGAGGGCACTGGGTTCAATACCTGTATCACCAAAAAAAAGAAAAGAAAAGAAAAAAAAAAAAAGACTCACCTTCATTTCGTACAAGTCAACATGCAGAGGAAGAGCCTGGGGACTTCAGGTCTTCCGGGTGCCTTGCACAGGCTCAGAGACCTGTCTCTTCAGCTAAGCTCCAGGGTCATAACAGGTTTTGCTGATTTACCAGGGTTGGGCAACCTCTGGTCTGAGGCCAACTCTGGTTGGCAGACTGTTTCCCTAAACAGCGCTTTATTGGAACACCTCCACACACATTTGTTTACCCACCCTCGATGACCGCTTTTGTGCTGCAGTAGCAGAGTTGAATCATGACAGGAGCACATGGCCCACAGTGCCTCAACTGTCCACTGTCTGGCCCTTCACAGACAGCACACGGGTAACCTGGCTTTAGACCATTGTAGGCCGCAAACCTTCCCTAATGATGTCACAGAAAATTTGATTAACCAGAACCCTGCTCTCTGGCTGCCTTGGGTGTCAGAACAGACACATTCTCTGAATCCCAGTCTGTGTAGCCTCCCCCTGTTAATGACCTTACTGCAAATTATAACAATCTGAAGATAATTGAGGCAGACCCTCCAAACTGTTTAGATTTTTTTTTCCCAAGCTATGTTTGGTGAGATAAATTGTGCTTTGCCGTGCTGACTTGCACATGACAGTAAAAGCAGAGATTTTTTAATACTGTGACTGTATTCATCTTGAAAATTTCTTTAAAAGTCACGGTGTGTTGGAGAGCACAGTAAACCATTCGGAACTGTCACTGTGTTGCAGTGAATGGGAGTAAACAGTGTGGCTCTAAAAAGAGCCCACAAATATCCTTCCTTATATTATAACAATGTGTCTGATCTGCTGAGAAGTAACTAATTCCTGCCACTTGTCCCCTCTGCACTGCCCATTGATCCAGGGACTATTGAGATTGCTGTTGCTGATAACTGACTTGATGATCTAATGTAATCAGGCTTCGCTGGAGAGGGGCTGTCTAGAGGGGCCGTCTCCTCCAGCAGATTCGCCACCATCGGCCTTTGGGATGCTGTGTCTCTTTGTCGGTGGTGGTTATTCTGTGCAGAGTGGGATGCCTAGCAGTACTCCTGGGCTCTACCCATCCGTGCCCCTGTGGGACCACTACAGTGTCTCCGGACATTGCCCAGTGTCCCTGAGGCTCAAAACAGTCCCCAGATGCGAACCCTCCTTCCTGGGGGCAGTGGTGCGAGTGCTCGCATCCTCACTTGAGCACTGTGTCTTGAGTCTCCAATGAACTTTTCTCCTTTTCCTTTGTCGCCCCTCCCCCGTCCTGGGCCGGGCTTCCCTTCATGTCTCAATGCACTGTGAACACGAGATTGGCTGGCACTCCTCAGCTTAGCCCGATAACCCGGAGCCGCCTTGTCGCTCTAAGCCAGATCAGCAGAGCGGGCCTGTGATCAGGTTCCGGGAGCTGGAGGACCTCTCCGTCTCGGGCTGCCGGGATCACAGGGTCTGGAGAATGAGTCTCTCTGATGTGGTCTTATCAGGCTGAGCCTAATGTCAGCCCTGTTAGAGGGGCTTCGTCCGATCTGCCTGTAGCTTTGTTCTGAACCGTTCAGTAACAGTTCACTGGAGCAGAAAGAGCCCTGTGAATTGATATTATAAACCCGCGTGCCTGTTTTATTCATTGCGAAGGCAACAGAATATAACACAAGTATTTATTTTTAGTGGTTATAGAATGGCATTTCTTTCCCCTTCTCCATTGTCGGGGAATGCAGAAAGCAGAGAAAACAACACAGGGCTCCTTCTGAACACAATTTCGCTGAAAAGCTATTGCCAATTGTTTCTTGTTTCGATTATTTCCCACTCTCCTAAGCAGCCTGCGCGTGTGCGCTGAATATGTATGTGTGCGTGGCGCACATTACATTCATTTGGATGGCCTTAATAAGGAGTCGCAGGCCATGGGATGTAATCCAATCACCACGGGTCGGGTCTTCTATCGCCAGCTGTTCCCTTGACCCCCCCCTCCCTCCCCGATTTCATTGAAAGTTAGATTTTCTAGAAAAATTCATGAAACTTCATCATGTTTCATTCATTCTTTGCTCCTGGGCATTCCTTGCTGAAGGTCAGGAGCTGTGAAATCTGTCTTTAGTCCCTTCGCTTTGATATGGCACAGCCTGGCAGTGCAGAAAATCAAGTGTGGAGAAGTGGAGTCAGGACCGTGCCTGCAGTGAGTGGAGGGTCAGGACAGAGGGAGGCTCTGTCCTTTGCCCGAGCCTGAGTCTTTCACAGTGAGACCCAAGGGAGGATCGGGGCACAGCTGGATGTCCCCCCCTTCCAGGGTGGCTTCAGTTACATCTTCAGCTGTGTCTCCATGGCTACCTTTGATGATGAGGAGGAGAAGGAGGAGGAGAAAGACGATAGTGGTAATGGATGGAAGCATCTGGAATGACTGGCATTTGGCAACTGTTAACCTACATAAATGTCACATTCTCACAGTTCAGCTTAATTGGGAACACAACAGCTAGTCGGTGTTGGGTGATGGCGCTGGTCTAGAATGGTGCGCTACGCATGGAATCTGTGCTGATTGGCTCATTGAACCGAAGGTGTCTCCACTGGAGACGCTGGTGTGAAATCTGTGGTGGAAATGAGGACTCTGACCAAGGCCACTAAGTAGCAAACCTGAGGTGAAAACCCAGGAGACCAGGCCACAGTTTCTTCTGTGGGCCCCTCCTCCTCTCTGGGGTGGACAGAAGTGTAGACCAGTGTCCATGCTTTGCATAGATAGTTCTGCACTTGCATGGAGCTTGAGTATTGTGAGTTTTGGTTTGTTTGTTCATTGTAGTTGTACTCTTTGTACTTCTCTGATTATTAGGGGTACAGACAGTCCCCAGAGATTGGGTACCACCTAATGTTGGCTTCTTGCCACCAAACTGGAACTCTGAGGATGGCCAACACACAGCTCCACCTTGAAGGCTATGCAGTAAGCAGTTAACAGACCTCCCATGATTCAGTGTAGCTAGAACTCCTCCACGGCCCTCCCAGTCACCGAGGTCCTGCCGCTGTGGGCCTGCAAATGGGCACTGAAGGTCTGCATTTCTCAAGATGCCCCAGGTGGTTTTAGTGCCTCTGGCTTGAGGACCAGGTTTTGGAAACTATTGGGGTTCCCTCCCACTTGCTCGGGGGCTCCCTCATGCTCCTCCTCCTTAAGCTCCAGGCTCGGTCCTTCCCCCATAGTTTTGCTGTTTCTCTTCTGACACATCAAAATGCCTGTGATCTAAACTGAATCTCCATGATGTCTTCCTCAGTGAGACCAGAAGTGGCCAGGATTCGAATAGGAAACAGAATGTTTGGTCTGAGAAGAGCTGAGTTTAACCAAAGGGTATTTTCCTTGCAGCTGTGTAGATCTGGGTCCCAGGGTCAGCTCCATTATTTAGTAGCCAAGTGACCTCAGGCACGACTCCCGAAGTCTGTGGGCATGTTTGCTGGGGCTGTTCACGTTCATCTCTTCAGCTTCTGTGAGTTTAAGTGGGATGCCTGTACCATGTGCACAGAGACTGGCATGTGGCAGCCATATAACAATCATTAGGGTCCTAACTTGAGAAGCTTGGTCCTTAGGTGCTGGTGACTGACCATCAGAATAACCTGCAGAGTGGGAGGAAATCAAAGTCCCTGATGCTGCCTCCGGAGACTGACCCATCAAGCCAGGGAGTGCGTTGAGAGCTTGCATGCTTGACAAGCATCCGGAAAACCCAGTCCAAGTGGTGGACACCAACCTGCCCATTTGCTATCATTTGGTTACCAGCAGGTGTGTGCCTTGGGTGTCCGTGTGCCACGTGGGATTCAGGTGGCTCTGGCTAGGGTCCTCGCCCCCTGGAGCCGACCAGCAGAACGCACTACACAAAAAAGCCCCCGTATCACAAATGGCCAGGCCATGGGAGGTGACATAAAGAAGTAAAAATAGGGTAAGAATATGGGAGTCAGTCACCAGAGGTCTTCCTGGGAAGATGATATTCAGGAAATAAAGGCAGAAACCATGTAAATGAATCTTTGATTCAAATTTGGCTTTCTCTAATGTGAACCACACAAATTAACACAGATTTATTGTGGTCATCTTTAGTGTTGTTTTCTTTTCCTAGAAAACTTTGATTTCCCAACCAACATACATGAGGCTCATGTATATCCCAAGCTCCATGGTTTAAATTCCTATGGCAACACTGCAAGGTGGGAGGGAGAATATGCCAACCCTATATTGTAAATAAAGAGAGTCTTGAAGGGGTTACATGGTCCCATCTAACAGCCACCACGGCTCTTTTTACTACGTTCTGCAGCCTCAGTGTATGAAGATGCAGACTTCGTTTATTTCCAAAGGCCAGCCAGATTCAAAGACCCAATTCTTTCATTACTGATATTTGCATTCATAATATTGCCCCATCTGGTGGTTTAGCATCCTGCTTATACTTTCAGATCCCCTGGGGTAGGAGCTGGGCTTTTAAAGTCTTCTGGTGAATCTGATGGGCAATGTCAGGTGCCACCAGCTAGCATTATAGTCCAGGATGAGTAGGTATTCTCTAGTAACCGATTGGAACTCTGATCCAGAATGTCGATACAGAGGGCAGTTATGAGCCAGTACCCTTGAAATCCATGATCCTCAGAATGACTAATCTCTCGGAAGTTAGAGACGTACAACCCCTTGGTCCACTGGTGGAAAGTCAGGAGGCATGACAGAAGAGATGCCTGGAGTCCACCCTGGGTCCCACACCCAGCTCTGTTTTCTACCTCTGTGATTTTGGGTGACATACAAAAGCATAGAGGACACTTAACATTGTCAAGAAGCAGGAACATCCCAAGGTAGTATTTTTTTCTGTTTGCTCTCTTAAAACCCCATGCCCATCCAAGGAGCTCTGGGTGAGTCCCAGCACGACAAGGGCTCAGTGTCTCAACCATGAATAACTTCCACTTTACATTTCTAGTGTGAGGAAATAGTAGTGCATTGAGAGGAAACAAATCCGGACTCTACCTTCCAAAATTATTCAACCTCAAATGTAGTGTCCTCTCTGGGGGAAGATGGAACTGTCCTTTTTATACATTTCCTGTGATAACTTTGGACCCAATAATGCTGGCTACATCTCTGGGTCCAGTAGAATTTAGGAGGGGAAGAAATGAAATGAAACTTCAGTCTGTCCCCATTTTTAACCCTGAACCTCAGCTCTGCAGAGCAATTCCCCACCACAGGCGGAGGCCCAGTCCTGCTTCTCTCTCTCTCTCTCTCTCTCTCTCTCTCTCACACACACACACACACACACACACANGTCTCTCTCTCTCTCTCTCTCTCTCTCTCTCTCTCTCTCTCTCTCTCTCTCTCTCTCTCTCTCTCACTCTCTCTCACTGTGGCCCCAATCTGAAACAATTGCTGGCCCTTCCTGTTCCAGAGAGCTGTAATATTTGCCCAACGATGAGCTCCATTCTGCAGTTTGTTAACCAAAATGGGAAGTGACAGATTCAATAAAAGGAAATCTCTGTGCCAAGGAAGCAGGTATTATTTCTCCCCTCATTCTCCCTCTCTCTGTCTCTCAGATGATTCTGTGCCCGGAATCTACAGACTCCGAGCTTACGGACACGCCAAAGCTTCCTATTGATCCATGCCCAACTAATTTGATCAGAAGAGAGACTTTTATTCCCTGTTGTTCCTTCCCGTAGTGCTTAGCTGACATGACTGAGTGCTTGGAGTCACCCCCAGCCTCTGCTGACCGCTAAGGAAGAAGGAGGAATGTACAGGAACCTGGGTTCACCTTGGGTGGCGAGGGACCCCTGGGGACCAGACGGGCCTATTATAAACATATGGTTGGGGAGGGGTGGCACTACACGGTCCCTCTTGTGCAGGACAGCCTCCTGGTCTTTGCCCATGATGCACTTTGGAGAGTACTAGTTCTTTGAAGCACCCATTCATCAAAAATCAGAACATACATAATAGATATGTTATATAATAGACACACTTTAATCTCCAAGAAAATGCCAGAGTGAAAGGTAACTCGGCCTTTTGCATGTTTTCGTTTCTCCACATGTGTCTGGACAGTATGTGATAATGACAGTGAGTCTGCTGCTGCTAACGGTGCAGGCACCGAAGTCCTGCCAAGTGCTGGGGACTGTTGTAAGTGCACAGCACACATTATCTCATTTAATCCCCCACACAACCTTTGGAGGAGGCAGCATTTCTATTCATATTTTATAGCAGAAAATCGGGGACTAGAGAAGTTGCTTGTCTGAGGACTCAGGACTGGCAGGTTGTGGCCGTGGGAGTCCAGCACAGGACTCCAACACTTGGATTTTCTATATTTGAGGTCATTGTCCATTTATACCCAGTTGTAGGAAATAAAGCAAAGAGATGATCCCTCTTCCCCTTTACCCCTTTTCTCCTATTGGTGACACCGTGCGTAACTGTTGTGCCACATCACCACTTGGACCTTGATGTTGAAGCAGTTCATCTGCTTTGTTCTAATTTCACCAGTTTTCCATGTACTCGTGTGTGTGTGTGTGTGTGTGTGTGCACGCGCACACGCACAATCCCCTGTGGTCCATCACCCATGTTCCTTCCTGTGGTGGCCACCACAGTTGACACACTGGACCTTCTATCACCAGGATCCCAGGCTTCATGGTCACAGCTCCCCCACCCCCAGGCACCCATAGGTCCGTCTGTCCTTCTCCTCCACAATGTTTCCATTTTGCGAACGTTGTCGGGGAGTGTGTGAAGATCTTGCGCTCTGCACCTCTCTGCATGGGTGCATGTCATAGATCAGCCCTGGACTCAGCTGGACACCCTCTGGCTTCTCCTGTTCAGTGGCCCCGTCGTCTCCCATCTCCCTTGTGCAGCAGCCGTGTAGGGCCAAGAAGGCTGAGATGAGACCTACAGGGCACCCCTGCATGCAGCCTCTGCACCCCGCTCCGCCGCTCACCCCAGGCAGGCTGCAGATGCCACTGTGTGGAAATTCTCCAGGAGAGGCTCCATCACATTTGGTTACCGGAGGTCAAGATGTCCTATGGACTCTCTGCCTGTCCTTGCCCCTCCATCCCTAACTCCGCCTCTCCCTCCAGGTGAACCTGGTCCCTCGCCCACACTGAGCCTGAAGTCAGGTTTCAAGGGCCAGTCGGTACTGTTGTCTCAGTGTCAAGGGCAGGGGGTTCCAGGAGCGCCCACAATAGCAATCCAGGGATGCTCAAGTCTCCCTTGTAAAATGGTGTATCCTGATGCCCACGGCCCCTGCTCAACTTAAATCATTTCCAGATAACTCATGACCCCTCACACACCATAAGTGCTATGTAAGATGTTGCTATCCTGTATTATTTGGGGAATCAGGAAGAGAAAGATTCTGCCCATGTTCACAGTAAGTGCCACTGTTTCCCAATATTTCCCACCAGCAGTTGGTTGACTCCACAGATGCAGGACTCAGACACAGAAGGCCAGCTGATTCCTACCCAGAGACCTCCAGCCCCCCCCCCCCCCCCGGGAGTTAAAGGTTTTAACAGAAGAAGAATTTTACCTGGAGCAAAGCAGGTCGAGGGCCACACCCTGTGTGGGGGGCTCCTCTCCAGTGCTCACAGGACGTGGCAGATGACCTTGGCTCCTACCCTGCCATGCTGGGCAGAGGCCCTCCCATCAAGGGAGAGGACCCTTCTCCTTGGGGGTGGGAGTCAGGCCTCAAGCTAGAGGAGGGGCATCACGCATCTGTGCCCAACACTCTATCTTCCTTATGTGACGTCATCAACATCGTCATTTGTATGTGGTCAGTGCCACTGGGGGTGAAGGACCACACCAGCCTTTGGCTGAACTGCCCTTTACTATAGGACAATCTTAGCTTCACCAAAAGCTTAGAATCGGGGAGTTTTTAATCTTCTTGCAAGCCCAGGAAAAGGCGTTGTTGAGATCATCCAGGCTCTAGGGCTCAGATTCCATGTCCTCATTCTCTTTCTTCCTCTCTTTCTCTGTCTATCTCCTCTTTTCCTCCTTCTCTCCCTGGTAAAGTCGGCCTCTGAACCTTCTAGAGCCCCTCTGCAGACCCACAGAGATTTTTCATCATGTCTACCTGCTCACTGTCTTGTTTGCCCTTCCTGATGCCTGGAACCTTATCTGGGCAGCAAACAGGTGGGGGCTGTTTCATTTCAGAGGCCCCCGGCTCGCTCCTTGGTTCTGGGCGTCCAGTGCTCCAGTAGGCAGAGGGCCAGGAGCCTCATCAGGCCCACCGGGGCTTTGCCTCTCCTGCACCTTGGAATAACAATCTGATTGCCAGGCGAACGTTGTGGCGTGTGCAGGCTCGGACCTCCTGCCTAATTAACTGATGGTAACAGGGCCCATGCCTCTCCCCTTGCCCGTCACGGACAGGACGGTTCTTTTATCTTTCTTCAAAATCGACTTGCTCTCTGACCTTCCGGCAGCCCTGCTTTGTCTGTGTAACCCTCCAGCCTCTGTGAGACTGTTAATTTTCCGTGGCACCTCCTATCTGCTTGTAATTAACACATCGAACAAGGAAGAAATAGTTCTGCGTTTTCCAGATGCCTAATGGAGGCACGTTTCTCTGCACTAATTATACCACTGTATTTTAGTGCTCTGGGCTGACCTGAAAGGATCTTTCTTTCCCTTCTTTCCCTCCCTCTCTCCTTTCTTTCTTTCCTTCCCCCTTTCCTGCCATCCCCCTCCCCCCCACCCACTTTCTTTCTACTGTTTTGGTTGGAAGAACAAGTACGGTTTGGGTACCCAATCCAGGCAGAAAAGAAATGAAACCATTACAGATACACGAAGTCAGTGTTTCTTTTCATCGCCTTTAAAGTAACAAATGAGGCTACATTTGTTGTCCTTCTTCCCTGCTCAGCATTTGGCAACTCTTTGTTAGATGTGGGGGAATATCTGCTCTGGATAGACGCTCTCCCTCCAATCTCAATATTCTGCCTTGGTAATTACACAGATGGACACATGACCCTCTTCCACCGAGTGCGGGAATCCTGGGCAGATTGTAAGTAGCCTCTCGTCCTCCTAGATTTTAAGGAAGCTAAGCCCTTGCCTTCTGCAGGCAGGAGACACGGAATCTGTTTATCATTTTATGCTTAGGCTTAAGATTTAAGCTGTAATGAATACCGGTTCAAAGAGATCTAGGTATAAGAAGGAGGTTGGTAGTTACAGCAATAAAAACAGGAGCCAAGAGAGAAGCTTTTGTGACAGGCTCCGGCTGGAATAATGATGATAGAATGGTCTAAATCGATACGTCTCTTGTCAGGACCCATGTCTGATGTTTGAATCAACCAGGCCTTTTCTGCCAGAGCTTTCCTCGAGAATATTGAATTATTTATTATTTGTATCTTTTTTTTTTCTTTTCTTTCTGATGATTTTTTCCCCCACTGACTTAGTAAAATTTGTTTTTCATGCTGCCAGTTTCAATGTTGTCTACTCTTTGATAAATAGCAGTAATTGGCCATATAGCAGAAGTCGTGTACAAATGTATGACTTCAATTACGTCTAGAACATTTTTTCTTTATATTGATTTTTTTTCCTTATAAGATCTGTTCTCCATAGCCCATAGTGCTGAGTGTTTCAAAGAATTATACTTTGTCCATGTGCATCAGCGTGTACTCCCGATTCTCTGTATCTTAGTAAAAAAAAAAATGTAGTCCTGCCTTCCACGAGGCTGACACACCCCAAAGGGGAGACCCAGGCCTTCACCTGACCAGCTCTCTTGACTGTTGCCTATTCCTGCGGCTCTGAGGTTTCTGAGGCTGTTTTTCCTTGTGAGAGTGAGGGCCAAGACAGGGAAGATGAGTTTATTGACCAGGAAAGTTATGTGTAATAAAAAAAAATGTGGAGTATAGATCCTATGTTTAAAAAAAAAAAAACAGAGAATAAAAATGAACTGAGGAAAACTGGTGGGGGGTCTGTATTGTAATTGATGTGTTAGAAAATATTTCTATTGGACATTCATCATTTCTGATTTGAAGTGTCTCCTATTTATGAGTCTCACACTACATGCATTTGTAGTTTTTTTTTTCTTTCTCCCCCACTTACTGGGTGCTTGCACTCATGCCTCTGTGAATGCCCACATTCCCAGGGTTCCATCACCGTCCCAGTGTCTGGTGGTACTGGCCGCACTAGCAGCAACATGGCCAGGTGCAGCCCAGTTTTCTAAGGCAGGAGCCTGCTGTCTTACAATTTCGGCTCTGAGTGAATCGAACCTACAAGTTGGAGAAATAAAAGACAGGGCCGGCCGGAAGCCCCCAGGGTGCGAGATCAGTCACAGCTTCCCTATCTGCGGCACCCTGGGCGTCCTGTGCCACATCTCTGCTGGCCTGGAGATGGCCTCCCCCAAAGGGCAGCCACACAGATAAAACTCCACGTTGTGCCTTTTGTGGCTCCGGCTTTCTATGCCACTGCATCCAGCCGCTGTCAGCACTTTTCCAAGAAGCAAAATATCATGGGATGCTGAATTCTATTTTTTTTTTAAGGGCATGTAAAGAGAGGGTGTTGGTTTTTGAAAGCTTTTTTTGAAGGGGAAGCGGGCACTTAAAAGACATTTCCAGGTAGGGAGTGTAGGCATGTTATTTTATCTCATCCCCGGTCCCTAAAGCCACATCTGTCTCATTTTATTCAGAGGGAGAAAATAGGATCAAACTCCCTGAGCATCTGAGTGATGAAGGAGTTCCACTCCCAGTTATTAATGCTGCAGGTGATGGGAGCCGGGACTTAAAGAGACAAAGAGAAATGGAGTTGGTGTTAGCCGCGCCTGTGCCCCTGGATCACACCGTATTTCCATGTGCATGTCTTCACACGCATGTGTCTGTATGCATGTGTGTACACACGTGTAAGAAGCGCTTTGATCAAATTGCCTCTCCCACCAGGGGGCTGCTGGGCACGGTGCTCTAGAGCAGGCTTATTGTTTTAGATTTCCTTCCCTATCATGTAGGTGTCTACACCGTGCCACCCACACGGGAGAGCAAGTGGGCTGTGAAATATATTCATTGTTAGAGAGGGGGAAATGGCGGCAGCAGGCGGAGGTAATGATGTCCGACAGGCAAGGGAGGCCGCCAACATTACCTGCATTATTTCGGTTGCCTTTTTCATTATAGGTTCGGGAAATAGGCAGCAATTCGATTATGGCATGATTTGGGGTGGAATTGCTTGCGCTCCCTGACCCCGTCACAGGGGGATCAAATGAGGAGTCAGCTCAAATAAAGTTTATAGTGCATTAACTGGACGGAGCCATGCCTTACCCACCGAGCACGATTTTTCATCTTGCAAGGTTTGTAACTGCAGCCCTGATCTATCTGTACCTCAAGGCACGGGGAGGATTGGCTGAGATGCATAGGACTGAGCAGAGGCAACCAATGGTGTCCAAACCCCTCCCCTCCCATGTGCAGCTGGGCGCCTCTGCAGCCCGGGCGAGGCAGTGTGATTAATAACACGGAGGGAACCTGCTTGTTGGATTATTAATTTCCCATCCCCTCTGCCTCTGTTTGTTTTGTTTGTCTTTTTCCCCTCTGCACATCTTCCTGATGCTCTTCCTTCTTCTGCCTCTTGCCAAGCCCCTCCATTCCTTCTCCCCCCCCCACCCCGGGCCCACTCCTTAGCCCATGGAGCTAACCACTAGCACCTCACCCTGACGCCCGGCCGCCAACCTCGTGCTGCTGGCTTCACACCTGGGGTGAGTTCCTCTCTTCCCACGGGGGATTCTGTCTCTAGAAGCTGGAGAGAGAGGGGCGGTGGGGAGAGAGAAGGGAAAGAGCTGGCTCCTGGGGTGTTGGAGCCCTGTTTTCTTTTGAGCACGGCCTTGGCCTTCTGTTAGGAGGGACCCCCAAACCAAGACCAGTTTACTGAGGAACTGGCCCCCGCCCCCACGCCCTCAGCTGCTGCAGTTCACTGATCACATCTCCTCTTCCCGGTTCTGGACACAGTGCACGTTGCAAAACAGAAAGAGAAAGACAAGGCAGGAAATGGCAGGTAATTGCATGGCTTTGGTCCTAAAAGATACTCGGGGTGCCAGAGCCTCAGCTGACGGCGGCTAGGTGGGATGAAGTCAGGGGCAGACTTGGGGGCTCCTGGAGTAACCTTGGGAGCTGGGGACACTTTGCATCAAAACTTCCGTCACCATCTGTACCCCTGATTTGCCAGGCATGCCTTCAGGCTCCCGGGAAGGCGTGTTTCTCGCCAAATGTGGGCGCAGAAGGACATTGGCAGTTGCTGCTGGTGCTGTTTCTCTGGTGCATGTGATTTGGGGGACTCTGGGTTTGATTCGCTGGCCAGCTCATGTGTCTGGGAGCTATAAAAGGAGCAGAAGGAACGGGCAGAGTGTTTCCTTTCCCTCTCTCCAGGCTGCACCTTCCTTCCCTGGGTCTCTGCATCTGTCCTGGAGGACTCCTTCCTGGGCCTCAAAGCCACCCCCCCTCCTGGAAATCAGCATAATTAGACAGCAGAAGGGCGGGGGGAGGACAGGCCTTGTTTACCCAAGTTGTCTCCACCCGCTGTCCACCTAGCTGAAGTCAATCTTTTAATTCCAAGCAGTCCTTTAAAAAAAAAAAGATTACCTTGAAGTACCAAGAAACTAATGGGATGAAGAACTAAAGGGATCTGACAGTAATTGTTCTCTTTATTTATGCAACTTAAGCACAAGGCAGGAAAAATCTTGCAAGCTGATTATTCCCTTTGGTTTCTTCTGAGTCTCTCTCTGTGTGTGTTTAAAGCATTGGGAGATTTCTAAGTAGTGAATTTTGAGGGGGAAAGAATTATGCCAGGGTAGAGGGACTCCTGTAATAAGAGGTTTTTGCTATTTTTTTTTTTAATTTTGGGAAAACAGGAACAAATGGAGCAACCATCGTTTTTATTTATATAATTTACATTCAGATTTATTGTATCAAATATGATCACTCATCCTGTCTCCATCACACCTGCCCACAGAGGACCTGCTGACCACGTGTTTCTTTCTTCTGTTACTTAGCACCTGCATAATAAAGCCATGAAGGGGCATGTGAAAGGAGATGTGGCCTGGGCTCTAGCTTCATCCCACAAATATAAACAAGTGAGCCGTCCTCACAGGAGCCGCCAGACCACCACCTTGAGTCTCCAGTGAATTTTTCTTGAGGTTCTGGATTTCCCTCTGGGGATAACAAGTGTGATTTTTTGACCACTCATGGGGTAAAATTGGAGAGAAACACACAAAACATTATGTTCCCAAACTAACCAGATACTTGGAAGTTTGGGCACAAAGAAGAATGCTATTTGAGGTAGAGGTGCTAGCACAGCACACATAATGATGATTATTTTGAAATAAAGAGAACTTAAAAAAAAAATCTTAGTGTACTGCCTACAGCAAGTGCTAATTTTTGTGGGTTTTTAAATTTTTTTTTTTCAGGGAAAACTTGTATACTGTTGAGAAATAATCTGATTTGGACATTTAAAGAAAGTAAAATTGTGACTCAAAGTGTATTTTGGTACGGCATACTAGAATTTGAACATTGTGGGATGCGTAGTTTAGAATGTGCAGATTGAATGAGAGAATTGGGGTTTGAATTTTTATTTTTCGCAAGGACTTTCTATTAACCTGCCATGGGAGAAACTAAGACTTGAGAGGTAATAAATAGTGAAAGTGCCTTTTGCCGAGTTCTGCCTTCTCTCTCCTCTTTTTCATTTCCTCCTTCCTCTCCCTTCCTCTCTCTCTTCCAGCTAATCCTCTAATAGGAAACTTCTAAAAAACCTGCTTATATCTGACAAATTTCAAAGGAGAGGAGCCCTTCTTTGAAGGACTTAAAATTACATTTATATCTGAATGAGTCATGTTCCAACTTTAAATATCAGCTTATTTCTGTCCCTCTCCCTGTTTTGTCCCAAAGTTTTGGAAATCTGTCTCCAGAGAGGACGGGGATTCGTCTCTTCCATTCCGTTTCCAAACTTTACCAGATAAATATCTGAAAATGAGAAAGTTGTTAAGCCTTGAGAATGAGCTTTGAAAACAGCAGTTCACCTCATTGGTCAAAAGCTTCATCCATTTGGAAAAGATCCTTCCTCCCTTTCAAGAAATCCTCTCTTGAACTGGGGCAAGAGAATCTTCTTTCCAGCAATCCCCCCCACACACACATGCACACACTGTTGTATAACAGTTCTTAAAATACCACCTTGTTACTTTGTGTCTATTTCACATGGATATTATGCAAACAGAGATAAAGAAAATGTATCTTATTCCCCCACAGAGCTTCCTTGGGTTCTCTGTGTTTACACAAACTGGCTGCATTCATGAGCTCAGATCAATTGTTTCTGCACATTCTTGTTCATTTGTTCAAGGTGACATCTGGGCCTGGGATGTCAGGAGAGACCCATTGAGGCAAAGCTCTATTAATATCGAGGCCTATCTCATTGACGGAACAATCATTTTAATATGCTCAAGGCAAACCTGCGCGGGTGGGGTCTGGGGCACCCTGGCCTGGGCTGGGTCCACACCTTCCCAAGGCAAACAGGGCTGCGAAGAGCTCTTAAAGAATGATTACTGAGTCATGATTGCTTTACAAATTGAGTCTTTTTTTCTGCTTGACGGTGATCCTAACATCGTCTCCCCACTTAATCCTCGCTAGCAATTTGCCTATAGTTGCCGCTAACAGGAGGTCATTAGAGGGGAGTTGCCAGTCCCCACTTAACACACAGCTCGGGGGGCACCCTCGGCACAGGCTGCTAAGTTGAGTCCACCTGTTTTCCCATTAGCTCACTGCCTCTAGATACCTTCGCCCCGCTCTTAGCTAATGGTAGTTTGCAAGCGGCGGCAGGAGGGTCTGAGAAGCAGTGGCTTCCTGCACAATTGGAAGGCCAGAAAGGAGAGGGAGAAGGCTGGTAAACACACCCAGAGAGGGTCTCTCCCAACAAGGTTGGGCGTGCACTCTGCTGGATGGGCGACTTGGTCTTGTGCATTGACACCAAGAAAAGAGTATGCTGCCTCTTTTCCCTAATCCTCAGAGAGATCCGAGAACAGCAGCAGGACCACATCTCCAGTGAGAAGGCAGAGTGAGGCCCAGTCAGCCCAGGCCAAGCTGCAGGCCTGGGCAGCGGCATGCAGAGTATGGGTTTTGGATTCATTGGGTCTGGAATGGGCCCCCCAGAATTTGCATTCTAACAAATCCCAAAGAGATGCTGGTTCTGCTGGTCTGAGAATCTTACTTTGAGAAGCCCTAGTGAAGTTCAACAGCCTGGGCATTTGCTAAATGTGGACTCTATCCTCCACCCTCTTGCTTAGCAGCCATGTATGGCTTCCCATTACCTTCAGGACAAGGTTCCCATCTGGAACAGAGTTCTGAGACTTTTCATAATTTAGCTGTTCTTGGACTTAAAAGGAGCTCCTAAAACCAATGTCTGTTTACAGTTTAGGAAATTTCTCCCTCCCTTTTCTCCTTTGGAGCGTTTTTGCCCATGTTTTAAGTGGTTATCCAAGAGTCGCCTCCTCTGGAAGACCCAGTTGCATGTGTCCTTCACTCCAATTTGAATTACTGCGGTTTTCTGCGGGCACTTGCATGATGAATCCATCTTGTGGCAATGGTGTTCATTTCTCTCTTTCTAGCCAAGGCATCCTTTCTGTTCATCGTGTTTCTCTAACACCCAGGACCCAGGATCGTGCCCCGCATACAGTGACTGCAGAGTAGATTTTTTATTGAAGAGGCAAAGTCTTGTCGGTTATGAGAACTAATGTCCAATGTTAAACACCACATGTTCAAGTGGGTTAACCTGCGTTTGAAGGTCAAAAACCATATATGCAGGTTTGATTTTTGTTTTCTCCTTGAAAGCAACTGGCTTCCTCTGAGACTCAGTCTTACCCACCTTTACAAGGGCCAAAATAATAATGATGGTGATAGCAGCAGTGGTAATAGTAAGAGTAACACCACTAACGCCCTGTCAGGCGGTAAGAAAGTGCACGGCACATCCTGGAATGCTGCAGAAATTCGGTCCAGCAGAGGACTGTTTTATGTTCTTTGTTGGGAGGCATTCACACTGGCAGGATGCTGACCTGATGCAGGGAATGGGTGGCGGATGTGCATCGCTCAGGAACTGTAGGGAAGGGAAGTGGCATCTCCTGGTGCTGATGTGATGAGCTTCATCCTGGGGCCTGGAGCCAGCAGAGGGGAGCTATTCCAGTGGACACAGGCAATGCCCCATCCCCTCTGGCTGCTCCTGCCCTGCTCACCCGCCCCCAGCAGGCCTGGCTTTTCTCTGGGATCCCCAGGGCTTTGCACCAGCGGCTGCCTCTCCTTCCCTCCCCCGCCCATCCGCACAGTCCTCCCGGAAGTGCTCTCTGGACAGCGCATCTCAGCAGCCCTGCCCCGCCCCTTTCCTTCTTCCCCCAGCGCCTTCTGCTCCTGTAACGAGGCAGTGGTGTGCAGAGACTTTACGTGCATTGAACTTTTCTCTTCCTCTCTAATGAGCTCCGGGAGGCCAGGAGGACCCCTATTTTGTCCTGCTCTTGCCCTCAGAGCCTACTATGTCTCATTGGGTAACAGGTGAGCAGGAAATAGTCACAAAGTGGATAAAGAAAGGAAGAGAGGGCCTCACCGGAGCTGCCAGGTAACCACTGTGGACGCAGCACAAGGTGCGCAGAGCACCATTCCCCTCGCTGTTGGAAAAAGGATGACAACTGCTCATTGGCAGACACTTCTGTATTTCCCCAGACCCTGGCTTTAATTCTTCTTTCTTCCATTAATCCAATTAATAATGATGACAAACTATGTGTTAGACTCTCTAGAAGCCAGAGAATTTCTCCGTGCACACAACACGCAGAACTCTACCCTGTGGAATGGGCTACCCTGTTTTCTTACCTTGTCTCGTCACACCTGGGCCTCTCTGGGCCAGCAGCCTTTTGTTATCCTGGTTTTACTCGGTGCCTGACACGAGTCTTCACAAAGGGTCGGTGCTCAAAAGAACTTGACTGCATGAATGAATTCTATGTTCCTTCCTCTAAAGCTATAATCCAGCCAAATGAGCCTGTCGTTAATCTAGCCCATTGAAATATTTTTGAATAAATATTATTCGGTCACTGTAAATATTCCAGCCTCACGTCTCTGCCCATAGCCATTCCACCTGGGGGAGGTGTGACCGTTTTTTGGTTGTTTATTCATTCTCGAAGTCAAAGCTGCGACCTCTCGCCGTAGATAATGTCTCACAGTAACGTCCCCCCTGAATTAAAAATGGCACCCAGCCATTCTGTGTCTCGTTACCAGCTGGCAGCGTGGTGTGGAGGGCTCTGGACCTGGAGTTCTGGGACCAGGGTCCACATTTGAATCCTGGCCCCCTGGTCAGCTGGATGCTGGGGTCCCAGTCGCATGCTTCCCCCTCAGCTTCCTAACTTGTAAGAGAGGTGACCACAGGCTGGGTCATGGCAAGCCTTCAGTGATGCATGTGTGACAAACTGGACCTAGGAACAGGCCAAAGGCCATCAGCAAGCGGCAGAGCTGGGGTTTGCGGCAGGAAGTCCGCCTTCTGTTCAGAGCACCCAGTTGCTACAGGAGTCAGTCTGCCTGGGAGACCCCTCCTTACCGCCCTGTTCCCACTGTCTCTGCAGGGCTGCTTTCTAGTTGACGCAAAGGTGACTTTCATGGAGGCCACCCTCATGAATTCCTCTGCCTCCCACCAGTGGCAGCCGGTGGCTCCAAGCCCCCTTTCCCCTCCACTGGCTTTTCCTGTACTTTCCCACTGTGCAGGGGCTGTCATTCCAGCAGTGGGTCAGATGAGTCCCCAGACCCCGACAGGAGGTCTGCAGGGCATTGGTCCTGAAGGCCACAGCCAGATCAGAGGCTGGCCTGGGAACCCATCCTGGAGGCCCGTCTGGGGCCTTTACCTGGGGCAGAAACGAGGCTCACGGGCAGCATGCTTATGAGTCCTCATTTGGGATCTTGTTTTAAAAGGGGGCCGTGGCTCCCAAGGTGGGATAGAATCTTGGGAGAAAGATGGACTTTGGGATTCTGGGGTGGGGGGTGGCGGGGGGGAGGATCTCTGCATGATCAGCATTCTCGGCAAAGGCTAATCTCCAACTCAGTCCATCTCGGCAGTCAGAAACTAGGACCCGAGGCCCAGAGAGGGGTGCTTTTGTGAATCCAACTAATGGGTACAGTGGGGCCACTGAGGCTGGGGAAGCAGCACCTTCAGGGTGCAGGATTCCTTGTCTCAGGCCAAGGGACCAGATCTTAGCTATTCCACACTTGGTGTCATCTCTGCCAACTGTACTGTTTGTGTATGAATGCAGCCACAGACATGCTTAGATGGAGGAGTGTGAGTTAGTGCCAGTAAAACTTTATTTACAAAGACAGGTAATGGTATAGGGTAGGTGAACTTGAACCAGCACATTTGAATGTATGTGTCAGACTTCATGTCATGTATTTCACAGGAAGTGCAGTTGCCTGTTCAAGGGTCAAGGGTGTTATCTGATGCTCCCTAACTGCTGGCTGAATACGTATCCTCAAATGCAGGGGCGCTGTGTTGTGTTCACTAGTTTAAGAGCCCAGCCAGGCAGCCAGGGCAGTCCCATCTTAGAGACGAAGAACAAGAGGCCGGGTGAGGTTCAGGGACTCTTTCTTTCTTCTCTATCAAGCCCTGGAGAGGCACATGAGGCTGAGCTCTGACTCCAAGTCCAGGATCTCATCTCATCTAGAAAAGTGCTTCACGTCCTGGATGGCATCCTATCAATGTCTTGTGCCACCTCCTGACACCAAGAAGAACCCCCCAAGAAGCTAGAACACAGTACCCTCAGACTTGCAGTAGGACCCATTTAATCTGCCTTACATTTTGCTGCTGCTAGAATTTTCCCAGTTCGTCAGCATGCAATCAAAGCCGCGCTCCAAGCTGTGCTAGAATGTGCAGCTCTCCCCACTCCCTCTTCTGGTATATTAAATTAGCATCCTTCTTCTCCAAATGGGCAGCTTCCACTATGGGGTGGGGGCAGGGTCTTGCCCATCAAACCCCAGGGGAAGTGAGTCCTGCTCCTTGGCCCAGTGAATCCCCAGCTCTCGGGTGTCAGACTGGGGAAAGGATGTTCAGAGAGACAAAAGGATGCTGTCGGCACGTTATTAATGGTAAAAATTGTTGACGTTCCACGCAGTGTGTTTTTCTAATTAGAGGCAAGCTGCAGAGTACCATTTCCATAATCAACATGGGAACGGAAACTCAGCAAAATTTCATGTATTTGCAATGAAACTGCTCCCCGGCAACATAAAAATGGCTTTTATAACATAAAGGCTGTAATTAGAATAAGTCAAATCAGTTGGAAACGATTAAGGCCAGAGTAGGCAAAGCTGCCTTCTAAATATTTGTCTGGAGATTAGTCGACTCCTGCAGCCCCGAGAAGCATCTTTGATTTACTTATACTGCTCGACCTGGCAAAGATAATCTTGCAGAAGGCAAATGAACCCAGATTTAGATGTGCTGGTTGGCCCTTTCTGCAATTTGACAGGAGGCAACCCATTGGAATTGAAGTCAGGGGGGAAAAATGAATTTAGGGTCACATTAGACAAATTGCTTTAAAAAAAAAACACTAGGATCATCAATTTAAATTCTTTTAAAATGTGCTGGGTCTTTGAAGCTTTTAGGATGCACTTTAAAAGTCCACGTGGAATAATTCCCTGCATGTCAATGCGACAGTTGATGCACGTCTCATTGTATTTAAAATTATAGTTCTGAGATGGGACCTGCCGCACGCTGCTTGTCTGACATCAGCTATTAAAATACAAGTAAATCTTGGCAGGTGGAAATTTAAAGAAGAAAAGATTATATAAGAAAATCAGAATTGTTAATATTAATTTGCTAACCAGAGGACTTTGGCTACAGAGAGTTCCTGTGTCCTCTAATGAGGTGCTAATGCGGGAATCGCTTTTCTCTTGCCAGGGATGGAGATGGTGGTTACAGATGGATGGTGAAGGGGTAGAAAGTGCTACTGTGGATTTTAGCCCATGGTTTGGGTTTTTTGAGGCCAAAGCGGCCAGAATGACCGTGAAGGTTCCTTTGATTACATTCAGACTTGCAGTTCAGCTCTGTGCTGGGACGGAAGGAAGAATGGAGAAGGCAGGAGAAGGACTGTGTCTGAGAGCAGGCTTGCTCTCCTTTGGAAGGGGGTAATTCATCCTGACAGGCTCCCCACTCATTTGTAAACCCTTCAGAATCCCAAACTTGGGTGCGTGCCTGCATTTAGCCATTGAAAATATAATCAGCCTAATGCATTCTCTTACTGAATTTTAAACCAGCCCATTAAAACTCCTTTAACGTGCTAAAGTCAGCTTCAGAGAGGGTTTCCATTTCATCTTTATTGAGCTGAGGCTATGGTTCTCTCTCCCCTTGCACCACGGTGAGCGCCTGTCAATAATTCAATAGCGTAGCCTTGACGGGCCCAAGCCCAACCTAGACTTTCAAGGAGCCAAGCAGCTTGTCAAAGTCTGATGCGCTGTCAATGGCCGACTGATCTATACTGCATGAACCCCCCCTCAGCTCTTGATGTGTCCCTGGGAATAAAAAGAAAGCCATTTCAGAAGTCAGCCCAGTGAGAAGCACCTGTTTGTAGAGAATTTTTAATGAGGGCAGGTCGCACCAAGGTGGGGTGGAGTTCAGCCGAAGCCACTGCACTTTGTTTGGTCTCCAGTGCAAGGTGTGTGTGCGTGCGTGGGCGCTCTGGGCACACAGAGAAGCCCCTGCAGAGTGCAGGGGAATGGATGTCCTTGTCCTTCTAGTCCCGTCTCCTTCATGTATGCCTTTGCATGGAGAGAGACCTTGAGCTCAGGGATCCAGTTGAAGAAACAACAGGTACTGAGCACATAGTAGGACCACAGGGGCAGCCCCTGGATGCTCATGCTCATCCCTTCGTACAGCATCATGAATCTGTGGAATCCTGGCTGACGGGTTCCAGGAAACCAGACAAAACGGCAGCCTCCCCTTTCCTTGTGAATGGAGAGAGTGGCATCTATCCCTCTAAAAAGAGAAGGAACCCTTGGTATTCTTCAAGTCTGGGTAGGATTTTTAACCCACCTTGTCCATGTCATCCCCAAGCCTTGGAAGTTGGCACAAATGAGATTTGCAAACACCTCCACTTAAAAAAAAAAAAAAGGCGACCAGGAGAACACGTAATCCATGTTTCAAATGCAGAGGGTCTTGAGTCCCAGCGCTGCTTTTTCCCAAAGATGAATTTTAGCTGGATTCAATCACAGTTTTAAAGGCACTCTTCGTGCCTGCGCTGTCTCATCTGTGACTGTATCTGCATTGCTAATGGACGTGGCTTTTCCTCATGCACACTCTTTTCCTGAGCATCCACCTGCAAATTTACGGATTTCTCACTTGTCAAATTGGGATGGTTGTGGAAGAGGTGAAGTAATACAGATGGGAGGGAGAAGTGGTCATGTGTGAGAAACGAATAGGAAACGGTTGTTCTGGAATAGGTGGGTGGCCAAGGCCCCTGTGCTCCTGACCCACAAAGTAACCAAGCCATTCAAGGTAAGGAAGATCATGCCACGGTGGCTGGGCGGTGTCCCAAGATAAACAGCAGAGGGTTTGCCCTGCTCTGGCTGAGGCATCGTGGGGCGGGACAGGTGGATATGGTAAACTAATACTCTGAGGAAGCAAGATGGCTCTCACGCTGTTGAGGTAGGGGAACAGGAGTAGACAGTGAGGACAGTCATTTTAGGGAAGGAATCTCTCCAAGCTCATCTCCCCTCCTACATCTCCAACCCAGGTAGATGGTGGGTCAGGCTCGTGGGGGTGCAGAAAGTCAGAGGGATAGGTAGGATGGGTCTCAGCTGCGTCAGGGAATCCTCAGACTTCTAGAGAATTAAGATTTAGAGATCCTGGTGTGAAGTTCATTTTTGATTCAGAGGGTTATTTAACTAGTTCATGCATTCATTCTTGTTTTGCATCACACATTTTCTTGGAAGTCTCAGGCCTAGGAATACTGATAACTAGAGCTTATGTGTTTGGGGCTGGGGAGGAGATAGAAAGGAAGAGAAATGAAACTCAAGGCTTGGTCTCTTCAACTCTATCCCCTCCTATCTAGTCCCCACCTGTAGGGGCCTCCAAGGTCCAATGAGGCCAAGCCCAGATACAGCCTCTTACAGGTGACATGAGGTACATAGCACATGGATTGGGGCAGCTGCTCAGTGGGCCGGAAACCAACCTGTTTTTTTTAAAATTAAGGCCAACTCAGGGAATTGATGCTGCCTTCACGTGACTTGGTGATCTCACCTCCAGAAGTTTCCTTAGGTCAGTAATCTATGTTTGAAGGAGAATTGGCATCAGGGGCTTTGGCAATAGTGGGGCCATCAGCATATTAGTTCCATTTGAGATGGCTAAATGCTCATGGAAACTACAAGCTCTTCCTAATAAGGTTTATTTTTAAGGGACTGGCATCATGGTTTGTCTCTGAGAGATGGTTCCCTCAGCCCTCACTTTACAGGAGAGCTAAGAAGGACCTGCGAGCTTCCTTGATGTACCAGGGACCAAGTAGATAACAAAACTAAGATGAGTCACCGAGTCCCTCACAAGTTACTTTTTTTTTTTTCACATCAGATATTGTAAACATGAAATCTTTGTTTTTTGTTTCTCCCATATGGGTGTTTCTGCATCCTTTTGGTTATTAGCTGGCGACATTTAAAAATATAAAGATTTCACTTAAAATCTAAATTTCTGACTTGTGAAAAATCGGACGGTGTCCTGGGCAACTTTGCAGCCTTTCAGTTTCTGTCTAGAGCTGTAGCACCCACACCCTTCAGCAGGGCACGAGCTCTCCAGTCCAAACCTAAGGCAGACCCTGCACCTCATGGTTGACCTTGACCAGCCTGCTTAGCTCTCTACCAGCCACCCCTGACATGTGGGTTTGCAAGACTCACCTCCAAAACCAAACTGCCCAGAGCTGCTAGCAATTTGGGTGCTTTTGCATCTGTCTCGGGGCTGCCTGTTCTTTACCACGATGCCTAAAGGTTCCAATAGTGTTTTTTTTTTTTTCTCTCTCGGCACAAATGAGCTTTTTCCCCAGTTCATGTAGAGACTGGCATCCCTGGCACATAGCAGAAAACATCTGGTAATGAATCCATTAGGCAGGCTGCTGCTCAGGCTGCAGGTGCCCAGGGGTCTGAGTGCTGAGCCAAGCATAATGTGTGAATAGGACCCAGAAGGTTTTACCTTTTGGCCCCTGTTCTGCCAGAGCTCAGACTTAGGTCCTCAGGGTTCCTGTGACCGCCCCAAAGCCAGGTGTTATCCCCAGCCATCCCCAGCTGTGAAGCTGGCCAGCCTTCAGGACTCCTTCCCAGCCTCCCTGCTGCTGCTCCGCCGTCTCCCAGCTCAGCCCTCCTGACACTCACAAAAGAGAAGACAGAGATGGTGTTTGGCAGATGTAAAGAGCAGCGTTTGAGGAACCCTGGGCCCTGCAACTCTGAGAACAGACCTGCACACCGTACAGAACCCTTAGAAGCCCGGTGTCTGAGGGCTCCGGGAGGTTGGGCAGGGAGGTGAGAGTGAATGAGAATGAGTGCCCCGCAAACTGCTTTTGCCCAAGGGCTGGTTTTAATGAGCCTGTCCCTAATGAGTTGTCCCTGCAACTAGCTTTAGGCCTAAACAGATGAGGCAGGGATTCTGCTAAATTTTTGATAGGATTTGCACTGGTTTTATGAGAAAGCAAGCAGCAGAGAGTGCAAAGTTGGGTCATGAATCTTTTACAAGGGTGGATGGTTGTCCATCTTGTCAACCAGAACAGGAAAGACCTGGTTGCTAATAGAAACCCTGGCCTCCCTCACCCATCAGACCAGCTAATTTGGTCAGGGTGGCTGGGTGAGTTTTATTTTTTTTGTTGTTGTTGTTTTATTTTATTTTTTTCTGATTCAGGACCTGGCTCATGGCCTCTGAGAAGAATTCATCTTAAAACTCCATCAAGGAGATGACTAGTGTCATTGCCTATGCCTGACTAACGATCTTTTGTGGAACTCGAATCGTGCTGGGGATTTGCACGTGTCTCCATGGTGTACCATGAGGGACACTGCATCCGATGCTTTAATTAATGTCCTTTTTGACTTTGGGCTTCCCCATTCCTTATCAAAGACACAGTCCTTGCCCTTCCATTGTAGGGGAACAGACTGACCAAGGATACAATGTCATTCCCGATTCACATGGAGATGGTCCCCATGCTTGTAACATCTGTCAATTCTGGGATTGAGCGGTACAGGAGATTTCATAGACGCCCACTTTTTAAAGTATAAACAGCTGCCAACAAATGTATTTCTCCAATCTGATTCATCTACCAAGAGGCAATTTTCCTGGTGGCTTAGAAGGTCACAGAAAATGCTTGATCAGCGGAGTGAACTACTGTCCCCTTTTCTATCTCACACATTCTCTTTCACATTAATCATGTAATTGATTTAATAAGCTCTGGCTTCAGAGCTGTCTGCCCTGCTCTCTCTTCCCCCTCCCTTTCTGCTCATAAGGTTTCTGTGTAGCATCCGACTGGTGAGCTCAGGCCCTTGAATTTTCGCCAGGCATGAAACCCAACCACCTGGTTTGTGTAACACGTATCCTTGTCAGATATGTCTGAGTCCCTTGGAGATGTATTTTAAGCCATTTTCATTAAGTTCAAATGTAACAAAATGTAACCATCTATTTTAGCACATATGGATGTATTCCTATGTATATTTCTGTGCCACAAACTTGAAAACATTTCACATGTATTATCTCTTTTTTTAAATTTAAATTTTTTTTTATTTATATATGATAGCAGAATGCATTACAATTCTTATTACACATATAGAGCACAATTTTCATATCTCTGGTTGTATACACAGTATATTCACACCAATTCATATCTTCATACCTGTACTTTGGATAATAATGATTATCACATTAATAATCCCATTCCCCCCTCCCTTCCCCTCCAATCCTGAGTTCGTCTATCTTATTTGAATCTCTCAAAAACTACAAACCCCCCCTGAAGAAGAGATCCATTGTCCTTATCTTATCAATGAGGACACTGAAATACAGAGAGGTGGACCCACCACTGCAACACACAGTGGGTGGGAATGTTGGATTACAAACACTAACATTTTCATATTCCTCAATTGCCCAAGTCATTCCTTTCTCTTTCTCTGGGTTGAAACAAAAGCTAAACCTATTTATCTTCTAGAGAAATTTCCAGTTTGCCTACCGGGGGCAGTTGGAGTTTTCTGTGGTTGCTTTAGATTAGGTGCGTTCAGTGTACCAGTCTTGATGAGTCTCACAACACCGACCCTCATCGGCCGGGCTGTAGTGCAGACTACAGTTAGGCAGGTCTTCCTCCAGGGGCTTCCCCGTGCAGCCTGTCTGTATTCTAACCTTCCTTCTACAGGGCAGTCCAGGAAGCGGGGTGTGGTCTGAATGGTGCAGAATCTGGGATCAGTGCAGAGTCATGGTTGTAGGAGATGATGTGATCTGAGATGGGAGAGTCAGGAGCAAGAGGTCCAGAGAGGGATGCCAGGGGCAGCTGAAGAAGCCGAGTCCAGAGTCAGCAGCTTAGAGATATGGGGGAAGGGAAGCCAAGGCAGCCGCTATAAGTATGAAGATGTCCTGGGAAGAGTCCTCTGACCCTGTTCTCATGGGACTGGGAGGGCTTTTTTCTCTGAAGCCCATACTTAAAGGATCTGGGGAATAGACACAGTTACTATGCATAACAACTTGCAATGGATTCTGTGTCTCAACAAATCCATAACCACAGTGCGTCCTCTGAAGAACACTCCACCTGGTGGCTGAGGCTGACTTGCAAGTTTTGAAGTTTTTCTTGAGGAAGAAGAAAGAGCAGAGTTCTTCGCTACCTGGAGAAGTCTTGTCTTGCCAACTAGGGATGTTGGTGCTGGCTTTGAGGAAGGTTCTAGGGATGGAAGGGGTGGTCCCTTGTCAAGCATTCAAATGTGTCCAGGCTGTTCAGGATTAAATAAAGGGAAGTCTTGGTATTAGTGCCAGAATTAATAGGATAATGGACAGTGGGAGGGAAATTCATAACGGGAAAAAAGAGGGATGTCATACACTTCAGCCTGGGTAGAGCCCTCATTAGCAGCAGAAACCCCACTTCTCCTCTGTCACTAATCTGAAGGCCCCTGGGTCTCGGGTATCCCCATGCCACCAGCTCCATTAGAAGAAATGAAAGTAGGAATCACAATATTTGCCCTGGGTCTGCATAATTAGGAGGAGCTTTCGAGAGCTGAAGAGGCTCATCAAATGAACTTCTCCAAATGCAATTGATACAGCATCAAATAGTAGTGACAGGTCCATAAATCAAGTGATTGTAGCCAGCCGATTCAGAATGTAAGATGTCCTCACCCCAGGAAACTGCCCCCACCAAGCCTCACACAGAACAGCGAGTGTTCCCCTCTGGTCCCTTAGGAATCCTCAGTGCAAGAGTCTTGTCTAGCCTCGCCGTTCTCCTCCTTGGCTTTGCCCATGCGGTGACTTTTAATGATACCTAAAGATGGGGACCCTTCAGGTGCCCAAAGTACAGCAAACATCTATCAAGTGTATATTTCGGTCCTTATACACAGCAGTGGGTTAACGTTTGTGGAATGTGTGAATACTCTCAATTGGGTAGGGAATATTTTGCATATTAATTTAGCTGTAGAACCTCATTTTTCTTCCTGGGTCTTCCTTTGGCTTGCCTAAATAAGCCCATTCCCTGGTCCGCAGTTTGCTGATCTCAGCCTGGCCAGCAGTTTGTGATATGCTCCTGCTAACGCCACATTCTCCCTTTGCTTTTCCATCTTGTCTGAAATCTGGGTTAACTGGAATTTAACTCCTTGTCAAAGATGCTATGTGAGATGACAGATTAACACCCAAGAAGGAGACAGCATTGCCATTAACAAATAGGGCTTTCAGTAACCAGTGCTTCTGGGAATGTCTGCCTGGCTTTGGATTCTCCCTAGGACCATGTGCCTTTAGAGGAAGGGGATCTTTTTTCTTCTCCCTGTCTTTGAATTGCTTGTCACCTGAGTTTGTGAACTTGAGTCTCACTTCATCCAAGCTACCCTGGGTTAGAAAATTCTGTGACCCTAATTTTAGAAGCTCAAGAGGAATAGAACAATGAGGCCATGTTTTCCCAGTGGAACTTGACGAATGTGTTCAGCACGTTTTCCTCCGTGGGTTTGGGTTCAGTACCCACATGTGCATGTCGCGCCACCCTGTTTCATGAGGTCAGAAGAAGGGAGGTCAGGAAGGAGAGATTGTGCATACTGAATTTCAAGCCTAAATTAAGCAGCCAGTGGACACGGTCCTATCAGTCTCCAAAACTAGCCTTTCTCCAGGTGCCCGTCATGGCCCGTCCTTGAGATGGAGGCTCCCGGAGCACACGGCCATGCCCTGTGTGAAATCCAGTGGCTCCCCGTGGGGTGACACTGCAAAGAAAACCCCAGAAATTCCAGAATTCTTATCCCAGTAAGCAAGATCCACCCCTGCCCACCTTAACACACCTTTTCACTTCTCTCAAGAAGGGGTAGATGGACACAGTTTGTAAGTCTTCTTTAACCAAAAAGATCCAAAATGACTACTGCACCAGCAGGCATGGCCAGAGACACCCATGGCCATGAGTGCTGGTCTCTGAAGGCCAGACGCCACCTTCCCTTGACCTGCTTCTGTCTCAGTTGGATGAGACTTTGTGCCAAGAATGCCATGTCGTGAAGTGGCCATGAACTTCAGACTTCTCAGCTCTTGCTCACTATGACCCTCTGCCTCACGTGGACTTATCTCACAATCATCCTCCCTTCTTGAAGCATTAAGTGCTGGAAAAAAAAAGTCAAAGTTAAGTCTAATGAGAGCTCAATATGTTGGTTCAAGGTCACAGAGCTCTGTAGGGGAAGCAGGAGTGAATGCCCTTGAGCTGACCTGCCTCACAGCACCATCATCAATGCGTGTTCTGGGATTAGCTGTATCTCCATCAGTTGGGAAGGGGGCTCAGAGGCAGCCCATGGAACCTAGACATCCCTCCCTCCATGACCCTTGTGGCAAACTCTTTGGGCTCTGATGCAGGGATTTCCATTCTTATGAGCTGTCCCTTACACAGTTCTAAAGCTCATGGAAGTTTGGAACTGCTGCTCTCAGGGTCACCAAAGGCCACTCTTAAGACGTGACATTTACTTGAGGGTTAAAGGATGGAGCCATCAAATGCATTTGGCTCAAATGTCTTCCATAACAAATCACTGTGGAGGGGCCTGGAAGAGCAGAGAGCGTTCTCCCTCCATTCTGGAAGTGAGAATCCAGAGCCAAGTGGGAGGCTGCCCATTTCTCTGCCTCTCTCTGAGCTTCCCACGGCGGTAGGCCATCTCAGGAGTCCCTCGGCTTGTGACTGCATTGCTCAAGTCCCCCCTTCGTCCTCATTCAGCCTTCTTCCTCTGTGTGCCAGTGTCTTCCCAGATCTCCCCCCGAGGACACTAGCCCTTAGAGGAAAGCCCGCCCTAATCCAGCACGACCTCATCCTAACTCAGTCTGTCAGCAAAGTTCCTGTTTTCAAGTAAGTTCACGCTGCGAGGTTCTAGGAGGACACGAGGTGTGGCCGGGACACTCTTCAACTCTGCATACCCCGTAAAGAAGGGGAACGGCAGAGGAGGGCAGGACAAAGGGACAGACGGCCTGAGACCTGCTCAAAGCTCAAGGGGTGGAGCGTTCTCGCACATTCGAACACTCCGCTTCTTGTGGCTCCCCCTGGACTGGAGAAGAGGCACTGAGAGCTTCTGTGACTTGGATGGAACCACTGAAGTTGTGTCGTGTGGAAAGAGTCCCGAGGGGGAAGGACCCAGAAACACTGAGGAGAAGACAGATATTGGAGAGTGGAAGGGAACCTCAGCTGTCCATCTTGCAGGGTCGCCAACCAGTTTTGGAGAATGTCAGAGTCAGGAACATTGGGGAAGGCGATCTCTAATCTCCTAGAAGAGGTGGACATGGGCAGGTTCTAAAACAAAGTAATCCTGAGATTTAGCACTTGTGCTAGAGAACTGGCCATTCTATCTTTTAGACTGCTCCGAGCTCAGAAAGAGCTGACTGCTGGGAAGTCACCCGATTCTATAGTTTGGGGGAAATTCCATATTTCTGGAAGCAGACATGGAGCTGCTCTACTTCACTCTTAGGGACAGTCACAGGAACAGTGGTCCCTGGGGCTCCCCTTCCTCCTGGACCCACCTGCCTGGGGGTGGTCTCCTTCCAACCCTGGATCCATCCCTGCCTGATGCTGTCTAAGCATCTCTGCACTTTGACTGTCCTTCTGCCTGGTTTGCTCTTTGGCGAGACCTGGCAGGAACTGGTCCTTCCTGGTTTCCAGCCAGAGCTCACTGCAGTGATCCATGCCAAGGCAGGGTGGCCCCTGCATCTTGATCTAGATGTCACCCTGTTTTGCCCTGTACCCGAACTCCTGGGTTCTCGTTCAGCATCATCTGTCCCCCTCACCCTCACCCTGGTCCTCCGTATCCCCTGTGCCGAGGACGCAGTGATAATTTGTCAAATGGATACTTTTATCTGGGGAGAAGGAAGAAAGAAGACCAGAAGGAAGATGTTCCTCATGTAGCCAGTGGGATATGGAGTCTGTGGTAAAGAGGTGCCTGGCGTGGTCCTTGTTCTGATAGGACCTGGGGTGACGTGTGCAAGGTCGGGGCGTGCAGGTGTTTGAGGACCGCAATTAAAGCTGTGAGGAGGAGAAGTGTGTCTGGCTCCAAGACAGGGCTCTGAGCCTGTGCAGTGGAAGGACCCTGCAGGGGGGCCTTGGGGACCTGAGGCCTGCACAGGTGTTTGGGGATGCAGATTTCAGACTCTGTCTTCACGCTCACCAATGTGCAGGTGGAAGGTGGAAATGAACAGTGGGGATTATTGTGTTTGGAGATTGCTGAAGGAACTCAGTTTAAAAATGATGGGGGGAGAAAGAGGGAGGGGATGGAGGGAGGGTAGGAGGGAGAGAGGAGGAAAAGTGTGGTGGAAAGAGTTCTAGGAAGTTCAAAAGGCAGGGGCTCTGGGGAGTGAGTCCTGCAGCAGAAGTCTGGCTCTTGAGGGACCAGAGGTGACCTGCCCCGGTCCCAGGTGCATGTCAAGGTAAGGGGAGCAGCTGGCATGTCTGGGCTCCCTGTCTCACTTCTGCGGGATTTGAAGAGGGAGCAGGACATTGGCCTCTGTTCCTCACCTCCTGGGAGCCAGGCACGGTGTTGAAGATGAGGACTTCAGGCTGCGGGAGTGCGTGCTGAGGGCAGAGGGTACAGATCCTCCTGGGCCTGCCCTGGCTCACCGACAGCCGTAGGAGCCAGGAGTCTGGTCGCAGTGGGGGCAGCTGCTGGAAGCCGACATTAGCAGTGAGAGCCCCAGAGTGGAGAGAGTTCAGGTCCAGTGTCCCCAGGGTGGTGTGGTAGTTCAAGACCAGCCTGGGAAGAGGCGTCTCCCTGGGGAGAAGAGAAGCCTCTCCCTCAGTCGCTGCTCGGATGAGATAAGGTCTTGGCTCCTGAGTGGTAAAAACTCAGGGGCAGCAGAATCTCCTAGCATGCCAGGAAGGACAGGTGGGCGTGAAGGCCCTGGAGAGAGGAAGAGAGTTCAGGAGCAGGGCGCACTGTGTCCAGGATTTCTAGGGAGACTTTGTGGGTGAGGCCTACAGCTTCTAATCACACTCACTTTAGTTCTGTGACTTGCTTCTGAGCAAATCCTGCAAGTGTCTGGCACGCACGCTTCTTTCTTGCATTAAATACAAATGCGCGTTTCTTTTAACCCAGGTGGTCTAGGGAATTGAGGAGGCCCTGGCCCCTCATCCTGCCTGGCTGAGGCACTGGGTAACTTAGGCAGGATCTTTCATGCACTTGTGCTGGAGACCACGATGTCCCGTGTTACCATAGGAACCACAGAGGAGGAACCCTGACCCTTCACTCAGTCTTCCCCTTCCTGCCTTGCAATTGCAGGTGAGCTGCAGATTCCCCTCTTAGACTGGAAGACCCCTACTGCTTTGCAATTAAACCTACCTGCCTTTAATTGAGTTGTTGACAGACTCGCCCATCTTCTCCTTCCGAGGAGGGAGCACTCAGCACCACTCTGGGAAAGAAACATTCATTTCTCATCTTGCAGAGTCAGAAATATGCATTGAGTTCAGCTGAGGCCTCTGGCCAGCCCTCCTGCTCACCTCCCAATTCCCTAATCTAATCTAACTCAGTGGGGTTTGTGGGGGCTCATTTAAGCAGCAGAAGCTGTGCTGAAATGGTTACATGTGCCAGTCACCATTGGTACCATCTGGGTATGGAGGGATGGGGGTGGGTGGAAGAGAGAGAGGAACAGAGAGAGAAAGAGAGAGACCTGTACTACCACAGAGAAAGATGGTTGTTCTATTACCAAAGCAATATGACTTCATAGTGGCCGCAGAGCCATTGGGAACTCGGGAAGGAGAAGGAATGCTGTTATAGGAAAAGGACAGAGGCTGATGAAACAGGGGAACAGCTCTACTTTATGACACTGCCAAGATACGGGCAGGTGGCCGCCGTAAATATGTATATAAATAACAAGGCGGATGAATGTCAGGCCTTCCAACTGGCCCGGGGAAAGCACTTTAGTAATCTTCTATTTAGAGTAACAATGTAGCTTGACAATTTCTACGAGAAACACATCATTTTTTTTTTTTTGGAGAATGAATTGGCCCACATTAGTATGGCGGTAATCTGAACTACACTGAGATCTTAGAATAACACCGGGGACCGGGTATCCTCCCATCTGTGCGGAATGGCCAGTCTCCATGTTCCGCAAGGTTACGTTGGCATGCAGGTAGGGTTTTTATTGTCATAAAAAGTATGGCTGTGTTATTGTCAAAGAAAACACACACACACACACACACACACAAAACGTATCGTCAGAGCCCCACACCTGGGGTCTTCCCTGGGAAAGGAAAATGGATCGATATCTTTATTTACTCAGGAAATGTACCCAGCACCTGTGTGGTGCTGTGGATCTAAAAGTGAATAAAAACGATGAGCAGTCTCAGGCTTCACGAATGTTAGTCTAGTGGGAGAAAAAGAGGTCAATGAAATAATGACCCCCCCCACCAACAAAATAAACATAAAATTGCTGGTGGGATGCATGTTTTGTGTCTTGGTTGAGTTGGCCAGGGAAAGGTCACTGAAGGAATGGTGCAAGAGCTGCGACCAGACGGGGAAGAGATTGAGCAGTTAAAGAGGGATCAGAATGGCATTCCGTCTGGTGCAATGGTGTGTGCAAAGGACCTGTGGTAGGAAGGGTGTTGGTGCATATGAGGGATGGAGGGGTCATTGTCCCTATTGTGGAGCCAGTAAGATGAGTGTGGCACAAGTCAAGATGGAACAGGTAGGAAGGGGCAGCCATATGTGTCCTTAGGCCATGATCAGAAGCTATGATTTCCTCCTAACAGGAGGGAGCCTATACAGGGGTTCACCCAGCACGGCTGTAGGTCTGGGGCTGGCCCCCTAGGAGCAGGCGTGAGTCCAGGAAGACAAAGCGGCTTGGTTGGGCAGGCACTGCTGTGGCTTCAGACACGTAATGTCAAGGCTGCTGAAGACCCTGAGGGGTGTGAGGGCCAGGTCGTGCCCTTGCCCTGGAGAATTTCACAGGCCTGGGAGGTGGAAGACGTGCTGACTGGTGGTCATCCACTCTGATGAAACCAGAAAGGACAGGCGGCTGTGTGCCTTCAGCTGAGGGGTGGCGTTCCTTGAGCCAAGTGGACAGAGTCTTGGTGGTGGGTGTAAGGGGTGCAGGAAGGGCTGCTGTCCCGGCCGGGGGACTGAGACGCCACAGGGGCAGGAAGGAAGACCCCAGGACCCAGGGGCAGGGCCTGGAAAAGTGCACAAGCGTGGACCTCGTTGGCCAGGGTCTTGCTGGAGTCTCCTAAACCTGTTTCATATCCACAGAAGACAGTGTCCTCCGTAGCTGAGTCAAAGCAGTTTCACCCCCGCCCTTGGCCTATTCCCAGGTATATGTCCTGCTGTGGACAGGACCAAGTCGGGAACACGAAACAGGAAAGTGTGGGTGGAAACTGCCTTTGGATTTAGCAGAGAAGGGTGGAGGACGTGGGCTGGGCCAAGAAATCCAAAAGGCAAGATGGCAGCCATGGCCTTAATGCATGGCCAACCTCAGGATGGAACGTGAGAGGGACATGATCGAGGGTGGGTTCCGACTCCCCTAAAACCAGCTGTCTCTGGACCTACACCTTTCTACCATGGCACATGTGGTTACCACTGTGCACTCTCCTCCTTCAGAGGAGTTTGGGACAAGCAGGGCCCAGGGCAGCCACACCAGGAGCCACCACATTGGAGAACACTCCTCATGGTCCTCTTTCATGGCTAATCCTTTTGTCATTAATCAAATCCATCTTTCCGCTTGGCCTCATGGTTCACCCAATTGCTGTGTGTTAGGAGAGGAGCTAGGCATCAGGTTTTGGCAACGGACCAGACATGGAACTCTCCACCATCTTGGATTCCAATGACTACACCTGGAATGGAGTGGTCTTTGGAATGGTTAGATTTTGGTTGAAATCCTGTATTCTGAACCCCTGCACACACCAAGCCTTCAGGTCCAAGCTGAGAAGATCAATTTTCTTGGTAGCATTAGAATATGCTTCACCTTCTTCCTGTTCAGATACCTGGCTTTTCAACAGCTTCACTCCTCTTCATTGTTGGGTGTGTGTGTGTGAACACACATGTTACGCACATGCGCGTCTTCCTACCCAGCCTGGTTTTCTCTTTGAGAAGTTGTCAGACCCAGAGTTTGTAATGAAATATTAATCATTTACGGCCATTTGTTGGGATGACAAGAGAAATCAGTTTTGCCACCAACACTGAGGTTACTGTGAGGACCAAGACTTACTTGTTCTCGTGCCCACCCGGTGAACACTGTTGACTCCAGGTTTTGGAAATGTAGAGCTGAATCTCTTTTGTCAAGGTCATGGGAACTCAGGCTTTGACGGGTACCACGATGGTCAAATGTGAGAGCTGGAATTCCTCGTGATATTTCAACAGGGGTGTCGCATTCACCCTCTACAGCAAGCCTGGGGATGGCGTAAAGCCTGTCCCTGTGAGAGCTCCCTAAGTTAGGGCCCCTTCCCCCTAGTGCACCTCAAAGAAGTCCCCTTAGGGTCCCTGCAGCTTCCCCTCTAGGTGAGGACGGGCTCACCCTGTGCAGGGAATCGCCTTCTAATGTGTGTCCACTCGTGTGTCGCTGTGTTGATAGAGCCCTTGTTTTATGGGCCTGGATTAAATCCAAAGTAAACACGAAGCCCTCAGCTGAGAAGCCGTAACACGAGCGGGATGTGCGTCTCCGGCTCCCGGAGCTGTCCCCCTGTACTTCACCCTGTTTGGCCTAACGGTATTTTTGTGTATTCAGCTCTGAGAAGTCATTTCCAAGTTGATGGTGAGATCCAGGGACAAGGGGTGTCCAGGAGGGGCGAGCACTCCACGTACCCCTCTCCTGCCTCTGCTCTGCTGGATGCCCCCTTGGGATGGGCCCATGCTCTTCTCAAGGGTCTGGAGGCGCAGGAGGGGACCCCAATATCTAATTCCCTCAGCGCAGGCATCTCCTCCCTTGGGATCTGCTCCCCAAAGAGCACTGCAGCACTCACTATATTTTTGTAGATTTATTAAACCAGTGGATGAGTGGATGGATAGAAGGAAGGATGGATGGGAGAGTGGACTTGGCCTCGGTTTTCAGTATCTACATTCTAGACCTTGAGTTTGGGACGGACACCCGTAACTGGACTTTGAAACAAACCTTCTGGACAAAGTCCAGAGATTCTCTTGTTTTTCTTGCTGTGGTCAGTTACCTTGTGTTTGCCATTTTGTGCAAAAAAAAAAAAAAAAAAAAAAATTCTTCCTTTTATGGCAAACTGAAAATTAGAGCTAAAACAGGAATTTCCAAAAACCTGTTGGGATGGAAGAAGATGTAGAAGAGACAAGCCACAAATCATTGTATGTTTCCTATTGCCAGATTAAAGTACTGCATCTAGCATGGTGGACAGTTTAAAATTTCGGTAGTTAATTAGAAAAGTTATCAATCTGGCAGCCGTGCAGCCTTGGATGCAGAAACGCGGTTCCAGTTTCAAATACTCTTCTGTGTTGTGTCCGTAAATCATAGAAATGTTCTAGAAATTGCAACATTCTGGCATCCCAGATTATTGCTTGCACCTGGAAATAGCACCAAAATATCTTTCCCAGATGCATTTTGGTTTGGAAAACATCATGTGCATGGTTTGGGGACTTTTATTCTAGTTCATCTTCTTTTAAATCATTACAGTCCATGATATACATGTCCTGATCATTACTTTTATTTTTTACGCCATTATTGAATGACTTGTATTCTGTTGACAATTCACTGAAGACACAAATCATGTTTACGTAGCTTATTGGTTGGGTAATTTTGACCACAAGTAATTGAGAGTTGAACTAAAAGTAGTAGCTTCAACAAAAGGGACAGGTATGATCTCGCTTAATCAAGTTTCAGGTGGTGAGGCAGTTCTAGGGTTGGCTAATTCAGAAAACTCACCAAAATTCAAAAATCTCCTTAAGGTTTGAGGGTTTTTCTATATTTCTGCCTCATCCTTTTTATCCTTGTAGACTGGCATCCGTCTTGGTCGTAAGATAGCTGCCATTGCTCCCGGTGTCACACAGAGATAGCAACACCCAGACAAGGAACAGGAAATTTCCCTGTTGGACTTACCTTTTTAGGAAAAACTCCCTAGCAGCCCACTTGCTTCTCTCGGGGGCTCTGACATCTCCCGGGACAGATTATATTATTTGTCTTCCTCACTTAGCAAAAGAAATGAGATCTCCAAGACTGACTTAATGCAGTCTTTCTTAAGCTCAAAGCATCTCAGAGAGAGATGCTTGACAGAACACAGAATTCTGGGCTCCACTCCACCCCTCTGATTTGGTGGGTCTGCAAGTTCCCCGATGATTCTGAGGCTGCTGGAATAAGAACCGTATTATAAGACCCACGATCAGAGCAGTCGAGATTTATCTCCGGGCACTGGGAAGATGCCCAGATCCCTTGACGGTGCAGAAGTGTGTGAAATATTTGGATTTCTATGACCAAAAAAATCACCTGTTGGCCAGTTAGCTGATGAGCACCAACATAACTGGCATCTGATGGCAGTCATGTGGCATGCCACGTGGCTAGTGAGAGTGGGCAGAGGATGAACCTCGTCTGGGAGCCTGGGTGGTATCTAACTGTGGGTCTGCTGCCCTCCAGGGACTTAGGACACACACTCAATGCATAATTTCCATTTTGTTTCTTTTGCATTTTTGAGAGCAGCTTCTCCCTGGAGCCCGGCAGCCTCTTTGTGGGTGGAGCAGGCATTCTTGGAAGGGGTGAGATCTCACATCCGGGGGGTGAGAAGCCCATGGCCCACACTGTTCTGAGTGTCCCCGGGTCCTCCTGGGTGCTGAATGTCGGCCTTGACCTTACGTCCCTGAATGTGCCTGCACTTGTCAGATCCAGGAACACGGGCATGGCTCGGTTTCTGGGAGGGCATGGCCTCAGTTTCTGGGGGTGCACAGCCTCAGGACCCCCTCTCGAGCACCTCCCACCCCCCATTTGTTCCTCTCACAATGATTCTCCCCTGAGGTGGCCGGTGTCATGGAGAATTAAGGCAGGAAGTGAGATTATTCTCTCCATTCACATGCCGGAGGACAGGCCACGGAGCCAAGGGCAGAATAGCCCCGAGGAGCCTTCCCTCAGGAACTCCTCTGGGTGTTTGGCCTGAAATGGATGAGGCTGCCGTGTGCCGGGGGTCAGCGCGGGCTCCCCACGGCCCTCGGTGGTCACGAGCGTGCCTTTCTGTGTTTATGCGCCTGTGCGCTGTGTATTCGCGGCTGCTGTAACAGGTCACTGTGAATCTGGCTGGGAAGGCTGCACCTGTTCATCACCTCTCCGATCTGAATGTCCAGGTTCAGCCTGGCTCTGCTGCCCCTCTGCCTGGAGACTCCTGAGGCTGAAATGAAGTGTGCCCACCACCCCGCAGGTTTGGGCTTCTGGAGCTCCACTCGGCACGCCTTGCTGGGGTCAGCTGGAGAAAGTTCTTTGCTTTCCAGGACTCTCGTGATGAGACTGCACCTGAGATGACCCAAAACGGTCTCCCCGTCTCAAGGTCTGTGACCTGGTCACGTCCAGGAAGTCCCTGTCCCAGTCTGCTCAGGCTGCTGGAGCCTTCCGGCACACTGCAGGACTCACAAATTGCACAGATTGGTTTCTCATGCTCAGAAACTCAGCGTCCATCCGGCCCACTGTCTGGCCCACAGAGGGTGCTTTCTTGCTCTGCCCTTATGGGGTTCCAGGGACTAGCTAGCCCACTGCAGTGTCTTTTATAAGGACACTGGTCCTAGTCACAAGGGCTCACCCTCATGGCCAAGGGCCCTGCCTCCTCCTGCTGTCACCTGGGGGGTTAGGATGTCAACATGTGAATCTAAGGAGGAGAAGGACATTCCCACCACAGCAGTCCCTTCTGTAAGGGACATCCACAAGCTGCAGGGATTAGGTTCACTGCTCCTCTCATCCCCCCCCTCCCCAGCAGCCTCCGTCCTCTGCCCTGAGCCCTGAGTTCCTTGCAGTGGGACTCTATTGCCAGCAGAACACCCTGCTGCAGGGGGCGTGTCGGTCTCAGCGGCCTGCCGACGTGTGTCCACCTGTGCAAGTGTCTAGGGTGGCAGGCAGCGTAGGCAGGCTCGGGGCTCCCAGCAGGAGTCTGCACCACCACTTGTCACGTCCCGACTCCCGGGGAGACAGTCACGTTGCCACTCTGCTTTTCAAGGCAGATCACAGGAGCGCAGTAGCATCCAAGGTCAGACAGGACGTGGGCTGCTGGACGGTGGTGGCCACCTGTAACCATGCATGCAGAGGGTTTTGAAAGTCATGGTGCCAGGTGGCCCACCCCCAGCCGTCTTGCCTCTGTGGGGAGGTGTAACCTGCTAGTGGAGAAACCAAGGCGGTTTCAGGAATCTCCGTGGGACTGGGACTTCATTTCTTCTGGTATCTAAGGCGTCTCCCTTAGTGTTACTCCCCAAGATGCACCCGAGTCCCCTCTCTTTTCCCTTTGGTTAGATGTATCCCTGGCAGGCTGCGGGGAGGCCCTGCCCACCCCTTCCCGCTTGGTCTTCTCAGTCTCTCAAGAACTCTGAGCTCTTGCCTACCTTTGTGTACTGTTCCCTGTCGAGTGGACCTTTGTGTACTCTTCCCTGTCTTCTGGAACACCTCCTTTAGGACCTTCACAGACCTACCTCGGTCTTTCCAACTCTCCTTCAGCCAACAGGGCCCACGCTCAGGGAAGCCTTCTCTGCCCACCCTGATTGCGGCACAGCCTCATTTCCTGTCATGATCCTCAGTTGTTTCTCCTACCTCTGGTCTGGAGCGGGGTCCTCTGTGAGCCTGTGAGCTCAGGGCCTGGCTTGTTTGTTCCCTCCCGTGTCTTAGGTCTTACCTGGTTTTGGGGCCATCAGCTCCACAGGTGCGTAGGGGAGGACTTAGGAATAGCCCATCCCTATTCTCCTGTAAGAAGGTCTGTCTGAGCACATGTCTCCTCCCCAGCTTCATGGGACACATGTCAGTTCAAAATAAGAAAATGATACTGTCCCAGGGCGATGAGACTAACCTGCCTGCCAGACTGCCCGGGAAGGCTCCACCACTCTGTAAAGCCCGTTGATAGGCTGGATCCCCCGACTCTGCCTGGGGAATCACCTGCCTCTGAGTCAGTGGGGGCTTCTAGTCAGCTTTTTCATCACTGTAACCAAGAGATCTGACAGAAACAAGGCGAGGAGGAAAGGTTCATTTTAGATCATGATTTCCAAGTTCCGTCCATGGTTGGCAGACTGCACAGCTCTGGGTCCAAGGTAAGGCAGGTCACCATGGCGGAGGGGCCTGGAGAAAGACAGAAGTTCAGGACATGACATCCAGGAAGCAGAGGGAGCCCTCATCACCAGGAACAAAACATAAGCCCCAAAGACACACGTCCAGGGACCTACTCCTTCAGCCACATACTACTTGTCTATGGTTACCACCCAGTTAATCCAGATCAGTGGATTAATCCACCAATCAGGTTACACGTCTAGTAATCTGATCATTTCAGTTGCCAGTGTCCTCAAGTTGTCCCACACATGAGCTTTTGGGGGAGCCTCTAAACCCCAACAGGGGACACTTGTTAAGTACAGATTTCTGGGTCCTCTTCAGGCTGGTGAGGCAGAGACACTGATGCAGACCCCAGGGGGTGGGCACTGGCAGCAGGTAGCCCTGCCAGGGCTTGTCCATGTGGAAGCTTTGGGATAACTGGTGCAGTGTGACTAATGTCAACGGTCACCTGTCCATGAGGATACCCTCTTGCCCAGCAAAAGCATCTGCTGTGGTCACCCAAGCAGTTTTGTTAGTGAACACAATGATGGTGTGGATAACTGGAAGCCGATGTCTTTCACAAAACCTCCTGGTGCCCATTTTAGGTGGGAAAATGTATCCACGCTGGCTTCTGATCCCAGGCTTAGGTGGGAGGAAGCCTGCTCGAGACTTTCTCCAGGCTCAGGGGGCTCAGGGGGCTCAGGGGCTGGCAGAGGGGAGGAGATGCTGGTTTTACTCAACACGAACAGAGTCTAGGACAGCAGTTGGATTCAATTGCCAAAAAGTCGCCACTGTTGTGATTTGTGCCTAATGAAAGTAGAATTTATGGAGCAAGAGTCCTAACAGCTCCACTCTGTGGCGTGCCACCTGGAAAGGACACCATCTCTTTTTGTGGCCCTGAACTACCTAACAATGACAGCAAGGGTTAAATTGAGTGAGTGCTCACTTGCCCTTCCAACTGCATTATCTCATTTAATTCACACTGCAAACCTTGTGAGGCAGGTATTCATGTTCCCAATTTATGAATAGTAAAGAGAGGCTTAATGTTAGGATGTCACCTCAGGTCAAGGGCTGGCTGGGAGCCTTCTATGAAGTTTGCTTCAACTCCAGCCTTTCCCACAAAACAGGGCGTGGATGGGTGGTGAAGGAATATGGGCATTATAATAATAGCCCTGCTCTCTGGGGGACATGTTACCCTCCAAATCCCTGTTTGTAGCTCTCCATGATGACGCCCCCATGCGCTTCCTTAATGATGAGGTCCGCATGCACACAATGCACGGGCAGAGGTGCCTGTCTAGGGAGCTGTGTCGTTGTTCCAAGATGGGCTGATCCTATGTGGAGTGTGAAGGTGGGGACACCATGCTGTCAGGAGCATGGGAACAACTTGGACCCAAGATGGTAAAATGGCCAGAAATGATGTCCACCAGCAAAGGATGGGAAATCTGAGGCTCTCCAGCTGCAGAAGACGCACATCTAGTCGACACAGGTCTACGAAGCAGCCACCATGCTCTGGGGAGCTTGGAAAGCAGAAGTGGACAAAGCAGATACGGCCATCGTCCCTGTGGTTTCAGCACATCGAATGAGCAATGCCAATACACAGATCCATGATTTTTTTTTTTTTTTTGGTACTGGGAATTGAACTCAGGGACACTCGACTACTGAGCCCTATCCCCAGCCCTGTTTTGTATTTTATTCAGAGACAGGGTCTCACTGAGCTGCTTAGCACCTCACTTTTGCTGAGGCTGGCTTTGAACTTGCCATCCTCCTGCCTCAGCCTCCTGAGCCACTGGGAGTGCAGGCATGTGCCACCGCACCCGGCCGGCCGGCCATATATCCATGTTTTTAACTTGTGATGTGAAGAATGAGGAACACAGGTGTCTATCCAAGACCATGGGCAGATTGTCTGCTAGAGAGGAGTGACCGTCTTCAAGTCCCTAAGTGCTAGAATACGAATTCCAACTTAGGTACTGCAACAAGGAGAACTTCCCCTATGATGGATTCCCCTGAGATCTGCAAGGCTTCCTTGGAGTAGGGAACAAATAACTGCAGGGCACAGCTGTTGTAGGGGCCTCAGACAGCCAGTCTCACGGATTTGACAATCTCTATGGTCAGCCCCTGACCCTGGAGATTTTGTGTATCTGTCTTCTGGAGCTTTCTTAAAGACGTGCCATTTGAACAAAGGGGACAATGGATATCACAACCACAAGGGTTGAAAAACCCCGAGGATGTCAGAGAAGGAAGTAGAATATCATGGGTTGAGAATGTGGATTCTGGAATCAAATAAATGTTGGTTCAAATCCCAGCTCTCTCATTTACTAGCTGTGGGACCTTGGGCAAGATAATTCAGCTGTGAAAATTCAGTCTCATGATCAGAGTGACCTTGCTTGGGTGCTTGAGGTTTAAAGGAGATTGGGCACCCACAGCATTGTGGCGATGAGCCTCCGTCTGGCTGCAGGAACACTCCCTCTCTTTGCATGGTGCATGCACAGCATCCTTCCAACTCCCTCTCGGTCTCTTTGGAAGCCACTGCTGTCCGGACTGACTTCAGCCCCCCAGAGAAATTCCCTTTGTTTCCAGAGAGCTCAATCTATAGCCACAGCACTGAGCCTGATCTGATTCAGCCCAAGAACTGCAGTCATTGAACTTGAGTTGGTGTGTCCGTGATTTGTACACTTTAGATAACAGGTTATTGCTAAGAGGGAAAACCTCGGTTGATTTCAGTACAACTCACAGCAAGCGAAGCAGGAGGAAAAGGCCTAATTCTGGCTTGTTAGCCGCTGAGCTTCTGAGAGCAGAATCAGCTTAGCCGCTTGCAAATAAGTGAGCACCACAGAACTTGGTTGAGCTGGCAGGAAGGTAACAAGCTGTGTATGAAAACCCTGGGATTAAATCTCCACAGCAAAATTGCTTGGTGCACAGGATCAAAAGAGCCACAAGGGGAGAGAGACAATGAGCGGGCTCCCTTGGGCACGCCCGCCCGACCCCTACCATTGGGAGCACCCGAAGAGGGGATGTCTGGCATCTTATCAAGAAATAAGGCTGCGCTTTAGATTATAATTAAAACAATAAATTCTTGTCCCCTGCGTGGGTCCCGATTAGATGGTTGACACTGTGTCAGGCTGTTAGGGAGATAAATTCACACTGCTGCCTTTTGAGTAACTTGGATGGTGGGGTTTTTTTTTCTTCTTTTTTTAACATGACAAGTTGCAGATAACACATTGGGATTTCTTTCCTCCTGTTGGTCTACTGAGTTATTAACATGGATATATAGGGACGTTTGGGGGCCTGAGAGCTTTCCTCCTGGTGCGTGAAGTGGGTCCCAGAGAAAGCCCTTTAGCCATCCCTGGGACTTGGGTGTTGGGGACACTGCAGATGATGTCTGCACCCACAGTGTGTTTTAAAGTCCCTCAAAGATCAGTGGTTATCAACTGTGGCCAGTCCCAGAGCAGGAATTTAAGAGATGGGCTCCTCACTTCCGCTCCTGAGAGTGTCATGAGCAAACACTTTCGGTGGTGGCATCCAGGGCCTTGGAAACACGGGCCCTCCAGCTGAGTCTGTGTCACCTTGGGCCTTTGCCTTTGGGGGTTCCTTGGCCTGAAATGAGCTCACCATTTTCATTCCCCTGGGCGACCCCAGCTCCCTCCAGGAAGCCTGTTTTTCTCTGACAAACACTTTATTTTGAAACAGGTTTAGATCAATAGACAAAACTTGTGACCATAGTACTGACTTCCCCTGTATGCAAACCAGTGTCCCCTATTGTTAATATCCTGCTCAGGACGGAATGTCACTGTCACTAGTGAACCTGTACGGAGTGTTTAAACTCACCATGTCCACCATGCTTTTAGGGCACTGGTTGGTGGCATTCGGTACAGTCAGCCCGCTACTGGGCAGCCGTCACCCTGTGAGTCTCCAGAACTTCTTCTTGGGCACAACTGAAACTCGTACCCAGGACACAGTCACTCTCCAGTCTCCCTGCCCCCAGCCCTTGGCAGCCACTATCCCATTTCTGTGTCTCTGGACTTGGCTACTCTGTGCACCTCATCAGCAAGGACTCATGTGTCATTTTTATTTGTTTGTTGTTTTGTGTCACTTATGTCACTGACCACAACATCCTCAAGGTTTATTCATAGAGTAGCATGATCAAAATCTCCTTCCCTTTCAAGACTAAATAATATTCCAGCATGTGTGTGTGTGTGTGTGTGTGTGTTTATCTGCTCACCTATAGGTGAGCATGTGGGTTATCTCCACCTTTTGGTTATTTTGAATAATGCTGCTCATGGGGCCTTTGCCAACCCAGCTATATAAGCCAGATGTTCCCTGGGGTCCCTCAGCATGGCGACAACCCCTCAGAGCATAAGAGCTTCTCTCCTCCTCTGTGCAAGAGGGGAAGGAAACTTAAGAGATGTAAGTGAGTTGCCCAGCACTATCTCCCTGTGAGGTGGAAGAGTGCCGGGCTGGTGTTGGACTTGAGGGACTGGTAGGTTAGATGGATAGAAGGAAGGAAGGAAGGAGGGATGGAGGGATGGAGGGATGGAGGGATAGATGGATGGAGGGATAGATGGAGGGATGGATAGGTGCTTGAGTAGATGGAGAGGTGAGGATACCTGGGGGATAAGCTGAAGCAAATTCCTCAGAAATATGTTAGAGTCTGTAAACAAGTCTGGATGGCGCCTGGCAAAATGCCAGAGGGAGTGGTTTGTGAAGTAACACCAGGGAGCCATTAAGTGTGGAGATTCCTTATTGGTTGACTGCGAGCCATTAAGTGTGGAGATTCCTGATTGGTTGACTGCTGTATCTAGTTTATGCTAATTAAGATAAGCTGTGTGGAATGTATAAATACTGCTCCTGTCCTGCAATAAAGGGCTCCCATTCCTGCTGTATCAACGTACACAAGTTATTCGTCACCCCCCGGTTATTTTGCCCAGCCAGCCGGGCTGCGGCAGAAATAGAATTTGACTCCTGCTATGGTCCCCAGTGGGCAAACATTTGGTGATAAATAAGAGTCCAGGGCAAAGGGAACACCCGGGGCTGACCTAACAGAGCCCGTGTGGAGCCCGTGGTGGAGTGAGGGAGTAGGGTTCGCTTTACATATTTTTTTTTTTGCTTAAAATAATTTTGGCTCCATGTTTTCATAAAATAAAACAAATCAGTGAAAATTCTCTCCCTGCTGCTGACAAGGTGCATCCTATCAAACTTTTAAATGTAAACACATGATTCATAGGAAAATGAAGGAATAAAACGAAAATAAAAATGTCATCCCAACTAGTCTCTTGTACCAAGATAGCCACCGTGACTGCAGCTTTATAATATTTATATTTATAATCATTATTCAGGGAATTTTCTGTAACTAATGAGTATTTTTATCTATTGTGTTGGGTGGGGGGTGTCTGGGGATACTTGGTACCACGGACACCTGGATACTTTTGATTCAGCCCTTTTGATTTTTTATTTGGAGACAGGGTCTCTCTGAGTTGCTGAGGCTGGCCTAGGACTTGTGATCCTCCTGCCTCAGCCTCCAAAGTTGCTGGGATCACAGGTGTGCACCACCGATCCTGGTTTGACACACTTTTCCAATAGGTGCCTATTCATCCATCCCATAGAGAGCATCACTGAACTTTTCGTCTGTGAGGATGACATTTAGATTTGGACTGTGACTGATAGACCTGTAGTCTCTTGGAGTACCTGGTGACTTTATCCATGAGGTCCATTATTTTAAAGAGAACTGTGGGGCTGAAATGTTAGAAATACATTCGCTTTTTCATTTTGGTAGATATTGCCAGATGCCCCTGCCAAAAGTTTGAACCAGTGTATGTTCCCATCATCGATCTCTTTATCGATCTCTGTCCTGTCCCTCTGGGTGAGCCACCGTGGTTAAAAGACACAAGGTCGCAGTCTACCCTCCAGTCTCTTATGAACATTACTAGGGCGTTTCAAGGAACGAGTCTTGGTATTTCCTATTTTATAATAAGTTCTGAAACAGGGTAAAGATGGCTCCTTTGCTCATGAGCTATGCATGGTAGGTCAGAATGGGGGAAGCCAGAGATGGGGAACTCAAATATGACTTGAAGTTCCGTCCATTCCCTCGCCCTCAATGGATGTGTTTAAAGTGGAAGAGACAGGGGAGGTTGCGACCTTCTGTCTCCTTCCCTTAAGAGTGACATGTGCTCCTGCTGTCTGGGAGCTCCAGGGTCTGACCTGCAGCTTGGCTGTCACTAACGCTGGGAAGAAGTGTCACCAGTTTGGCATGCCCTAATTCCATGCCATTTCCTGCTTCCCTGGGTCAAATGCCAGCCCCATTCAGCTCAGGCTGCAGACGCTGACGGAGGGAATCAGAAGCTGCATCTTCCTTAGCGCACAGAAGAGATAGGCGTAGAAAAACTGGTGGGAACAGTGGAGCCTACGTTTAACCCAGTGACTGGTCTTCCTGGTGTCTCTCCTTCAACACGTCCCGCCCGATACTGACCATAAAAACATTCACAGAGCGAGTAGCATGTTTATAACTTCTTCATTTCTCTTCCCAGCAGTTCAGCCCTTCTCCCCAGAGACCCTGCTGTTACCATGGTGGAGCATTAGTCAAGAGAGAGTGCGTTAATGCACAAGCAGATTCACAAAAATAGTCGCATGCGGTCACATTGCATTAAAACCCGGAGCAGGTCAACGGCAAAATGGTTTCATTAAAAGTGAAACGCACAGAAAGGAACACTTGCTTCACAGAGTTTATGAGATAAGAAATTAGAGTGTTAGGATGGATCCAGGAAAACGGTGGCGCTTCTCTTAAGTCTGTGTTGCTTTATTCTGAACCAGTGTGAGGCTCATACCACAGGCTTAGGGGGCTGAAAGAGATGTCTGTGTTTGGCCCTGACTTTGGGGAGCTGTGTGACTTCGGAAAGATTTTAACTCCATCCATTCTGCAGTTCTGTCCTTCATTGGCCCTACACTCCTTATCTTCCATGGGAAGAAAGGTGTCTTTATTCAAGGGCTGATGAAAAAATATAAAGGAGATCTTTAAAGAAAGGACCTGAAACACAGTAATGCCAATGAGTGTGAATTGCTTTTTCTGCTTATTATTATTATAATCATAATTATTGTTAGTGGTAGTACCAGGCATTGAACGGGGGATGCTTAATTACTGAGCCACATCCCAGCCTTTTTTATTTTTTATTTTGAGACAGGGCCTCGCTAAGTTGCTAAGGTTGGCCTCAATTGCAATCCTCCTGCCTCGGTCTCCCAAATCCCCATGATTACAGGAGTGCACTACCACACTTGGCTCTTCCCAGGATTAGGATTGACTGAAACAACTCCATTAATGATGATGCGTGTTTGCACCTGACTTGGCTAAAAGGGAGAGGGAAAGAGAGAGGGAGATTGTTGTTCAGTCCAGGAGTAGTGCCTCTTCCCCTCCCTCACTCCCCTTCTGGGTTCATACATGAGTAGAGCAATCTGTCTCATGGTTGCTTTTTTTCTAGATGATTCTTTGGGGATTAAGTGATAGTGATTCTAGGGGGTGGGCTAAGTGCCTAAGCATCATCCGTCTATGGAACTCTTTCTAAACCCCTGTGTCAGTCAGTTTTTTGTCACTGTGACAAAATAACCGAGATAATCAACTTAAAGGAGGAAAGATTTATTTTGGCTCATGGTTTCTGTCCATGGTTATTTGACACCCTCACTTTGGGAGAGCCCATGTTGGAGCAAAACCGCTCACAGTGGCAAGGAAAAAGAAAGACAGAGACAGAGGAAGAGAGAGAAGAAGATACCCTCTTCAAGGACATTCCTCTAATGACCTGCTTTCTGCAATTAGATCCCACCTCCCGGTTTCCACCAGCTCCCAATTGTACCACTGGCTGGGGACCAAGCCTTCAAAACATAAGCCTTTGGGGGTCATCCCAGATCCAGCCATAACCCTGGGATGAAGCACCTTTTGAAGTGTCTATTAACTAGCCAGTCATTGGGATGCCAATTAGAGATCAATATTTTTTCATTCAGAGCAGACTCCCTGTCTCTCCAGTTGCTATGCTGGAGAATGAATGGCCTTTCTCACCTCTTTGGATTCCCTAGAGCCCTCCAGCTTGGCTGGGAAGCTGAGCTATTCATGCTGGAATGTTTAATTCAGGGTGGGTTTTCCCGGGTCCCCAGTGACCTCTGGAAGAGCCCACTAGGAAGCAGCCTGGCTCCAGAGCCATGGTGGCTCTGTCCCTTATTACCTGTGTGACTGTGGCCCTTGGTTCTGACTTCTGTAAAATGGGTGGAGGTGTGGCCATGGCTCCTAGGAGGTCTGAGGTGGGCTAGATGAGGTTAGATGGGATCTTGGCATGAGGGGTCTCGTGGTGTGGCTGCCTTCTGGGGTAGCCATCACTGTTCATGCCCTCCAGTTACTCGAATGCATTCCCCTGCTTCCTCACACACATTCACTCCGTCTTCATGGAACATCTGTTCTAAGCAGTGCATAGCTGCCACCAAGTCCCCTGTAATCCTGTGTGTCCTAGGATTGCATTCCAGGTATTTCCATGAGCTCCAGCTGTTTGCAGCAGGGAGAGATTGTTCATGAAATTCTGTGAATTTATAAGAGCTCAGAAAAGAAAGATGGTGCCTCTCTAAAGGGGCTGGCTTCTCTCTAGAGGTTGTGTTCCATAGGGAGACTCGGGAGGGGTCTCTGCTCCTTGCTGACATTTTCTGTTGACTCAGAAACTTGGAAAAAAGATTGCTCAAGATAAAAAGGAGAAGAGTATGCAGTTAGATTCCAATGCTGGGCTGTTGGTTAATAGATTGGGAGGCATTTGGGTATTGATGGGCAAAAATTGTGTTTATGGACTCAGAGGTCTTGCTTATAAGCCGGGTTTTGCTGCTTCACTTGAGCAACTACGGATAAGGCATTCAGTCTATCTGGGTCTCAGTTTCCTCGTATGAAAAGGAGATTCAGATTACTCTAAAGCATTACAGCTGCTCCCGGAGCACCTGGGACGTTTGTGTCAGCACAGGTGAGCAGCGGCTCATCCAGTTGTGAGCTGGCATTTATCGAGTGCTTGGTGTATTCTAAGAACTGGGTGGAGCCCTTGGTGCTGGAGAGATAGCTGCAATATGGTCATACGGAAAAGAAGTGCTGCAGTCAGAACATTCCAGTGTGAGTCCTTGCTCCTACAGTTATAAGCTGTGATCTTAATCAAATTCCAGAATCTTTTTTTTTTTAAATTCAGATCTTGGTGTGTGAAACATTTTGAAAATGCCTGATATACGTAGATCTCTTAATAAATGTTGGCTACTCTTACCATATTAAACGTCGGAACTGTTGGACGGCTTAACTCTCCCAGGATCCCATGACTCCTGTGAGATGCAAGAATCAAATTTGAGCAGGTTTTGTCGATTCCTCTGCAGGAGTAGGGGCTAAATGAGCAACATTCTGCAAATGAAGTCTTCTTCATCCCCAAAGGATAAGGGTACCCCCTTGTCCCCAGAAGTGTCACCTTTGGGGCACATTCCATAAACTCGACAAAATTAAATTCCTCACTTCATTTCCCCAGAAAGACCCCTCTGAAACATTGCTCTGTCCCCCCACAAATCTGTGGCACGGAGGCAAGGGGATGTGAGCGGGATTTGGTTTCCCCCACAAAAATCCCTGCAAAGATGTATGAGGCTGCATATAAATTGCATTGAATTTGGTCGGCCACGGGCTAGCATTGCTTTTATGCTGAATATCAGCGAAAAGTATGAAATGGAGATTACATTTTCCATTCTGGCTTTTTTCCCAAAGCTCTGCAGAGATGCCCTCATCCCCACCCCCCCATCCATCACAGCAGAATGGCAGTGGTGCGGAGTCCCAGGCTGTCCGCTCCTTGCAGGGAAGTGTATCCGACACTCGCTGTCGGACTGCAGGAGTGGACAGGGGGCTCTTTCACAGCCCGCTCCTTCTTCTCTCCCCCCCACCCACATCTCTGCCTTCTCCACGCTACTTTTTGTTCTTAAGATCGATCACACAGGAGGATCCTAAAACCAACCACGTAACGATGCCATTCTGGGAGGTGATACAATCGGGATGTCTGTCGCTAGGGTGGTCGTTAAGACATGGCTGCAAAGGGGTTCCTCCGCCCACAGTGAGAAACATGCATATTCCTTCTTCCTGAAATGCAGCTCTGGCATCTCAGCCCCTGCCCCAGCAGCCTGACATCAGCGCCACGCCCTCGCTCCAGCTTGAGCCCAGGAAGAGAGTTCACTGGTGGCTGTGCGTCTGGCCTCCCAGCAGCATTAGCTTCAATATTTCAGCAGCCCTTTCCTGCCCACATTCCTCGCCTCTCCCTCCTGCCCCTGAACGTGATTGCCTGGCTGGTTCCCCAAAGACAAAAAGTGCTAAGTGAACCTGACAGATTCCAGGCTGGCTCCATATGGCAAGGCCTGAGCTACATGTTCCCGGGATCCCCAAGCTGCTCTCACCTTATTAAGATGGCAGTAACTACATGCAAGTCAAGTTCACTGCATTGGTTTTAATTCTTCGGGCCCTGGAGACTGGCCTCAGACTTCAAGGTGGAATTGGAGGCAGCGGCGTCCGCTGAAAAAATGTGACCTTTTCTTTCCTTCCTAGAACCACCCCTCTGGGAGGGAGGGAGGTGAAGAATGGACCCAGACCTGGGAGAAATCTTTGGGCAATGCAGAGGTGAGGTTAGCGGGCTGCGAGGATCGGGGCAGAGTCTGATGGCATCGTTCGAGCTCCCTGTGGCTGCTGCTGCTTATGGCTCCAGTGCAATGTCTGAACACGGCCGGCACCTTTGGATGCCCACCCATAATTGAGACTTTGACTTTGATTTATAAGTGTATAATTTGAACTCCTCCTTCTCCCTCCACTGTTTGAAAGCCATGGAGAAAATTAACTCCAAATCAAATAAATGCATTTCAAATGGATGAGCCCATGCAACCCAATGAGGACCCAACTGGGCTCCAGTTGAATCTCAGTGTTTTTTTTTTTTTTTTTAATAATAGGAATCTGTTAGAACCAGTCTATGAAAGAGAGTTATTTGAAACCTTCTCACTTTACCCAAGATGTTCAGAAGTTCCTTCAACCTTGTAGCAGAACTAGATAAGCTGAATGGAGAACTAAAAAGGAGAGATTCACGGTATCTGGTGACTTACTGGGGAGAAGGCAATGGGAAGAGGCGCGGAATCCACCCCAGGTGGCCCAAGGGGAAGACCCATCCAAAGGAGAGGGACTTTTAAGGGGGTGAGGAATGGAAAAGACAAACTGGGGCAGCCGTCAGTGCTGTCAAGTACAGAAGGTGCCCCCCGGGCATTCACGACGGGAGGGGCTGGCAGAGAGCGGGCAGGGGAGTCCTTGCAGGATGTCTAAGCTCCTTCCCATCCTGAGACCCCCAGCTTGGGGCACTGGTTTCACCCCACTGAGAGATCCCCCATGCAAGCTTCATTGATGAGAGTCATAAATGACTCAGGTGATTCCAAAAGCCTTTCCCCTCACCTTCTCACAAACTGCCACAAAACTGAGCCTCTGACCGCAGGCAGCTGATCCCATTTGTGTTCCTCTTAGCTGACAGTAACCAACAACCCCCTGTGGAATCGCCAAAGACATCTGGGGGTTTTGATAAGCTCCATGATAACGTGGACCCCAGGAGGTGCCAGGGCTCACGTTAGCCTCTTCACGCATGCTGCCTCCTTTAAACCTAGAGCCTCCACGGAGAGGAGGGTTCACACACACACACACACACACACCCCACACACAGGGAGGGAAAGTCATGCACAGATGCACTCGGGCTGAATCAGACATGTGACTCCACAGTGCCCCCACTTCCTGCCCACCCTGCCCAGGAGCTCTCACAGCCTTTGAGTCAGTGTCTCTGGGAAGGGACTCCACAGCCCTGTGCCACCTGGGTGATAGTGGGCAGGGAGGCCTGGCCTGAGAGGAACAAAACCGGCTCTGTGCATCTGACCCCAGTGGACAGGTGAGAGGTCCCAGGTCCAGCCTGTGTAGATGACTGCAGCCCGGTTACTTCCATTACAGTGGCCACAGCTCCATGTTCTCCCCGGAGGCTGTGTTTTTAACAGACCTCTCCCATGATTCACTTTCATGCTAGACATCTCCAGTGTAGATCGGGAGTTTCCTGCCCCCGTTTGTGTGAGCAATGGCTGTTATACTCCCATGGGGGATTTAAGATGCTGGGGCTGGTCAGCAGGGTGCCTGGCATGTAGGTACCAGCCCCATCCCAAAGTCCTTCCCTTGTGACCAGGAGTCGGCTCAGTGAACGTCTGCTTTGGCTTGAACAGACTCTCCAAGCTCTTTATCAGCATGTTCTTGGAGAAAGATGGAATATCTTCCGTCTGACTGTGTGCTCCAGCTGCATCTTGGAAAACCCAAACAAATCCTCCAAGTTCTAGTTTTCTGAGACTGGAGCAAGGTATTTGGAGCAGGACAGACCTGGAGAACAGTCCTTCCGTGTCTGTTGGCTCATGTTTTCCCATCTGTAACCTGGGGCTGGTGATACTAACCTTGTGCTCTGTCGAGGATAAAGAGAGCATGCCTGGTACCTACTAGTGTTCACCAGATATTTCTTCCATTTCTGCACATAGCCAAGTGAAGGCGGTCGTACGCTGGGAAAAATTATTGTGATAGGAATATTGGTTCTTTGTTCTAATTTGCTGGTTTTTTTTTTTCTTTCTCTTGTGCTATTTATGCATTGAAAGCTGCCAGCCCGCTTCCCATCACCCTCCTTGTTTCAAACACAGACTCATTTTCCGTTGCGGATTCCCTCTTGCCTGAAGGCCTTGGTACCGCATGAGCAGGTTCAGCGCTGAGAGCTGTGTGTGGAGCCTGAGCGCAGGCCACTCTGGCTGCTGAGAAATCCTCTTTCCTCCGAGGGCACGGGCGTGCCTGCGAGGGGTGTGCAGACCATTTGCGGGGAGTTGTAATTAAGGATCTGCTGGGCCTTGGCACTTACTGAGGAAGCAGAAAGCCGCCAGGAATTAGAGCCGCCCCCTGGATAAAAGTTGTCCTTGGGGGCTGTGGGGCTGCATCTCTCCTCCGAGGGGAAGTGGGAGCTCTGGGGAAGGAGCTGGAGGAGACTCGGGAGGCCCCCCCCCCACTTTTCTGCAGGCTTCAGGGCTGGCACCACTTGCCTCTCTCATGGTGTCAGAGTGATGTGGTCCAAGAACCCCGCTCTGGGGAAAGAAAGATCTTAAGATTGAGTTCTAGCTCTGCCCCTCCTTGTTGAGGACCTCTGGACAAACTACCCTGCTCTGACCTCAGTTATGCACCTTTTTAAAATTGGGATAGTGTCCCACGCTCTGCCAGGCAGCATCAGAAATTGAACAGTATAAATGAACACAGCAGAGACTCAGAAATGCAAGGGATAAAGTGTTCAGCTAGGAAGATGGAGCTCCGTCTTCAGGGTACTTAGAATCTGGTGGATAATGTCAATCACGTTATCTAACTCACGTGTCCACCTGTGGATATTTCTGTAGGCTGTATGCATATATTACCTGTGATATTAGATATGCATTGCTGCTAAATTATCCAGAGTTTTCTTTTTTAAATAATATTAATGTTTCCTAGGTGGGATATTGAGATGGCTCTGTAATGCAACTGACTGTCTTTGGTTGAGTTAGCAAGAATTTGTCCTCCCTTTAACTTGACCTTGCTTGCTCCTGCTGGACTGCCCTGCAAGCCCACCTGTCCTAAAAAGAGGAGGGGCTGCGAAACTTCTTACCAAATCCTGCACAGAACATCAGCCACATCTTTTGTTGAAAAATTACTTGATATTTCTCCTATGAGACTTACAATACGGCTTTGAGGGTTACACACACCAACCCCTGTAGCTTCGATGATGGGTGTCTACACAGCAAGGGCTGGGGACGGCCAGCCTGGCAGCAAGCCCTCCTGGGTTATGGGAATGGCAGTGAGATTCTCTAGCGTCCACCCACTGTGTTGCAGGGAAGTTCATGTGGCCTGACAGAGGCAGAGTGCCAGGCAGAGTCACCACCTGAGTCCTCTAGGCACAGCCATGCCAGCTACCGTTGCCCTGGTTCCCAGGAAGCAGGCTCTGCAGGGGTCACAGCTCCCTCTACAGGGCTCCAGGAGGCTCCTCCCATCTGCTGCACCTGTGGTGATCTTGGCTGCAGGGCCACCAGGGCCAGCAGGAGCCTTGCACCTTGCTACCTCTCCTAGAGGTTCCTTCCAACTCCTCTTCTTCCTTTTGAAAATGTAGACTCAACTGCTAGCATTGCTGTCCCCAGGGCCTGTGTGGGGAGGCGGTCATGGAAGACGATACTCAGTCCCGGGGACATGAATTCCTGATGTCTTTCTAGAAGATTCCTCAGCGGCCTCTCCGGCAGAGGCTCCCAACTTGGGTTTAGATTGCTGAGTACTGGGAAGGTTCCTTCCTGGGTGTTTGCAGATGCTCTTGGGTGTGCTGGTGGGCACCTGCCTGTCCCCCTCTATGGAGATGAGTCCTCCCACGATCTTAGGGTGTTCTGTCCCCATATCCTGAGTGCTGTGTCTACGAGGTGGGCTTGGCTATTACCAGAACAACCCAGAGGGAAACAGCTTTGGCCTGCAAGGATTTCCTTGTAGACTTCTTCCTGGGTACAGGAGGCCTTCGCCTGGATATGGGATCTGGCACTGTGCTTGCTGCCTTACTTGGTTTCCCCAGGCCAGGACCCTGGTCGCTCAGCCAGAAACAGGGCGGGAGGGGAGGGGAGCCACCCCGTACTGAAAGGCGCAACCTGCATTGCATGTGTCCCACGTGAGCAGAACCGAGTCCGTCCAACTGTGACAGGGCTGTGTTCTGATTCCAGGAGCAGCAGACACAGTTTCTCCATCATCTGTTTCTCTCTGTGGGAGTGGGCTCGTCCTGCTGTCTTGGGTCCTCCTGGATGCTGTGAGAGCTAGAGTAAAACAGCCCCCTACTTAGGTTAGCGACTAGGAGCCTGGCTGCAGAGTCTGGCGCACCTGACGTTGTGTCCAGCCCGACGTCACTAAACATGCCGACGTGGGAAGTCACTTCCCTTCCGGTAGCTCCAATTCCCTCACTTGCAAAGGGAGGCCAGGAGCATTGTCCTCTGAGGAGAGCGGACTGGAGAAGGACTGAGAGTCAAGTCTGGCCCCTGGTGAGCCCTCTGGAGATGACAGAGGGTTCTATGGAGTGACATCCAGATCCTGCCTGCCATGCCCACCTTGTCATCTACAAATGACCTTCCTGGGCTGAGGTACTGGCTGAGGACCTGAGAACAGACAGTGGTCTTATTGAAATGACTGGTATTAGACTGTTCACTGTCCCATAGGATGGGAAATATGGATATTGTAAAAATGGGGAAAACAGGTCCCTGGGGCCACATGGGTGTGTATCCAGGATAAAGGAACAGACATGAGCACAGTTAAAATGCTTTTTATTCGGAGAAATCGCCCTCTAAATGGTTTGCAGTGGAGACTCCACATTAGATATCTTTATATTGTTGCTCTTTATGTGTAACAGAAGCCATCCCCTGGAGGGTACCACTTACATTTTGATAGCTGAGAACGATCTAGAACTTCCAGCAGGGCTCCTTCATCCTGGAGTGATGCCCCGCCCCCAAGCCTGGGCCCCACCCATCATCTGCTTTCTCTCTGTCGTATTGCGTTTGCTCTCAGGGGAGCGAGAGTCTGCGCGGTCTCTTGTGCTGGAAGCCTTGCTCTTAGCATCCTATTTGGAGATGCCTCTGCGATGCAGCATGTGTGAACGTTCTGCTCTTTTTACTGCTGGGTTGTGTTCCACAGTGGAGCCTACCACGGCCTGCTCCTCTCTGCACCAGTTAGTTAATGGACGTTTGTTTTCAGTTTGGGTTATCATGAATTCTGTGGAATTTGAGGGCATGTCTGCAGGTGGACGTGCTTTTAGTTTTCATGGGTAAATCCTTCACACTGGAATTGCTGGGTGGCACGGCAGTCCCGGCTTCACACGGTCAGCTGCTGTAGTCTTCGCCAAGGTGGCTCGGCTGCTCTGCCTTTTCTCCAGCAGTGCCGCATTGGGTGTATTTTTAATAGCTCCCTGGTGCCCCTGCTACATCTATCCAGCTTTGAGTCCCTCTGGCCCCTGCCTTTTCTGGATTAATGGCCACCTTTGGGCTCTCAGATGAATGAGGATATTCTAAAGAAGGGATTTGTCTCAACTTCTGTGTCCCAACTCAAAGGAAAGTAGCCCGTGGATTTCTATAGCGGGGTTACCTTTTATATCTTGCATATAAAAATTTGTGTGAGGGCTGAAGTCCTCTCATATGAATTCACCCTTTTGCAATAACAGACTAGGTGCATGAAGCGAAGTCGCATTCACTCCTGCAGGCTGGTGTGTCCACCTGCTGTATACACCTTGGTTGTTGAACGCAGGACTCGCATGTCCACCGAGCTCTGTATGATTTTGGTCTACAACTGCAATGGCTGGTTCTATCCACACATGCACACAGCTCACAGACGCACCCTCTTGTGTGTGTGTGTGCAGCCTCACCTTGTTCCAGGGCCTCACAGTGATTCCTGAACGTGGGTCCAGCTGGGGTTCCTGCCCTTTTGGAAGACACCGCACTGGCTTCTGGGTCTTCCTGGAATCCAGCTGGATGCTCTCACCTCCCACATGAGCTTTCTTAGTTTTAAAAACTGACAGGAAAGGAAGTAAATGAACTGAGGATGTGGCCTTTGTCCTGGGGTGCAGCAGCTCTGGACCCCCTAATAGGAGATCCCACTCCCAACCCCAGGCAAGGGCCACCCCCTCAGGATCACAAGGAGAGGCTTTTAACAGGAGGCTGCTCCATGTGGGCATGTATCCAACTGAAGTCCGCTTTGGGAATTTCATATATTTATGTCATATTCATAGTAAGTACTGTCCCACCAACTCCCCCATATCTGAACATGGTATCGCTTGGCCATCACCTGTGCCTCCTCAGACCACTTGATTTTTGACTTGTGGAGACTCAAGAGCAAGTGCCAGCCTTGGGACACATCGGGCCCACCCCCTGTTTTTGAGGTCAAGTGTGGTGGCGCCCAGCCACACCCTCTCCCTTACAGACCGTGCAGGGTTGGATGTTTGTACTAGAAGGCACAGTGAGTCATGACCTCAGAGATGTGTGCCCCAGGGAGCCCGAGGCTCTCCTCCTTTGGCTTTCTATAGACAAAACAGACTGCAGGCCCCAGCTCCACGGCAGGCGTGGCCGGAGGTGTCCGCAGCTTCACGGTTCTCTCTGTGGGTTCACGCGGATGTCTCTTCCCTGTGTGGCACTTGAGTGGGTCTCATCAATCTTACCTTGGGCCATTTCCTTTGCTTCTCATCCATGATTTGGGCATAATAATAGCATTTCTCCTCGAGGGTAGGATTTGAAGAAAAGGAAGGGGAAGTGCCTGGCATGCAGTGTCCAGTCCATGAATGAGCACCCCCTGAAAGGCGGCCAGTGTGACGTAAGGCATCCTTCACATTCTGAGTGGCATCTCCTGAGATTACAGAGCAGAGCTAAGGAACGAGCCACTGAGCTGCGACCCAGGGAGCAGGACAGAGACCAGGGTCTATTTATAAAGAGGAGCTGTGCAAGAGGCACAGTTCCAACACGGAGGCCCAAGGCCACCCCTGAGCCCAGCCGTCCCATCTCTCTGTCTCCTCGCTGTTCCACAGTCATTGCAAACACAATCCCATTGCAAGGCTCTGGGCTCCGCCATTCCCTGGGCCTGAGATTATTTTCCCCCAGACCCCACAGGGCTTGCTCCTCCCTGCCCGCTCTGTCTCCTACAGCAGCCCTGTCACCCTCTAGTTTCACGTCCTTGTCCTTGTCACATTTATATGTTGCTGTATTTTTTATCCACGTACTTATGTATCCATCTCCTGCAGTAGGAGGCACTGCCCCTGCAGTTGAGGAATTCATCTTGTGATGTGCCCAGCACAGAGAACCTTGCCTGGCACCAAACAGAGGGACCATCACAAAACAGAGGGACCATTGATAGCGGGGAGTAAGGGAATGACGGGCCACACGTTCTCCCAAGTGGGAAATTTGTCCAGTGCTTCCAGCCACCTCCCTCTCTCTCCCGCTTCCCTACCTGTGCACAAAGAGGAGCAGGGACAAGGAATCCTTCCCAGGTCCACCACATACATGTGCAGACACACCCCCAGGCCAGACACCATGCACACAAATGCTGTCACCCACCTGTGAACCCTCAACCTGACCACGCAGACACACTCTCCCCAGCAATCCCCCTGCAGCTTATCCAAGTGCCTTCTCATCCGTCACTCCGGGAACCCAGGAGCCTCATCAGGGAGACCCCAGATAACTTTATTGGTGAGGTCCTGGCTGGGCGAAACCTGCGGCTGATGATGGCCATTTAACAGACAATCTCAATTCCAGGGAAAAGCAAATCTTTATCACCAACGTCCAATAATTTCTGTCCGGGGATTCCCACCCTTGGATGCTTTCTTTTTTTTTTTCTTCTTCTTCTTCTTTTCTTTTTCCTGGGCCTCTTTTCTAATTAACTCGGAGCCTAGATTACAAGAAGCCAACCTTGTGAATGGAGGGGGCGCCCGGTGGAAGCAGGCTCGGGAGGTGATGTTTAATTAAAGGGGAGCTATTAGAGGAAAGAGACCTGAGCAGGCCGAGTGCTAATCCTCTTGCCTGGCTCCCGTGTCCCCGCGTGATATTGATTGAGAAGCTGGTCCCCCGGACGTCTTCATCTGCAGCACGCCAGTCCTCGCGGGCAGAGGGGCGCCAGCTCTCCGCACGACTCTTAGCCTCTGCCGCTCTGGGCTGGCTAAGGGCATAGCTGTGCGGTTCCTTTATCTCTCCCTGTGTCTTCCTCCTCTTCCTCTCTCTCCTGTAGCAGGTAGGGGATGGGTAGACCTAGAGAGAGCCAAATGTATCCGTATGTAGTTGTATAGATTAAAATGTATCTGTCTACTACCCGCCTGTCTACCTACCTGCCTACCTGTGTATCTGTGGCTGTCTGTGAATCTGTGTATCTATCTGTGTGGGTGTATGCGAGCACCTGTCTGTCTGCTTATCTTTTTAAAACCTTCTGCAAATTTCAGCGTCCCTGTCCTTCCATGCCTGGGTCGGTCTTTGTCCACTCTGTCCAGATCTCAGAGCATCTACTTCTCGACCTCTGTCTTGCTGTTTGCTCTTTTATCTTTCCCAGACCTGCCCTGCAAGGTGACTAGCCAGCCTCCACATGAAATCTCTTCTTTCTCATTCAGCAATAGTATTGTTTCAGCAATGCTGAAGCCACCTTTGCGAAGTGTCTATTTAATCCCAGCAACCATCTGAGATAGTTTTTTTAGTGTTTATTTCCATATTGATGGGCATTTATTAAGCTCTTACATGTGCCAGGTCCTAATACTAAGCATGATAGGCACATAGTTCTGTTTATTCTTCAGAATTACCGTTCATAGTGACTACTTTCACCATTCCCGTTTTAGAGATGAAAACATTGAGACTTAGAGAAGGAACTCTGTGTATTATCTAACCACCCTCACTGTAGTGCACCAAGAGAACACTGTACTTCCACCTTTTGGTGAAGCAATACTGTTGTTGTAAAAATAGAAACCAATTGTCCCAGGTCAGAGTTTCAAGAGAAGTAATGGAGGAGCTCGCTCCACATGCGTCTCTCCCCGCAACGCTTCTTTCATAAGGCTGCAAAACTAGGTCTGTGGCTCCTGGCGCTTCTCTGTGTTCTCTCCCCCTTTAACTCTGTGTCCTGTTCATGTGGAGTGAGCATCCCTTCCACGTGGCCACGGGGCTGGCTTCTGAATGCAGAAGGCTGCACAACTCACGTCAGTCTTCTGAGCCAAAATAAATTGGCAGAAACGTCCGATTTGACTTTTTCTCCTCCTTCAAGGCCGATGCTTTTCTCATTACGGAGAGAAGAATGACACTTTGTCTCACCCAGAGCTCCCGCGTCCCTCGTAATTGCTGTGCGGTTTCTGGTTGGAAGCCGCTCATTCTGCCGGCTCCGAACTCTGCTGGCCTGCATCCCCGGTGAGATTAGGTTTCTAGTCCGTGTTGGATCCCACGGCCACTTCCCAGCGTGGACTGGCCCCTGACGCTGGCTTCACTGTGCGTCATTCAGACTCCTTTTGTGACATGGAACAGGTAACACACTCATGCTCTCCACATCTGGATCTATCAATAGGGAAGAATTAAAACATGTCCAACAATGACCTCTTCAACTCTCAAATTAATGCGAGTTAACAAACTCAGAAACGGTTTGAAAGAATTGTCTGTACCAGTCCCTAGGTCCAGCTCTGGAGGAGGGTGAGCTTTGGCAGCCTTGGGTGAACTGAAGGCTTCCAACCTTGGTGAATGAACTCTCCTGTGTCTCAAAAGACGGCAGCTACAGGAAATACAACCCAATACCAGCTCCCTGCAGACAGCTTTTCCTTTAATTCTTGGGCCACTTTTATTCTGTCACGAGGACATCTTTACCATCCTAAGGACCCAGGGAAACCTGGACTATATCTCAGTTTTTTGCAGTGGCCCCAAAATTAATACTGAAAAATCTCTTGAGCATCACACAATTGGAAAAATCTAAAAGCTGTCATTGTTCTAGTGACCCATTAAGTGGGGATTCAGAGGAGATGACAACATGGATCACATGCCTATCACCCCCCACCCCAACCCCTGCACACACCACTTCAGCCTTGAAGCAGAGTTTCAGCCTCTAACCAGGCTGAGAGATCCAGATCATGCAGTTTTTTTTCTGAAGTCAGTTTCTAAGCCACCTGCCCACCCTTGTAACCAGGTGATGCCACGTTCGTCCTCTAGGTCTCCTGCACCCCAGCACTCCCCACCCACCACCTGCACTTGGCCCCGGTGCTTTGCTTCTGTCTCCTGCCGCGTGTCTTCTTGCTCCAGGCCCCAATTCCATGTCCTAGGAGGGGCCTCTCCTTAGGTTTTGCTTTAAGACTTGGTCTGCTAGAGGATGTGCCTCTATCGTAAGCAGATGCAGCTGTTGAGGGCTAGACCAGACACTGCACACCAGCCAGGCTGTGATGTGGCCAAGGTCCCGCTAATGCTCAGAATCCCTTTGAGAGATCACTTTACTATTCCCTCCTGATCTTTGGGCTGAAGCCATGGTGAGGTTTTGAATGATATTTCCTAAGTCCTTTGCTTTATGGAACTTTTGGACTTTTTCTTCTTTTGGTGGGCGTGTACCAGGGATGGAACTCGGGGGCACTGGGCCATCAAACCACATCCCCAGCTCTATTTTGTATTTTTTATTTAGAGACAGGGTCTCACTGAGTTGCTTAGTGCCTCGCTTTTGCTGAGGCTGGCTTGGAACTCGCAATCCTCCTGCCTCAGCCTCCCAAGCTGCTAGAATGACAGATGTGCACCACCTCACCCAGCTTTTTATTCTTAATAATGTAACAATTGGGCCTGTGGTCCTCTAAAACGTTCTTCCTCCTCTGCCCCCCAAAGTGACACGTTCTAACAGTTCTTCTAGTGGTATGTTCATTTCCACTCAGTTTTTAAATAACAAATGGAACATCATTGTTTCTTCTCATAAAAATCCCAGGAAGCCAGGCCTGGTGGCCCTTGCCTGTTTCCCCAGCAATCTGAGAGGCTGAGGCAGAAGGACTGAAAATTTGAGGCCAGTCTCAGCACTTTAGCAAAACTCTGCCTCAAAAATAAAAAGGATGGGGGGTGCGGTTCAGTGGTAGCCCATTTGGGTTGAATCCCTAGTACCAAACAAATGGAGAAACAAAAAAATCAGGAAGAATTTGAAATTCAGTAACTCACAAGATTCCTGGTCATACTTCCAGGTCTTGTAAATTTTCATCCCACCACTCACGTGTCTCCCCCTTGTCACCCTGAACGTTGATTAATACAGTTGGTGTCACTAATGCCCAGGCTATGAAAACTCTGCTGAGTTTGCTGCTATCACTTTCCCAGCATCTGAACCGTGTTCTCTCTGCCCGAGGAACCGGCTCAACTTGCAGCGCTGAACTTACCCAGCCCAAAGGCAGGAAAGGCTCTGGTGTAAGCCGCCTGCTCCTGAGCATGACTTGGCCTCTGTCCTGCATTCGCCACCCCACAATCTGTCTGAGCACAAGACTCGGTTCTCTGAGGTTCATCCACCAACCAGAACACAGCCAGCATCCCAGTCAGAGAACTGCAGAGCCAGAGGAGTCCCTGCAGTTGGTCTCTGTGTTTCTGTCCATGGTGCTGAAAGCATCCTGGGTTCCGGAATCAACTTTTCCACCCTAGTAAATGTAACAACATGACAATACTTAAATCTGTGTGATGAGGGGTCAGGTACTTTCCTATAATCATCCTTTGGTCTCAGTTGCTGGGACTGCATGCAGATGCTCTTGGTAGCATAATGGAACGTGACTGTCCCCAATCACAAAACTAGCCCTGCTCAGACAATACCACTAACCACAGGTGGCACAGGTGAAAATTAAATGAAATTAGAATTCATGTCCTCAGTTTTATCATCCACTTTTCAGGTGCTCAGTAGCTACAGGAAACTCGTGGTCACTGTATGTGACAGTGTGGACATGGACTGTTGGCACCATCTCAGAAAGTTCCATTGCCTGGCATTTTCCCCCAGGTGGGTCATCACCGTGATAGACTCAGGCGTGACCCCAATACATCCACATCTTAATCACTGGAACCTGAGAGTGTTACTGTAGTTGGCAACAGGGACTTTGCAGATGTGACCAGAATAAGGACGTTGACATGGAGAGATGATCTTACATTCCTCTGTTGGGCCCAGGGTAATCACAGGTCCTTGTAAGAGAGAGGCAGAGGTGCCAGGGTGAGACGTGATGGCAGTGCAGCCATGGGTGGTGCTTTGTGGAGTGGGAGAGAGCAACCTTAAGGCGAGGAATGCTGGAAGCCACTAGAAGCTGATAAAAGCCAAGAAAAAGAGACGACCCTGTCAGGACCTCGGGGGGAGTTAAGAAACAACCAGTCAAAGAAACAAACAAACAGACAGCAGCCCCAGGGACATTTTGACTTCATGTCACAAACAGATTCTGGACTATGACCTCCAGAGCTTTAAGAAAATAAATCTGTGTTGTGTTAAAGCACCCAGGTTTGTGGCAATTTGCTATAGCAACAGCAGGAAAAATGATCTCATCACCATCACCCTCTCATTAAGTCCTTGCTTCCAGTTTGGTTCTTGTAATTTTGCCTTCTCCTTAATTAGACTGTCCAAGTGACCCCATTTGCAGAACCGAGCTCGTAAGCAATGCCACCTTGCTCATTTGAGATGCGCACACGGGCTCATGAACCACCTCTTCTCTGAGTGTGGCTGAGGGAGCCTTAAACAGTGTGTCCAGAGGTAGTGCTGGAGGGAGGACAGGTGGGGGCAGGACAAGGGCATCTGCACAGCCTGGCTTTCTGGTTCTGGGGGACGGGGTGTCCAGATGAGAATGTCGTGGCTAAAGACCCCAGTGGACATCAGAACCAGCTGTCATTCCAAGACCCCAAAGCACAGTTCAGAGAAAGTGCTTCAGCCCTTCCTGCCCCGGGGCCGAGTGTGGTTCTCCCAGCCCATCGTGAGGTCGTGGGTGTGATGACTCAAACTTCCTCTCTGCTCCTCCACCTGCTCCTTTCCGCCCAGGCTGACTTTTGATGGATTTTTTTTTTTTTCTGGAAAATTTTCCTTCACCCAGTATACACTGTCATCCGAATCACTTGTCTTTTCAGTAACAGTAGCAACAATAACCGCACAGATACTGTGATTATTACTGCAAATGTGAGTTGGGTGTTTCTTCCCTGTTAGGCACAGTGATGGGAAATGCTGGTACGTTCCCTGACTTATTTTAGGAATGATCCAGTGAAGGCCACTCTGTGGGTGTCTCAGTGCACAGAGGCACTCTGTGGACTCAAGGCCACGCACCTACTTAGAGGAAGCCTGAAATTGAACAGCCAGCCATGGCTTTGGAGGTGGCCTGCGTAGTAGCACTCGGCAGGAAGTTCCCTTCCGGACTCTGAGTCCCGAATGCCAAAAACCACGTTATCTCCTTTTATTTCCCCACCCTTGTTCCCTCAAAGGTCCTAAAGCATGTCTTGGAAAACCAACGAAATCTCTTTGAAGTGTCTCATGTAAATTTCCTTCTTAATTTTTTCAATTCCTGGTGAGGGCTCCCACCCAGAGGGAAAGTCAGTAAGAAGAACAGCCCCCAGATTCCCAGGGGGCAGGATGTGGTGGGAACACACCAGGCGGGGCTGACGTTCCCATCTGGCACTTGTTGGTACACTCTTTCCTGAGCCTCAGTTTCCTCACCTTGTAGTGGGGGATAATAATGTCCAACCCAGAGTCCCCGTGAGCATGGGGTGAGTTGGGGTTGCAAGCCACGTCAGGTATAAGGTTTATAAATGATCATCGCTAGCAGCCACGGCAGCATTACTTCTGTCCCCAAGCACTGTATATATTCAAGTGCTCATCGACACTTCGTGTTCATAGTCGGCTTTGATTCGTTGGAAGGCGTGTGTATTCTAACAGTGTGATTCTTAACAACACGTGTTTCTTTTTTTTAAATCTGACCTCTTTAGTGATATCATCAGAAAAGACTACAAGTGGGACACAGTGGCATGCTCTTGTGGTCCCAGACACTCAGGAGGCTGAGGCAGGAAGACAGCTTCAACCCTGCAGTTCCAGGGTAGCCTGGGAAATTGAGGAAGGCCCCAGGGATCCTGTCTCCAAAAACAAAGCAACTGCAACACCAAAAACAACAGCAAAAAAATGATGACAGAACACAAAGCAGTTTCCTCATTTCACGTTGTTGCTTCAAATTGCATCCTCTTTAAGGAACAGCAGCGACCCCAAAATCACCAGAATCCTATTGAAATAAAATTTTAAAAATCAATGAGTTTCTTGCAGTGCATACAGAAAGTATTGAGAAAATTAGTGTCCCTGTGGCTGTAGATAAATCCTCCTGAGCGTGACCTCTGCTTCCCTGGGCCCTCCTCCCTCTCTCCAGGAGGAACACTACCATCTTGATTTCCCTTCCCACTGCGCCTTCCCTGGGCCCACCCAGCAGACCTTTTGTGGCAGGAGGGTCTTTTTAAAACACAAATCTGACCATGTCATTTCCATGGCTGGCTCTCTGCTGTGGCTACCCATTGTTTAAAGAATCCGATTCAAACGACTTTCTATGATTTCCTGGATTCTCTTCATACACCCTCAATCTTATTTCCTGCTCCTGCTTCTTCGGGACCCACTTCCTCCCCCCATATCACCCCACTCTCTGTGCTCTTTCCTTGCCGCGGTGAGGCTGTTCACGCTTTCCCTCGGATTTCCACCTCACTCTCTCAAATTCTCCTTGGGAGTCATCTCGTGCCTCTGGGTTGGGACCCTTCCTGCTCTAATCTTGGTTTTCCTGCATCTCTCTGCATCCCAGTTTTAATCTCCACTTGAAGATGGGCTGTTTTCTCATCTGGAATCATATGTTGTATTAGTGTAAAAACCAATGCTTATTCTGAGCCAACCAGCAGCTAGCAGAGTAGACAAAAATATTCCTCCTATAACTCACACCACCTAAAACATTGTCAGGAAATACATAGAAGATGGATGGATGAGTGGATGGATGCAAGACATCCTTTCTAGGTGGCTGTGAGACTCAGCAACTTGTCTCTTTCTGATCCAATCCAGGGGATAACCTTGCAGAACCAGATGTAACTCAGGATGTCTGTACGATGCCTTCAGCATCCTGAATACTAGAGTGTGTTCAAGGGCTCTTCTCTGACCTCACACACAGTAGATGTCTGAGCTCTGTAGGCTATTTGTAGAGAGTTTATTTCATCTTTGCAGAAAGCTGCCCCATATAAATATTAGTCAGTTGATTTCACACAGAGTTAAAACAAGCTTTTAAAAGCCTTTTACCTCTCTTGTCCCCAAATAGGTACTATAGACAGATTCTCAGAGCCTGAGGAGCTTTGTGGGATTTGGTAAAGTGGAAGTTATATTCTGTTCAGAGGCAGCCTTCGGGGAAGCTGTCTTGGGATTGATGGTGCACTTAGGTAGACAGGGTCGGGTACGGCGAGGGGTTTTAGGGTGGCAAAGGTGTAGGGGATGATCAACCTTCACTGTGTATTTGCAGGAGGACATTTGGAGATGCTCACCTCAGTTCCAGGTGACAGGATGGTGGCCAGGTGCTTAGGGAGCCAGGGCTTCAGATTCAAATGATCTGAGTTCAGTTCCAGCTTTGCCCATTAGCCCAACACTGGTGATCCTAGACCCAACTCCAGGCTATGTGACATCCACACAGGTCAGTGAATCAGCACTGTCCAACAGAAATACACTGTGGGGACAAGGATGTGGCTCAGTGGTAGAGTACTTGCCCAGCATGAGTGGATTCCTGGGTTCTAGCTCAGCCCTGGGGGGAGGGAGGAACAAAGAGGAAAATAAATTGTGGGCCACTCATGTGAGCCTCATGTATAGATTTTTAATTTTTTTTCCTAATAGCCACATTAAACAAAGTAAAAATAAATAAGCAAATTTAATTTCAGCATTCTGTTTGACCTACTATATGCCAATTTATAACCAAGAATGTTTTGTTTGGCTCTATAACTCTCTAGACCTAAACCAGTGTCATTACATCATGCAATCAAATAAACTATTGAAGGGGTGGTTTTCATCTTTTTCCTTGCACCTTACACCTACAGGTCTCCCAGTTCAGGTCCCTGCATTTTGGATGCTCAGGGACCATGCAGGGTTGGTGCTTTGGTGCTCAGGACCTCAGGACAGCGGGTGGAGCTGCAGGCATGAACAGATCACTCAAGTTCCAAGCTTCTCCCACTGGAATCGCAATCCCTGCTTCACAGAGAGCAAATGGGGTGACACTGGAGTTGTCATGTGCCCTGTGGTTCCCCTCTTAGAGTAAGGAGAGATGAAAGGTGAAGGTCACAGCACCCTTACCTGAGTAACTAGGCTGTTTCATGTCCACCGAGGGCCTGACACTCGTGGGTTGGGAGTGCTTCTGCCGGGCACTGCCTCCAGCAAATCCCACGTAGAAGGTGGATTATTTTGCGAGAGCCACCATAATGAAGAACCACCAATTGAGTGGTTTCAGCCACAGAAATCTACTGGTCCACAGTTCTGGTGACTGCCAGTCCAAGATCAAGGTCTTGGCCAGAGTGGTTCTTGGTGGCTTTTGAGAGGGAGCACCCACCCCTTGCCTCTGACCTCACCTTGGGTAGCTGCTAGCCATCCTTGGCACACCATGTCTTGAAGGTGCACCCCCCAGGCTCTGCTTCACCCCCACATGGCCTTCTGCAGGGAAGCCTTCAAAACTCCTCCCTGCTAGGAGATGCACTTGCATCTCATCAGCTCCCTACCCAGTCTGACCTCATCTTCACTAATGACATCTTCAGCTACTCTATCCCCAAATAAGTTCCCATTCCAAGATCCTGGAGGCTAGAATTTGAACATTCGAATTTGGGTGAAAAACATTTCAACAGATAATTATAGGCATTCGATGGATTTAAACCAGACATATGAATTAACAGTAATTGAGTATAAAGGTAATTTGCTGGCTACGTTGAGTAGGTTCCAGTATTCCTTGTGACCTGAAGAAGAGACATGTTAAAAATTGAATAAGGAAAACCAGCTAGTGAAGAGAATGGAGTCTGCCCGCAGGCAGTTATGCTGTGGAGAGAGGCAACAGAGTCCCATGGGAGGATGTACTAAGGTTGCTCTTTCATAACTTTAAAACTATGTTTATTGGTGCATTATGACTATCCATGGTAGTGGGATTCGTTGTGATATATTTGCACCTGCACATAGCATACTTTGGTCTATTTCATTCTCTCCCCCCAATTCTCCTCCTCTACTCTACTGATCTCCCTTCTATTTTTATGAGATTCACCCACACACACCATTTTTTTCTCTTTAGCTTCTGCATATCTGAGAAAACATTTGACCCTTGACTTCCCGAATCTGGCTTATTTACCTTAGCATGATCTTCTCCGGTTTCATCCATTTTTCTGCAAATGGCATAGTTTTGATCCTTATGTCTGAGTGAACCCCCTTGTCTCTATTCTTGAATTAAATGTTTTTATTTCATCAGCCTCAGTTTTCTTAGCCAGCACTGCCTCAGACTTCTTAGATCAACTAGCTACATCATATTAAGTTGCCCACAATTATTTGGCCGAATGTCTGCCCTGGGAGCATCTGAACAAAATCACTCATTGCTATACCAGTTCCCTCTTTCCCGCTAATAAGGCATTTTTTAAGTATATTTCCAAAAAATGCATGACATTCCTTGCATCCACCTTGACATTATGCAAAACTCTTTCTTCTTCCTGGAGTCAACAGAGCTCTACTCTCCTCCAAACTCTAAAGCCTCCTCATCTCTGCATTTCAACAGGCAGGTGTCCTTACAAAGCCACACAGCTTAGCTACAGAAATGAGTATTTATGCACTGATCAAACCTACACTTGAGATTTGAGGCTCTCGGCCTCCAGTGGTGTGTTGGTTGCTGTGTGGGCTTAGAGACCCTCATACTGGAGCAGAGCCAGTTCCAGAACAGATTTGGTCTAAAACATACTTAAGAAAACAGTTAGGTCTCAATACTGCCGTGCTTAGGCTTAGTGGGTTGTGTTGAATATGCAAAGTCCGTAATGTTTGATTTCTCTTTTGTTCGGATGAGAGGTCTAGCCATGCTGTGTTTGAACCATCAAAAGGTCCCTGTTCCATTTTCTGACTCTCCACATAAAAGCTGCATCATGCAGCTGAGCCTGGTGACATTGCAAGACTTTTAAGGTGGATGCAGATTTTAGGAAGAAGTTTGGTGCAATAGGAATGTGTGGGGAATTCCTATCTCAGCCAGAACTTTCATAAACCGTCTGAATTTGAGGATGTAAGAGAATTACCTGGGCTCGGCTTCCTCGCCTGTTAAATGTGCATGGAGGATACCCATCCTGCCCACCTTCTGATGTTATGTGTGAGGCTCCGGAGGAGGATAGCAAACACTCTCAGTAACCTTTACCTCCATCTCTGGCTGAGTTACTCTGATGCTGGTGGTGGAGAAGACGATGGCCCTCTGTCCTACTTACTAAAAGGACCATCTGTTTCCTACATCTATTTCTGCTATTCCAAGAATTGAGTTGAGAAGGAAGTGCCATTTAAATCCTCAGCTCCCCTTCCCCTGAGTGGCTGCATCCTGGCCCGTGTCATTGTCACACTGCCCTTCAGCTGGCCGGCAGGTGTTAGGTCATCCACCCCGTGTGCATCTATACATGCTGCAGCGTCCGCTGCCTACACTGATGTAGCCCAGCCCCAGAGTCGGCAGGTTCTGTGACTCAGAAAATATCCTCATGGATTTCTTTTTCATTTTTGTCATTGATTCTGACACTCTAGGTGTGAGGTTTTCCCCTCCTTCCACATGGCATCTGGCACACATTTTCTGCCACTTTACCATCCCACCTGGCCCTCCCTGGTCACCCTTCAACTTGGTGGAGATGTCACTTCTCCAGGAAAGCAGCTCTTGATCAACCTCTGGTTCTTCATCTTTCTCCTCTGGTGGCACGTGCCATTGCACCTGTGGCCCCTTGGCTCCTGCCTGGCTGCAGCTGTGGGATGTCCGGGCTGCTTCCCTCTTGTTCCCCCTAGAGCCCCAGAGCCATGCACAGTCCCTCCATCCAAGGGATGCTCCGTACTTCGCTGCTGAAACAATTGCATGAATATCATGTTCTTGCCTATTTGAATAGTTCACAGCCCTTGCTTTCTGGCAGTCTCTCCTAATTTCATTTCTTCCAAATCCAACTATAATTCATTTTACGACAGACTTTTTTTTTTCTTTACCAGTTGGCCAACTATTAGAGCCTAAAACTTAAGCAACACACAGTGAAAGACAAGGTCATATTTTATCGTCTTTGCCTCTTGCAATAACCAGATTAGACACCTTTCTACAAGAGAGGTGAGTGCAAGCCAACCGATATTTATCATGTCAAACACCTGATTACAAAATCCAGGAGCAGCGAGGGAAATGCAAAAGATGATGCAGAAACCTGCCCAGAAGGAGCGTAGGGTCCTGTGAGAGGTCTGGGATTTCCCGGGGAAGGAATGGAATGATTAAAAATACACTCCAATTTTTTGGCTTTATAAATTTATTATGCACAATGCCGGGGTGCTAAGTATTTCCCGAGTCGTAACCATGGAGGGTCTCCTCAAAGCCGTGTGATTGTTTGAGCTATGTTGTGTGTCCAGGTTAGAGCAGGGGCCGAAGTTGAAGAAGGCAGGTTGGTGAATGGCAGAGGGACGTGAACCTTCTGGACCCCTGGAGGACATTGTAAGGGGGGGGGGTGTGAGAAGACGTGGTTCTGAATTATGGATATGGAGGATGTGGTGCCCACACTAGGCCCTGATTCGTGTGAATGCCGACCTTCCCCTTGGACAGGGTTTCTCAGCATCTGTAACCTGATCCCAGTGGAGACAGGTGGTGATTCTCTCTTCAGCACTGTGACTTGATGTTTTCAATTTTCCAAATCTATTGTCTGCCCCTTGGTGACATCCTTAGGGGGGTCCTTTAGATGGCAAGATGCACAACGCAGCTGCTGTCTCTCCAGGGTACTTGGCATGTGTAGCAACCCTCTTACAGGGACATCTATCCACTTCTCACTTTAGAAAGTGGCAGGGACTCCCCCGCATGGCTCTGGTGGAACAGGTAACAGTGACATTACACAGAGTAACCTAGGCAAGCTACTTAAAAACCATCCTTTTCCTTTGTGAATTTGGCTAAATGTAGTATTAGTAGCAATGGCGGAGCTTACTTCAACTCATCTTGAATGTGGATCGGACACTGATGCTACCCTGATGGTGGGACTGAGAATCCCCCCCTTTCTCTAGAAAAGAGTGGGCTGGTGACCAGAGATGGACAATGAGCATCTGTTTAGCATTGAGCTTTCCTCCATATCTACAAGGCCCAGAACCTGCACTGGAGTACAATTTGAAATGCACTTTCTGTCTCTGCCCTTAGGGAAAGAGTTTTTGCCGATGTGTATCAGCAAGGTTCTATTTTCCACTTGTTCATCTGCACTTCCGTCTCTACAACTCATTTGTGACTGTGGTTGGCAGCTGGTGAAGGGATGGCATTGGTGGCAGGCACCCACAGTGACCTAGTCTCTGCTGCTGTCACTCTTGTGTTATTTACAGCAATTTAAAGTACTAGATGGAGCCAAGCATGGTGGTATATGCCTGTGATCCTAGTGGCTTGGGAGGCTGAAGAAGGAGGATCGCAAGTTCAAAGCCAACCTCAGCCTCTTAGTGAGGCCCTAAGCAACTTAGGGAGATCCTGTTTCAAAAAAAACGAAGAAGAAGATGTAGAAGGGCTGGGGATGTGGCTCAGTGGATAAGCACTCCTGTGTTCCATCCCTGATTAAAAAAGAAAAAAAAATAGATGGAGTCCTTTTCCTGCTCTTGACACTGAATTGTGGTTACATAAGAGATTCTGTTGGGTAAAGAAGATAAAGGCCACAGAGACCTTCCTCCATGTTTGTTTTGAAACTGGCTATGATGTGTAATTATTTAAAGATCAAAAGTTAAAAGTCATAGTGGTCGTAAAGTTTGGCTCCAGGGTAAGATTTAGATTGGTACAAGTTTCATTGCACTTGGACAGGGGAAGTGGGGGGAAGGGAGGATGGGAATAGGAAAGACAGTGGAATGAATTGGACATCACTTTCCTATGTTCATACGTGAACACACAACCAGTGTAACTCCACATCATGTGCAACCACAAGAAGGGGAAGTTATACACCACGTAGGTATGATATGTCAAAATACACTCTACTGTCATGTTTAACTAAAAAAGAACAAAAACAAGTTTGTCCATGCATCCTTGGGTGACCTCTAATAATGTGCTTAGCCTCTTTGGCTTTTCAAAGCCTTTGACCTCTGAGATGAAGATAGTCTTTGTGCACACATCCATCAGGGGCCTGGGCTGCTCAAGGGAGTTCCAGTTTTAGGACGTTGAGGGCATCGACATGTATATGGTGGAAACCCTTCTGATTGTATCATTGCTATTTTCAACAGTAGCATCACTGTCATCAAGAGCATGATTGACCCACCTGGTGTCCTGCATCTCAGCAGAGGAGGAACACCACCCCCTGCTCTCCTGGTGTTCTCCAACTTTGCTCAGATCCTTCAGGAATTTGTCAGAATATTTCAAAAAAACTATTTTGGGGCTAAATTGCCCACCGTAACCCTTATAGATATCAGCCCGTGTCTTGGTGTGGAGAGGTCAATGACAGATCGTGGAAAGGACCTCAGATGTGGAGGAAGACCTCCATTTGAGTTTGGGTCTGCTGTTCAGGAGCAGATCCTTTAGCTTTAACCTTATGCTTTCTTGTCTGTAAAGTGGGGGAGCTAAAAATCAGCTTCAAGCAGCGCCTGAGCAGGTGAAGTCAGGGAACGTCCCTGAACCAGACAGAGTGGCCAACACCGTCTGGTACTTAAAGAAGGTGCTCAGTCATTCCTGGCCGCTCTTGTATCCGTGAAAGGTAATAACAGGGCACACTGGGCTGTGTCACAGACAGATGGATGAGGCCTGTGCCCTGTGACTTTCGGCAAGAAATCCTGCAGGACAGATTCGGGCTGCTGCAGTGGGGTCGAGTCTTTTCACGAGGAAGAGCAAGAGCTAATGGCTTTGACCTTGTTCTCTGTGCCCCGGGTGCCAAGCCAGTCAGAGTGTATCTCGGTAAGAGTAGGGCTGAGGGGAGGAGCTCAAGATCCCTCTTTCCATCCACAAAACACTTTGAGAGTGTGTGTGTGTGTGTGTGTGTGTGTGTGTGTGACTGAGACACAAGACAGGGGGTGGGGGGGCTCCTGTACTCAGGGAGTTTACACTCTAGTTCAAGCCAGATAGGAAAATGCGTATACCACGCCCACCTTGGACAAGGCTTTTAAAGGACAATCTAGGGTCCTCTGAGCCCCTGGGACAGGGATGAACAAGATGGGAAACTGATTTTCCTAAGTACCTGCTGCTATTGGCTGGGAACTTCCCTGACCCCAGAGGCTGCTAAGTTTTTATGAGCGTAAAGCTCAGCATATTTCCCTCTGGAAATATCACCTCAGAAGTGCCCCTATCGGCGTTCCGACTTGTACAAAGTACCATAAATATTTGATTGTCACTAACTTTCGAGGAGTTGAGAAAAAAAACAACCCTACATTGTCTTCTGTACCTCCAAATGGAAAATCAGGATGGAACACTTTGCAAACATGACACCTCTTCAACCCCAGTCTGCCACCCACCGAGTCGGTGTGTGTTTCTGGGGCTGGTGTTTGTCAGATGCAGCAAGATGTCTTCTGTCCTCTGAGCTTCCCTGGCAAGGCCAGGAAGCGAAGTGAAGCAAATTGCTTCCTCTGGAATCTGTGATGTGGATCCTTGTTGTTATCTTTCTGCACGTTCCTCGTTGTGAATTATGGCCTCAGGGCAGCTGCAGAGTTCTTTATCCAAGAGGTGCTTTTCCATAAGCCAGCACAGTTAGGGACTGAGGTTTGTGTGCTTCCCAGAATGAGGTGGCCTTCGAAACCATCTCCCAGAGTTGACGGATCCAGAGTTGAAGAGTCGACAGATTTGGATGAAGAGCACTGAGTGGTTGTGTGCGTATGAGCAAGGGGCGCAGTCCGCGCTACCTCCAGTTCTAGTGAACTGAGGTGACAAAGGCAAGGCTCTCGTGAATCTTGCATCCTCAATGCCTAGAATAGTGATTGGTATTTAGTTGGTGCCCAAGGAATGGTTCTTTCCACTACCATTGTCATCTTCATCACCGATACCACCACCTTCTCCACCCCAAGCCTCACCACCATCTTCACTATCCCCAGAATCATCTTCACCTTCTTCACCATCACCACCATGGTCATCAACATCCCCAGCATCAGCACCATCTTCATCACCACCACCACCACCACCACCATCATCTGCACCACCATCATCACCACCATCATCACCACCACCACCATCATCACCACCACCACCATCATCACCACCACCACCATCATCAACACCACCTCCATCATCTACACTGCCACCATTGCCATCTTCATCCCGCCACCATCTTCATCTCAGTATGGATTCAGTAACAGGAATTCTTCTGTTAAACCAGGTTAGGTTAAGACTGAGGTCCCTCCACTTGCTATTTCACTAGTTCCCATAGGTTGGAATGTATTTTTCTGCTAGGTGAGCATCTCAGTTCTCTCACCTGTAAAGGAGACTGTAATGTCATCCTCATAGGGTTTGTGAGGATTAAAGCCTCTGAATCACAGTAGGTGACCCATCCAGTCCACTGCCCTCACCTCTTTGTGTTCTTCAGAGGAGGAACTTTGGTGGACTAGAAGGGATAACTTTCATTCCCACAATGGGACATACGTGCTTAAGTATTTTTAGATGACAAAAGTCATTCCTACAGATTTTACCCCTCAAGCTTCATAGGACGCTCCTTGGGAAGAATATCTAACACTGTGGGTAGTTTATGAATAAGGAAACCGGGGCACACGAGGGTTAGGTGACCTGCCGGCCGCTCCACCAGTGTGAGCTTGACTTCCTAGTGTTTGACTGGGATCCCATGAGGCAGCATTGGTAGAGGGTTGGAGGGTAGCAAACCCTGGAAATCATAGCATAGGGGCTTTTCTTTCATTTATTTTACACTGCAATCCAGTTCACTCCCACGAAGGTTTCATGACAGATGCGAACTCTTACTACCCTGTGCCTCTCCCATGCCGTACTGTTTATTTAAAGATGATCAGGGTGGGACCCTGCTTGGATTTTGGAACCTGGAGGCATCCCCTGCAGAATGCCTTTCCCTGGGGTTGTGTGTCAGAACGCTTCAGAGGGCCTTGGGCAGTGCTGATGGCAGGTCCCAGGTGGAGTCCTGGTGCCTGACTCTAAACAACAATCCCATAGTTACTACGGGGGTGAGGGGCCCTGTCGTGTTGTATCTCCCAGGTTCTTTTTACCGAAACCCTCCTCTCTGTTTAGGTTCTTCTGATTCTTTCCAGTTGTTTTCTAGCCTTTCCACCATCTTTCTCCTGGACGCTGGTGGTTTCATCCCCTGGTCCCCTCTTTCTCCCGGGTCAGTGGACAGGAGTTTGGCTCTGTAGTTATCAGTGAGGACAGGGGGTTCCTGGCTCTGGAGGATGGCCACTCTCCACGTGTGCTGGGCTTCCGTCTGGCAAGGAAGGCCCAGGGCTCCCTAGACTGGGCAGTGCCGAGGGGGAGCCACCAAATCCCATCGAGGAACCCGAGGGCACTGGCTTCTCCCCTACCTGGTGCACCAGACAAATTCCAGGGTGGGACTGGAGCCAGGAGTGTGAGGGTGCTGCATGTGCTGTTGACCCAGATTTTCTTTCTGACTTTAGGGAGCTGGAATTTAAGAAAAAAATAAATTTCCCCAGGGGCTCTCTGAACTAGTACCTGTTCCTGGCGGCCTCTTCCAGCCCGACCTCCTCCTCCTCTGCGTGCTTTAATTACAAGTGTGATCACCTGAGCAGACCTAGCCAGCACCCCACCCCCACCCCAGTCCAGCATGATCCCTCTTCTCCTAGCACGGAGGCTCTGCCCTAAGCAGCTTCCGCCAGGAGGGCAGATGGGACCCTTGGAACCTTTCCCTCACTGAGCAAGAGTGACATGACCAAATACAACTGAAATGGTTGTGACGTTTTCCTCTTGTTGTTGCAATTTTAACAATAAAGGAAGAACAACATATTTGCAGCTTTAAATAAAGGGGCTGCTTGTAGGGCTTCAGTAGGGATTTTTTTTGTGTGTGTGCAAGATTTTATTTTTCCTATTGAGAGAAAAGAAAATAACAATGAGCTTGGAAAAAAACTAAAGTTGAAGAGAAGGAGAGAGCAGATGCCCATTCCTTTTCCTCAAAGCACGTATCATCCCTGGGATTCTGTGGGCATTGGTGTGAGACTTTATGATATACCTCTTGCCACATTCGACTCCAAAGCCTGGGGACAAAGATGGTTTGGGATGTCACTTCCCATTTCACTGGATGTGAATTAACCAAATCTGTTTATTTGATGCTGACTTCAAGCCAGGCCCGGTGTGTGTTTTGTTGGTTGCAATTTGATTTTTAATTTGATCCTTCCAATAATGCTCTAAAGTCACCCATCATTTTCCCCATTAAATGGAAGCAAATTCTGGAGCCCAGAGTATTGCAATGACTTGTTTTATGTTCACACAGAGAGGCTGCAAAGGAGCTGGGCTTCAAACTCTTCCAAGTACTCGTCAGGACCCTGTTTTTATTAACCAGGCAGCACTGTTACAAAATCATTCTCAACGATGTTCTCATGGGAGTTTTTTATTTACCTATGACCATCTCTTTCTCTCCTCGGGCTTTCTTTGTCGCCCCGTGTCTCTTGCCCTGCTACCCCCAAACATCCCTATCGCCTCTTAAAAAAAATAAATAAAGCTGGTAGCCAGCTTCCCAGCAGATTTTATAACTTTGCATACCATATATTTAGTTTAGTAATGAAAAATCCCAGCTCTAGGCGATGCGTAGAATAGCACTTCTAATGTTTTTTAAACAGCTATTAATGTAGTTGAGCACTGTGTGTGTGCGTGCGTGTGTGTGTGTGCGCGCGTGTGGTGTGTTCCTTTCTTGTACATAATCATCTGCTCAGTGGTGCACTCTGAAACTGAGAGCAGCAGCCAGAGGAGGAGCGAGCCGTGATTGATGGGCCAGGCCTCCCTTGCAGAAGAGTCCCATCTGGGGCTGGTTTTGGGTGCAGTCAGATGTTGAGGGGGAGGTCAGCCAGGCGGCCTCAGCTCCCCGTCCTTCAACACCCCGATCATCCGCACGTTGCCCAGAGCACACATCCTCGCTCCTAATCGAGGGTTGATTTGGGCAGATGCTTTGTGGTGTGGGACCAGAACAGCTGCTAAGTTTATGGAAGAGACAGGATGCAGACGGGTGCAGCAGGTATTTTTTTTTTCCATTTAATTTTTCACTTGAAATTGTGATTCGAATGAAGCAAAGCCTTTCCCTTTCCCGGCGCTGAGGCTGTGCTCTCTGAGTTTGCGTGGTGCATCAAGCCTGGGCTAAGGACAGGAGTTTCTGTGAAGACTGTGTGGGGTGGGGGTGGAGGGGGCTTTCGACTCCGTGCAGAGCTGGGCTGGTCGCAGAACCACCAGGTTCCTGGTGTCATTTTGTATTTTCCTCCTTTGTTCCAGTGCCCCCGGGGCATGGTACCGGTTAGCTCATTTCAGTTCAGCACAAGAGGCTTTCTCTGAATATGCAGGATTTCTTGCCAGAGAAGTAGATCAGACCGGGCTACTAAACTGAAGTAAAACAAACTGTCAGCAAGACTGAAGGCTGCAGGCAGCACAGGAGCGTGCCGTTTCCTCCAGCGAGTCTGCGCCGGGTGTGGGGGGTCGAGGGTCCCATGGGGGGTTGGGGGTCCCGTGGCGGCTGGAACCGCTGCCTGCCTTGGCGGTGTGGACAGGTGCAATCAGCAGGCTTATTAGGTGTTAAACATTCCTGTGCATTTCTTCTCTTATAAGAATTGTCTTTAGTCCAGGAGGGTTTTTTTTTTTTTTTTTGGGTGGGGCAGAGTCAAGAAATAAACTAGGGATATATAAATTCCAGAAGCCAAAAAGGGCAGGGGTGCTCAAAAGTTTGACTGTTCCAACACACACACACACACACGCACAGGAAAACACCTGATTACCTTCCAGTCCACCTGGGCAGCTACACAGACAGGCTCCTTTCCCTGTCGGGGAAAGGCAGGCAGTTACAATGGATGGAATAAGGCATGTCGTGCTCCGCCACATAAAGGCTATTTCTCAGTTGAAATGTGGTTTGCATTAGATCTTGAGACGAAATATTCTGCAAAGTCTGAACGGCTGCCACCCTTTGTTCTCTTATTAGTTTTCCAAAACTACTTTATTAAGCCACTCAGGGCAGTGCACAGAGGAGGGGGTCTGGGGACAGCAGCAGAAACAGCTCCATCTCCTGAGCCTACCTCAGGAAGGAAGTACAGGGGCAGGGGACGGAAGGGCCGGGGAAACCGAGGGCTTCAGAGGTGTGGCTGTCTGCATGTGCGCGTACCCACGAGGCTAAACAGTCAGATTACAGCATCTGTCTTAAAATAGCAATAATATTCTGGCTATTTCATGCTTCAGTAAAATATTTAAATTGAAATGACTCCTTTTTTTTTCTTTTAGGAATCAGACTTGCTTGCATTTGAATAATCCTTTTGCTCTCAGTAACAGAGTGAAAACTACCCATTGGGGTGCCTTGGGTAATGACAGGGTTCCACATCCTCATGCTGGTTTTTGAGTTGCTCTCATGGACTGATAGGTTTGGTGTTTTGAGGACGAGGGAGTCTCTTCTACATTTATCCCGACGTCGATCCCTGAGTCCAAGCTTGCAGTAGGAACAGTGAGTCTTCAGGTACGAGGCCGGGGCCTCTTCCCACCCGCCCGCCTGCCCTTCCCCTTTTGTGTAGTTGGCAGCCACCCGAGAAAGTCCTGGCACTCAGAATTAGATGTGAGGTTTGCAGAAGCTCTTCGCTCACTTGCTGGGTGATGTGGGGGACACTCGTGAGGGAGAATCACCCTCCGCAAGCACACCCACGTGCACCCTGACTCTGCAAATATCCCAGCCTCTTCCACTGTTCCATTTATTTAGGGAAAGGTGGGGGTTTGGCATGGGGTTGGGAGAAAGCAGGCAGCTTCTGGGAATGAGGGAATGTCTAGCCGCCAGGCTCCCATCATTTGGCCGGTCACCGTCACCTACTGGAGTTGGCGTTGGCTTTCCACGGGACCCATTCACCAGCCCAGTCTGAGCCGTGACCTGGAGTGGAAAAGATGCCCTTAGTGTTCATGTATTTTTCCAGAAAATGCATTTCAGCCAAGCAGAGAATCTAGGAACATCACTTGGGAGGGAACAAAGACATCTCTGAAGTCATTTGAAGGTGGAAAGTAATTCCACAGGAAGTACAATGATCTTAATTAAATATTAGCTGTAATTAGCCTAAAGTGCAAATGTTGGGAATATTAATTAGGGTCTCTCTGGAACGGCTGTCGGTGTTAATAAGTAACTGCAGGGGGTCCCCCCAACATCTGCTTGGGAACTCCAGGTACAGGATGAACCTAGAGCCTCATGTACCTGGATGCTAACTGTAGGCCCCTTCGCTGCCGTGGACGTGGTCCTAAGAGCTTGTGCCCTGGGTTGGCCAGAAGGGCGTGGTTTGCTCTGGAGCACAGAAGCCTGAGGCCAGGTTGGACCTTCTCCCGCTGGCCTCTGTTGGCCCTAACTCATCCTGGGACAGGTTCAGAGAATTCTGAAGCCAGGCCTCAGGTTGGAGACATGGTGCAGAGGTTTCCCAAGCTGCTGCCCCACACTAGCCAAGGATCACCTTCCTTACCTGGCAGAGAGATTTGCTGGCATGTTAGCATCAAATACCCCAGTGCCTGGCATCCCCACAACAGGGTGTGGAAGACAGATCTTGGGCCCATGATGTATGTGAGAGGGAGGGGGTTGCATATTTAAGAGAACGACCAACCTCCCTGCTAGGTGATTCCCTTGCCCAATGAGAGATCCCTGGGCACTGGATGAAGATGGGCATGGTTCAACTCCTGGTTTTCCTAGGAAGGACCTGTGGCTATGACTTTGCATAGTTATTTCCCAAGACTGTGCTAGAGCGTCTTTAACTGTAAAGTGAAGTGGAATTAGAGGTGCAGACCTAGGCACTAGTAAACTAGGGGTCCACAGATGTCTTTGAGGCAGGGGCAGTCCTGTGTACTACTGCAGGGTGTCCAGCACCATCCTTGATCTCACTCACTACATACCCAGAGCACTTCCTCCTCCAGTGGTGACAACAAAGAATGCCTCTAGTCACTGCCTCCTGTCCCCTGGTAAGCTGGTTCAAGAGCTACTGATATAAAGTAACTGGCAGGGTGTCTGGCATGCACCAGGCCTGAGGTAAAGGACACTGTCATCCAGCTTGTCTGGTGAGCTCCAGACAGGAGGTGGGGCTGCCTTTCAGATGGAGCATAGAAGCCTGAGGCCAGGATGGACCTTCTCCTTATGAGCCCACTTGTGCTGTGTTTGCAGCCTCTGTGTGTGTGTGAGAGAGAGAGAGAGAGACCTCGCGCGTGCATGTGTGTATGTGTGCACACATGCATGTGTGGTTACAGGAAGGTGATGGTGACATCTGGTGATGGAAAGCAAATTTCAGAAAAGATTCTGAGCCCTCCTTTTGTTCCCTCCTCAACACCACCCTTCTCCAAGGCCAGCTGACATCACCTGCCCTTGGTTCAGGTAGAGTACAAGTACCCCCTCCTGCCTCTTCCTCCTGTGGGCCAGCTTTTTACTCTCTACTGTTTTTGCAATGATGGGCTCCTAGCAGTGCCCCATGTCTAATGGCATTCTGACAAGGCCATTAGAAGCTGTTTATGCATAGGCCCAGATGCAGTCTTTGGGGGAATGTGTGTTTTCCGTCGCAATTATTAAACACTGCCATTGTAATACAAAAGTGGCCAGAGACAGTATGGAAAGAGATGAGCAGGCTGTGTCCTGACAAAACTTCATTTACAAAACCACGAGATGGACTAGATTGGGCCCCTGAGTCCTTTGCTGAGTCCTCTCTGCTCCTCCCACCCTACCTCCTGCTGTGCATGAGGCTTCCGAGCCAGACTTCCTTTCTTCAAGCACACAGTCACTGAGCAGACCCTGGGAAATGGGACCACAGTTCTGCTATGCTGATGGAGCTTGGAGACAGCTCGGTGGACGTGGCCCAGCCACCTGTCCTCGGGGAGCTCACAGGCACCTGAAGAGGCAGCAGTGGTTATGGGGGTCATGTGAGATGTGGCCACACCCTGTGGTGGAGCGTGGAGCTGGGCTAGGTGTCAAGGAAGGCTTGCTGGAGGAGGGAGCTCCTGACGTGGGACCTGAACAAGAAGATAGGATTGGCCAGGCCAGGCGTGGGGGCTTCCCATGCAGAGGGGCTGTGAGTGGAGAGCCCTGATGGTGTGGGCAGGGAGGACCACCTTCTCTCCCACAGCAGATGGGAGAGAAGGTGGTCCTCCCTTTCCACTGCAGAGAAGCCTCAGATCCCAGAAGAACTTTAGCTCTGCAGGTGCTAAGGGACAGTCCCAACGTCCTGAGGCTTCTCTGCAGGGTTGTGTTCCTAGTGGAGGTCTTTTCTCTGGAGAAGCAGGGAGCCCCTGGGCCTCTGTGAGACTGCAGCCTGTGTCCTGGCTTAGGTATCATTTGTGCTCTGCTAGGTGGTCACACCTGGAGTTTCCCCAAGTCTGCCTTTCCATTCAGAGATGGAGCAGGTGGAAGATGGCAGAAGTTGAGACACGCCTGGATGGAAGCTGACTCTAACATGGTGAATTCCCTCTGGAAGCTTCCCAAGATGCAGACATTTGGGGGGCTTTCAGACAGGCGTGGAGAAGTGATGTTGTCATGAGAGTTCCATATACAGGAACACGTTCCTCGACTAGCCCAGGGAAAGAAGACTCTAGTTATGAAATACCAAGGATTTATTTTTTTCTCTCTCTCTTTTTGAGTCAAGACCCTTTGAGTTGTAACAGAAAAACTGGCTTAGAGACAATAAGGCAAAGGGTACAACATTTCAGTTATGCAAGATGCCTAGGTTCTGCAGCGCTGATACACAGCGTGGGGATGAGCGTTAGAAGTGCTGTGTTTTTTATACTTGAAATGTGCTAAGAGGGTACAACTTAAATTAAATCTTCTCACCACGCACACACACACAGGCAAATGGTAACCGTGTGGAGGTGATAGCTAAGTTAACTGACTGGAACGTGGTGATCTTTTCACAGCATATGTATATATGTGTATAAATATATATTATATGTATCTCAAAACAACAAGTTATATATCTTAAATATGTACAATTTTTATGTTAATGATATCTCAATAAAGCTGTTGGAAAATAGTACATTTACTCATGTAAATAAAATAAACAAGGGTGTTACTAATGCAGGTATGGCTAGATGCTAGACTTCGAATGATGTTTCAAGAACTCCGTTGATCCCTCTTGTTCCCACCTGCCTGTGTGTGGCCACATCTGTATGCAGGTCCTTTTCAAGTGTCAGTTCTTGGCAGCTGCAGACTTGGGTATGTTTACAGCCGCCAATCACAGTGACAATAAAACTTCTTTCCAGAGTCTGCAGCAGAATGCAGAGTGAACTGGGCTTACCTCAGTAGTGAGGTCCCTAAATAGATGGGTGTGAACTGAAATCCCCATGCCTGTGGCTACATAACCTTCTGATTTGGCCAGCCTGCTGTCACATGGCTGTGCCTACCTGGCAACAGGGCTGGCACCAGGAGGGCTGAGTGGGAATGTTCCCCAAACAGAAACTGGGCTGTTTCTAAAGAACCCCATGACAAGGACAATATGCGTGCTCTGAGTTTTCCAAGGAGAGACGGGGTCCTGTGGGCACCCAGCAGCCCAGCCTCAGCCTAGGCAGACCCTCTACTGCCACAGATGCCACAGAAAGTGTTGGATGAGACACATGCACGCTTGCACTTCCAGTGGCACAGACATTTGGGAAAACGAGTCTGGAGGAGGAAGGAGCCTGGCGGGAATGTTCTCACTTATAAAAGGTTTTAAACTTCTCCCAAGCTCCGTTCTCTTCCAAGTGTCAGCTTTAACATTCTAATTAAGGGTCCTCTCTCAACAAATCCATGTGTTCTTCTGGGAGCACCCTCCCCCAGCACCACAAATCTGCTGTGCTCGAGCTACTTCAGTGGAATGTGCTCTAGAATGTTCCTGGAGGGTACTGAGGCCATGTGCCCTCCTATCATTACGGGAGGCCAGAGGGCGAAAGTCACAGCTAATTGACCACAGACAATAGGAGAGGCCGCTATTCGGTGTGCTTAATTGCTAAGCTTTTTATATTTTTTCATTCTTTCTGACTGTGCAATCACATCTCTTGAGACCATGGAAAATTTGGACCTCTAGGTTATGATTTCTTATGTCTTCAGTGTGAGTGTGTGTGTGTGAAGGGTGGTAGAGTTAGGGGTGGAGGCGGAGGGAGAAAGATGTTTCCTGAAATGGAAACATTTGAATTCAGGCTTTTTTTTTTTTAATTCTTTTGACTTGACTGTAATTATCATACTGCATGTTTAGGCTATAACTGAAGGGCAAATTGTTATATAATATTCTGTGCTTATAAAAAATAAGACCAGGGTTGGGGGAAAGGCATTGATTGACTAATGGGGCTAAGGAGAGTTAAGTCCAACATTTTGCAGAAAAGCTTTGAGTGGGGATATCACAGGGGACATCTTTGTCTAAATTAGGACCTGAATTCTCCTTGGCGCTTTCACATGGGGGCTGGGAACATCTCACATACACACACACCAGGCACACACTGGGACCATTAAGAGGACCCTCCCCCACCCCATGATGTGAGCCAAGTCACATAAAACTTTGATTAAATTCAAATGCTTAGATGAATTGTCTCTCCTCTCAAGAACACACTCGTTCAATTTAATCTCTCTTGGCACTTTAAGTATCAAATCAAGGCTGCGCTGTCACTGTAGACAACTACATGCTCAAGACTTCCAAAATGAGGATCTGCACAGAAAAAAAAAGCCCCAATCCAGTAGGACACAGACCTGTGCAGTCTGCAATCTCAGGCTGGATGATGGGGAAAAGGGTGCTTGAGGGTCTGCGCCTCTATTTCTGCATCTGTGAAATGGGGATTCTGGGGGTGGCAGTCTCGGGACGCGCATGAGCGGTGCCTGCGGTGGGGGCGCTCGGGCTGCAGGGAGCAGGCGGCCTGGGGCGGAGGGTCAAGGTCCTCTTCGGAGCCCACTCATGCTCTCTCTCCCTCTCTCCACCTTTTTGATTTTGCAGGGTAATCAGGAAGCAGCAGCTGCCCCTGACACGATGGCCCAGCCTTACGCTTCGGCCCAGTTTGCTCCACCGCAGAACGGCATCCCCGCGGAATACACGGCCCCCCACCCCCACCCCGCGCCAGAGTACACGGGCCAGACCACCGTCCCCGAGCACACGTTAAACCTGTACCCTCCCGCCCAGTCGCACTCGGAGCAGAGCGCCGCGGACACCAGTGCGCAGACCGTGTCCGGCACCGCCACAGTAAGTGGGCTCCACGCTGGGGCGGGGGGCGCTGCACCCGGCGCGTGCCAGGGGGTGCCAGCCACAGCCCAGGTGCACCCGGCCAGCCAGGGACGCAGGCCAGCCAAGTGGCGCCGAGTGGTTTCTTGCTGTACCAACGCCCTGAAGTTTGCCTGGGCCGCGCGCCTCCTTTCTTATTATTTGTTTAAATCGACGCATTTTTCATTACGCACATTGGTTTGTAAAAGAAACATCCATCTCTTTTGTTCTACACTTTTGCCTTTTCCAAACTATCATCCCCATGGAATAGACTGGAAATGGTTCGACAGAGAGATGATCTATCCACCATACATTTCCCGGATTTTAAAACGGTGTGCCCTGCAGTGATTTTTAGTGTATTTACCGAGTTGCCCACCCTTCTCCAAAATCTGCTTTTGGAATGTTTCCATCACTCTGGAAACAAATCTGGTGCCCGTTCCCACCACAGCCTTCTGAGACTTAGCGGAATGCACCAGAGCGTGGCCCACGTTTTGGCTTCAGGACTCCTGTAGCTGGGACACAGGAAAGGCAGAGGTGGGGACTCTACCAGGGCAGGGCCAGAGGGTCTTGGCTCCCGAGAAGTGTGGTATTTTAATGTTGGTGGTTGCATGATTGATTTCCCAATTATGGTCCATAGAAGGATTAAATGGGTCACAAACATGGAAGCAAACAAAGAAACAACACCCTTTATGACCACCCTAAAGGAAAACCAGTGTTAACAGGCCAGCCATCCAACACAGCTCTCAATAGGCTTTTTCATATCAGAATCAGTGTGTGTTTGTTCCTGTACCACCTGCAAGAACCATGCATTCCTCCACACCTGGGGAGGAAGCCTCGCCCTGCAGGCTCCCCTAGAAGCTGATGCACCACGCATCCAGTCCAGGGCACTGGCAGCACAAGGCCCTTCTCCCCAACCCCTCTGCCTCTGGGAAACCAGCCCGTGGGAAGAAGTTTGTGGGCTGGGAGCACTCTTAGGTTTCTTGGAGTAGAAGACACCTAGGCTGAACTTTGGTGCTTAGCATTTTGTTCATTGGGGCTACTTTTAGAGATACTCAAAATAGTGTATGCTCTGCAACTTGCTGTCACCTGCTCCCCTTTCTTGGTTGTAATAAAATACATGTAATATACAATTTACCATTTTAATGTACACAGTTCAGTGGCATTTAGTACATTCACAGTAGAGCATGGCCATCAGCACCATCTAGTTCTAGAACATTTTCATCTCCCCAAAAGGAAACCTCACACCCATTAGGTAGACACACCCAGTCTTCCCTCCCCCCCAGCCTATGACAGCTACCTCTTCTGCCTATCTGTATATGTTTGCCTTTTCTGAATAGTTCAAAGACGTTGGAGTCCACAGTGTCTGCTCTTTTCTGTCTGGCTTCTTCCACTTAACGTAGTTTCACCAACGTTCATTTATGTCGATACTCCATGGTGTGGAAGGACTCATTTTGGTTACACGTCCATCTGTTGGTGGACATTTGGGTTGTTTCCACCTTGGGCTCTGGGGAACTGTACGGCAGTTATATTTTTGTGTTTAGTGGCTATACCTGAGGGTTGGGTTCATTAAGTGGGTTTGTTGGTTTAGCAGGTGTTTCTTGTGTGGATAGCTGAGTGATGGGGCCATTGTTTATTGTGATAGTTATTTTGTGATAATAAATGGTGCCTGGGAAGGTTGTTTTTTGAATAAAAAGAAGGTCCAATTACACATTATTTATTAAGCGAATTACTGTGAAATACTGATTCATTAATTCATTCTTTCATTCATGGACATTGATTGAGCACATAGTAGGGCCACGACCTCACATTAGGTGCTGTGGTTGAACCACCTAGACATGCCCCTTCCCTCCTATAACTTAGTCCGAGGCAGAGAGTGAGCGCGTGCCAAAGAGCTCTACAACCTGGTAGCTGTAGCTCCACAAACCACGATGCACACGCTTACAGAAAAGAGGGTACCGCGGGAAGGTAGAAAAGGACAGAACTTCCTGCCTCGGGGAGTGTGGGAACATTTCTTCAAGGAGATGGTATTTATGACAAGAAGACAAAACTCTCCACGCAGAAAGAATACCAAGCCAGAGGTCCTGAAGTTGCAAAGAGCTTGGTTCAGAGAACTCCATGAGGCCAGTGTGTTCAGGCTGAGGCAGGAAGGTCTGGGATGCCGGGGAGTAACACATCGTCGGCAGGGGTTATGCATGCACCAGGCCGAGGGGCCAATAGCAGTTGGAATTCCATGTTGGGAGCAATGGAAAGCCAATGGAAAGAGCTTACACCAGAGAGTTCTAAAATGTGACCTGAAGTAAGGATCCTAGCTTAATGGAAATCTTCATCCAAGCACGACGTTGGGATGCCCACCCTTCCTTTCCCCGCCCAAAGAGCACTTTACCGTTCAACACCATTGAATTTCAAAACCATGCTGGTGGTGCACAGTGGCGCAGGCACTGCAGCAAGAGCTCAGATAAGCCCCCTGCCCTTGAGACGCGTAGTTCTCCCACTGGAGAACTGGGGAGATGTGTTCGGTTAGACATCACCAGGGGCTGGGTCCTAGAGCGTCAGTTTCCAGGGTGTCGGTGCATTATCGTGGTAGGAGAAGCTCCTTCTGAGGAATCTGCCTCTGAATCCTGGCTGGAGGAGCGTCTCCTCGTCTTCCCATCACGGGTAACGGGAAACTCGGCAGGAAATGTACTGGCTCATGGAGCAGAAGGTCCGGGAGGAGCGTTGACTGTGGACTCAGCTTGGCTCTTGGCAAACATCCGTCCAGTCTCAGCAGGACCGTGTCTGGCTCTACTTCCTTGTGCTGCCTTCCTTCCTGTGCTCTGCCGCTCCAAGGTCAGGCTCCTGTCACCTTCAACAGCACAGTGAGAGGCTCTTGGCTTTGTCCCCCGTAGCCCCTGGGACTCACTGCCTTCTGGAGTGTTGTGTTTGCCCAGTGGTGGAGGCTGAGATTGGCTGTATCGGCTCTGGGGCCACCAAGCTGCATAACAGATGCATGGCAGAAGGGGCTTTGCACCAGAGCCCCTGAGCAGGTGCCTGTAGAATACAGTTCCCGGGAGGTTCTGAGTGCACGGGGCTGGTCAGACATAAAGGGGTGGGTGGGGGGGTCATGTGTGTGGAAGGGCTTTGATTGCTAGTTTCGTCAAGAGTAAGGAATGAAAACAAGGTCAAGGATACGATATTGGAGAACTCATCGGCAATGGGGTTTGAAGGACACATAAACGGGTGCTCAGATTGGGGACTAAACCAGGGGACGGTTGAGCCACGGAAGCCTGGAGGGCGTGACCTGAGGGGACGTCATTGAAACTGGAGATGCAAACATCACTGAGGACAGAGCACAGCTGTGCTAGGGCAGTGGGGAGGACACAGGGGTCCAGGAGTGGAGGAGTGACTTGGAGTGGGTGAGTCCTGTCTGTCACATACCTTTGGAGTGATGAGGAATAAAGAAGGTGGTAGCCAAGAATCAGAGAAAGCAGTATGTAGGAGAGTCGCCTTAGCTTCACTAATTCATGCTCAGGAGGAAATCCTTGTGGGGGGGCTCAAGGGGACAGGAAACAGAAACTAGGGAATAATGATGCAGGAGACAAAGTGACAAAATGTTTTCAAGAGAATCAGAAAGAATAGGACCCAGGGTACTCAGATGGAGCTGATAGTCCAGGAGAGAACAAGCAATTTCTGCAGCCTTAGAAACCTATCCCTGAGGTACTAGGAACTGTGTGTTTTTGAAGTGTACGGTTTGTAAGTCTTTACACAGGTAGGTGTGTGTGTGGAACTAGTGCTGCTCTCAAGAAAATGGCAGTGTCTGTCCATCACCTCCCAAGTTTTCTGTTGCCTATTTGTTATTCTCTCCTTGTTCCCTAATGATCAACTAAGCTTAGGTTACAGTCTCTAGAATTTTGTATCCATAAAATCAGACTGGATGTCTCTTTTCTCTTCCTCGGCATGGTCAGTTTTAAGTCACTCTGTATTGTGGTATGCCTCAGTAGCTCAGTCCTTTTCTTTGCTGAGTACTATTTCACTGCATGGACATGCCACAGTTTGTTCTTCTGTTTACCTGTACATGGGTACTTTGGGTTGTTTTTCTTTTTTCAAGGGAATCACTAAAAATAAAGCTCCTGTGAACATTTGGAAGGGAAGAGGGCCAAAAATAAACATGTTGAGCCACAGAGAAAGAGATAACTTGAGGCATTGCTGACCTTCATTTCCTTACCCACGAAGGAAGGTCATCTATAAACAGAGAGGAGAGAAGGCATTTGGAAACAAGGGAGTGCCCTTGAATTTGGGCAAACATGCTAGGAGTCTTCTGACAGTTCCTAGAGGTGCCATTCAATTAGAATGGCGGTGAGCGCCTGAGTCTGGAGAAGGAGCCTGTGGGGCGGCTGGTTATTAGCCAGGTGTCATCTCACAGTTAGAAACTGGTCATCTTCAGCAGCCTCTGAGCGATGCACACTATTGAGGGGATTGTGAAAAAAACACTCTTAACTCGTATCAGGGAAGTGTGGGACTCGTAGAGGGGCCATCTTGTTTTCTGCTACCAATGATTACATATGAACACTTACCTCTGTCTGGTCCAAAAGGAATAAGATGCTTTTGCTCTCCTTGACCCACTTGACCCGGACTTTCCTCATCTGAATCTGTCTATGGCCAGTTTCCCCAGATCCTCTCCACCACCCTGTACATTTACTGGCTTTTCCTTCTCTTTGTTCCAAGCTCTGCAATTTCTGTGCAAGGAAATTCACTTAGAAGTGGATTGAATGGTGATGCTCCAGATGCTGGATGCACACCCGGGACCCTGTATTGGCACAGATCATTGCTGTGGAGCTGGAGGTGTGGCTCCGTAGGAGGTGCTTGCCACAGTGTTAAATGTCCTTCTCAGGATGTCCTAGAGTCTATCTTTTCTTGGAGAAACTAAGTGGTTCTGGGAAAGGGAAAGCATGCAGCCACGTGGTGGGCTCCAGGAACATCTCACACATGCCCAGGATTAGCACAAAGAACAGGCTCTGTGAGGGGAAGCAGGATGCTCCCGAGCGCCCCGCCCGAGCTGAGTGAAGTGCAGCCAGCAAAGACTGAGCCGGTCACCCCTCCCACTCTCCAGGGGCCGAGATGCATCCCTTCAGGACACCTTTCTGCTGAGTTTCTATTTAACTAGGCCTCCAAACATCTCACGGATCACGGTGCTGACTGAGGAGCTGCGTCGCCCCCTGGATCCCGCTCCTGACAAGGTATTTTACTCTTGACATATTATAATTAGAGATTTGCAAGTGGAGAATTCTCCATGTATCTCCAATAGCAACTTGACTTCTATTTTTAACACATCTGCAGCCTGTTTAAGTCTCCCACTCACTTCAAACCCCTGTGGGAGAAAGAACGTGGGTCTTAGAGCTCAGGCCCTGAGCGCCGGGCGCTGCCGTCAGGGAAGAGGGCTGAACGAGGGGTGTCCCCTGTCTCCACGAGTCCTTAATGCCTCAAGGAGTTGCGGTATTGGTTGGCGATGGGGTCCTCTCCTTAACCCTTTAGATCATTGGGTTCTGACTTGGAAGCTAGTCTGATAGCAGAGATGTGGGGAAAAAGCACTTGCTCAAAAAGGTCGGGTTTTTTTTTTTGTTGTTGTTGTTGTTAATTAGCTATTCTTTTAAAAAGTCTTATTAGTGCATTATGCATAATAGTGAGATTTGTTGTTACATATTCACACATGCCCACGACATATTTTGATCATTATGAAAATAACTCAAAGTTGTGGTTAAAAAAAGTCAAACATGAAAAAAGGCTACAAAGTGAAAGTTAATATTCCCCAACACCCAGGCCCCTGGTCCTTAGGTCTCCCTGCCACGAATGCCAGTTACAAGTCTCTCTCTCTTTTCTTGATACCTTTATTTTTATTTATTTGTTATGAGGTGCTGAGGATCAAACCCAGTGCCCCATGCATGCAAGGCGAGCGCTCTGCCCCTGAGCCACAACCCCAGCCCCTACGAGTGTTCTTTGTTCCCTTCTAGAAGTGCTCTGTGCCAACTCAGCGGGTGTCTGCTTGTCGCTCTCTCTCTCTCTATATCCCTGTCCCCTGTCTCCAGTTCAGTCTTTATATCTTCTCTTTTCTCGCTGTCTCCATTCTCAAAATAACAATTGAAATCTACTAAGCACCTGCTTTGGCCCCCCCTTGCACCTGGGAGCTCTCTCTGTATCACATTTTGAATCCAACTCATTCTATTCCACATCTGTGTGCACCTTTACAGACAAAAGTATCCCACGGATGGAGTTTGGATTTCAGGGAGATTTATCTTATCTTGTCCTAATTCCCAATCATGCCAGACACAAGAGCCAGCACAGATATTTGTCCGTCTCTTTGCTTTGCTGTGTGTGAGTGGTTCAGAGGTACATGGATCTAAAATGCAGACACTGGTCAGTTCCCTACAGAGCTTGCTCCTGTTTGAACCCCCTTGGACAGTACCTGAGAAGGCTCACTGGCCACACCTTTGCCCGACCTGGTCCACCTGCGACCAGCCCACCGCTGTTCTGATGGTGTGAGCCTGCCTGTGGTCACCCCTCTCTTGGACAAAAGAAAGTACCTGAGAGTCACCTGGTGTCAGGGAAAAGAAGAGAGTAAGGTGGATTGTCACTGACTGAGGTTAACAAGGCCACAGACCACGCTGGGCATGGTGGTGCCACACACCTGTAATCCCAGTGACCTGGGAGGCCGAGGCAGGAGGATTAAGAGTTCAGAGCCAGCCTCAGCAACTTAGTGAGGCCCTAAGCAACTCAGTGAGACCCTGTCTCTAAGTAAAACAATAAAAAAACAGGGCTGGGGATGTGGCTCAGTGGTTGAGTGCCCCCAAGTTCAATCTCTGGTACCAAAAAAGAAAAAAAAAAAAACACGGGCCACAGACCAAGCGGGCACCCTCTCAATCCTCATTTCTCTAGTTCCCACACTTTTAAACAGTGTTAGGACCCCCATTTTACATTGGGGAAATGAGGCCAAGGATGCTGTGAGTTTGGGAGCCGCATGGTTGGGCTCCTCGTGCAGGTCAGCCCAATGTCAAAGCCCAGACATCATCTTTACTTGTCCCCAAGGAGGTCTCTTGGCCAGTACTTAGAAGGCCACTGTCAAAGGCCAAGGCAGGAGAGCCCCAATTCTCCCCAGCCTGGCTTCTCCACCCTGTCCTCTTAGAAACCTGGCTTCTTGCTGGGTACAGAGGGACATACCTATAATCCCAGTGACCTGGGAGGATGAGGCAGGAGGATCTCAAGTCTGAGGCCAGCCTCAGCAACTCAGCAAGGCCCTGAGCAACTTAGCGAGAACCCGTCTCAAAATAAAAAGGGTTGGAGAGGTGGCTCAGTGGTAAGGCGCTCCTGGGTTCAGTCCATGGTACCAAAAATAAGTAAATAACCTGGCTTCTGGATTTGTCCAGTTTTGTCCCTCTTCCCCCCGGGTTTCGGGAAGAAGGCTCTCAGGCTGGTCCTGGATCTCTTTGCTCTGGTTATTCTCATCCTCCTCTTCTCCAAACCTCCTTGCTCTTTCTTCTTAAGCAACCATCAGATGACACATCATAACACACCAGAGAGAACGTTTCCTTTCTGGAAGATTTTAGCCCTATATACTTTATTCAAAGTTTGGCAAAAATCATTGAAGGATGGAATGTCTAAAAATAGGGTAAGTCGATCTATAAAAATGGAAAGCAGAGAATAATAGCCTCGAAAAATACTGTTTTGCGCTGAGTGTCAATTTGTGCACTTATGTGCACCACCTCAGCTTGGGCTGGCCTCCTCTACCAAAGGAACAGGGGCACCAAGGGCTACCAACCCCATTACAGATGCAGAACCTGAGGCAGGCACCTGGGGAAGGCCACTGGAGTCAAGGAGAGGCTACACAACAGTCCCAGGCACGTCACACTCAGGACCCAAACTCCTGAGGGCCCGGTGCCCAGCAGCCTCCCCCAGGCAGGCCAGTGCACACCCTGGGGTCCTCTGGCTGCTGCAGCCAGGAGAGTAAGGTGGATTGTCACTGACTGAGGAGCTCTCTGTACAGGAAGCACTAGTTCACCCCAGGGAGGGCCCCGGCAGACCCAATAACGCAGCCTTGAAGTGTGATCTTGTTTGAGACCTGCGCCTTGAGCAAACTCCAATAACATGTTTCGATGGCTTCAAAATTGTCTTTTGGATGACAGTGTGGCTGAGCTGTCTTGTCAACACCGGTTCTATTTTCCTAAGATTCTCATTTAATTTCAGGGCACAGGTACCTCCCTCGTGCCCTCATGAGCCTGGGTATGCACTCCTGCTGCCCGGTGACACACTGGTGCAAGTGGCCCGTGGCCTTCTCCTTTCAGGGTGGAGCGAAGCCTGGTTAAGCCATGCCAGGGCTCTCTGACGGTTGGAAAACCCCTTTTGCCGCAGTGTTCAAAAGGCACGACTGAGCTGCACTTAGGCTTTGCGAGGAGCTACAGGTCTGGGCATCCAGGACCTCGGGCTCCGTCCTTTTGGAGGATTGGGGTTTCAGCTTTGGATGCTGGAAAGATTAAAAGCTCTTGTGACAGGTCATAAAAATCACATGGAATAAACCCCCTCGTGTTGCCAGGAGAGGTGAGGTGGCATCGAGGTGCAGAGCCTGGCGCTCTCATGCCGGTTCCAACCCAGGATGAACCCCAGGCCCGTGACCTCAGCTCTGTCGACCTTTAATCCTGTTTCATACCTGGGACTCTTAGACTCTTAGGGCTCAGCACCGTGAGAGTCGCGCAGTCAACACTACGGGCTGGTCCATTAGAGTTACGACACAGTGACGTGACCCACCCCGAGGAACAAGAGCAGTCTCCTGGGGGGTGAATTCTTCATATTCAATTTCTTTTTTGATTTTCAAGGAAAGTAGAGAATTGTGAAATTATTTTGTGTTAAGAGTCAAAGTCAGACTCAAATTCCCAGATCTGCTTTAAAACAAATTCTTAGACTTAATGATCTGTGCATGGTTTTCGGTCACTTGTGTCTGAGAACAGCTGATGGACACACGCTGTCCATGGTCCTGTCTAGGCGGTGAGCGACCAGGGTGAAACCAGTTACAGAGGGAGAGGGCTGGGGTTTGGTGTGGAAGCCCCAGGGCGTCTCCTTCTGTTAAGGGGGGAGCCCACCGTATTCCCAGGGTCAGCCCCAGTGTTCCCACGGGGACTCTGTCAGCCTGGGAAGCTGGCTCCTGACTTCCATCTGGTTCTTTGTGCAATGTCACCTGAGCTCCCTGGATGACTAGGCAGTCTCCACGTTGGTGACTTCAGTCGCCTTGCAGCAAGGATGAGCACATAGTGGAATCTTCAGGCCTTGGGGAGATGACTGGACCATCCCAAGGGGCAGCGGGCCCTCCCGGGCTGTGCAAAGGCCCGGTTCAGCTGCTGGCAGAGACTCTGGGTCTCCGCGCAGCCTGCTGCCCCGCGAAGCAGTTCGCTTGTGTTTGAATGAACTTGGACGTGGGCATTAGTTCATTTTGGAGGCAGAATTTGGGTCACGCATTAGCCGCGCCTCAGTTCATGCCCCTCATCTGTGGCCATCTGCTCTGTAGGGTCAGGGAGCACTTCTGTGAGCTCCGTACTCTTTTGAACTCAAGGCTGGAGAAAGAAGTGGCCTCTCTGACGTGGACCGAGGACACGAGAATGGCTCACCCAGAGCTGGGGGATGTCAGAACTGGAAGGAACCCCCGTTCCCCTCATCCACTCTCCTCACTGTATGGATTCTAAAAGACCACCCAAGTTAGGATGCAAAACTCGAACAAGTCCAGGCAGGGAATACACACGTTTCAGAGAGTCTGGTTTACAACAGCTACCTAAGGTTCAATAAATAATTAATTTCCCCCTTAATACCAACATGATAAAATCGCAAGCATGATGCCATGGGCCCTTGGTGGGTATCTCGGAAGTGTTAGGAGGACACATGAAGGTCTAGCAGAAGTGGTAGCATCAGCTGGCCATGGTGGTCCACACCTATAATCCCAGTGACTCTGGAGGTTGAGTCAGGAGGATCACAGGTTCAAGGACAGCCTCAGCAACTTATGAGGCTTTGCCTCAAAATAAAAAAATAAAATAAATAAAAAGGGCTGTGGATGTCGCTCCGTGCGAAAGCACTTCTGGGTTAGATCCCTAGTACCAAAAATTTTTTTAAAAATGGTAACATGGGTTCTATTTGGGGACCCATTATTATTATATGTTTTGATTTTCTTTTCTCAGGCATCAACAGCAGCTTGGGTTTCTGTGTTCGGCTGTTCACTGCCTTCCCAAGCACTCTTGTTAACTGCTCAGCTGCAGAAGATACCGAGTTTATAACCCCTGATTTAGTCTTTGGATGCTATTTTTTAGTACAAGCGGTAAAATTAGGAACTTGAACCCTTCAAGGGACACTGTATTTCAGATTTACCAAAAAAAAAAAAAAAAGGTACTTGGCAGTGCAGAGATTCACAGAATGTGAGAGCCCACAGTGACCATCTGCTCTTCCCACTTCATTTGTATAAGATTTCTGAGGCTCAGAGAGGGAGATTGACCTGCCTGAGTCAAACAGCATGTATCATGGCAGAAACCAAAAGGTTTCTGCCCCTTGAAGAAGCATCCCCTGAACTGTGTTGACTGCTTCCCCTCCCCCTCAACCCCTTGGATTCTGTGGTGGTTTTCAAAACCCACTTGCCCAGGTCATTCCCGCATTGAATTGGACAGAGCTTGAGGATTCCACTTTGGCAGTGGCTTCATGCTGTGATTGGAACCTCCATTTCTCCCTAGGACGCTCTCCTGGTGCCTGGCCAGAGGATTCAGTTGCTAATAGGCCTCATCCCTACAAGGGAGGGCAAACTTCTGCAAAAGAGTTTTGTTGGGTCTCGGTCTCTCTGACTGAGGCAGGTGGCTGTGCACTGGGGATGTGTGCGTCCTGTGGTGTCCTGTGTCCCCGCCCGCTCTGGTGCAGTCATCTTGGGTGAGGACACTGGCTAGGGCTCTGGATTTCTACCTTTGCATCCTTAAAGAATGTGGAGCTGTCAGACGTCAGACATGGCCTCCCATCCAGCACTTCAGGGGCCCAAGAGCTGGTTCCTGTCCCCGTGGCAGGAGATCCAGACTCTCACAAGGCAGGGAAGTCTAGCAGTGTGAGATCTCCAAGACCCTCATGGACTGTCCGACTTCTGCATTCTGGAGAGAAGGTCATTACCACCCAGAGGATGAGTGGTGCTCTTATTCAGAGTGTCCCAGGCTAGAGGAACTGGCTTTTCTGCAGTCTCCGTGTCCTTGGGAAGGAACTTCATGGTCAGGCTCATTCTCCACTAATCCTAGGTTTTCAGACAAACCGGGTCAGCAGGACGGGTGGAACATGAAGGCTGAAGTGCCCCAGGTTTGTTTGAGATGTGAAAAGGCAGCCCCTTCTCCTTCCAAAAAAGTTGTGGGATCGTATGTCACACAAGTCAAAGGGCGGGGACCACTCTGGGCTTTGAAGAGGGGAAAATGTGAATGTGCACCCAACGTAGCAGGGTTTAAACTTTCTGTGCAGGAGCTGGTGGAGTCAGGGCAGGCAGGGATTGTAATTATCCCCTTGTGACCTTGGTGAAGGAAACAGAGAAGGAAATCACCCTAGGTCAGGAAGAACAGCAGAGAACAACAGAGCTGGGTTCAAACACAGCCAGAGTCCTCTCTGTCACCCACTACAGGCTGGGTCTTCCCTGGGCCATGCCCTGGGCCACATATCTTGTTCCCTTAACCCATCAGGGATAGGCTTGACCATGCTCAAAATTGCAAACAGGGAAACGGAGGCCCAGATACTCCGTCATGGCGAACCATAACTGACAGACTTCAAAACCCACTGGATATGATTTATTTGACCTAAGGATTAATGTTTGCCTCCACAATTCTGTGTGAGGCTCTGAACTTCCTCAGTTTACACAAATACATACACATATTCCTCCGATCCTCACCCCAAACCCTTCCTCAGTGGCACCTAGAGACCCCATGGAGTGAATGGGGCCTTCAAATCCTTGGCAGGCGGACTGCTGGGGCCTGGATTTCCCAAAAAAATGTTCTACAAGGAAATCGCTAATTATAACCCAAGTTGTATTTGACTTCTGCATCTTTGCTTCACATTGTAACACTGTAATTTAAATAGATTGTTCCCTGGCCTTTTTTAGGGGGAAAAATTAACTACCATTTTTTTTTTCTACTAAGGAAAGCCTCTGCTCTGGTGACAGGAGGTGGGCCCCGTTCCCCCCTTTTCTGTCTAATTGGCTTGCAAGTGGGCGTCGGGTGAGCAATCATTCCAGGAGTTGCCTGGGGTTCCAGGCAGTGTCTCCGGGTGACATTCATCTGGGGGCTACACAAAAAGGCAAGAGATGACAGGAGGTGGGGCGGGCTTGGGGACGAGCCCCACAGATCCTCCATGCTGTCAGGAGGAGGAGTGTGGAGACAGTTGGGAGGCAGGGGCACTCTCTGTTTTGAGTCCAGAAGCTCTTGACAGGAAGACCAGAGGGCATTGATGGAGGGTCAGGCAGGCGAGTGGGAGGCTCCCGGGGAACTTAGGCCTTGGTCATTTTCTCCCTGCCTGGTCCAGCGGTCAGCAGGATTCAAAGTCCCTCAGAGGTCCTTCTCTTCTCCCTTCTCCCCAGCCTTCTCCAGGTCTTCAGCATCAACCAAAGTAGCTAGGACAGGCACTGGCCAGTGATGGCCCATGAGCCAACTCCAGCCTGCTATGTGCTTTTGTCAATAGAGTTTTATTGGAACACAGTCAGGCTCACTAGTTCGTGTATTGCCTGTGGCTGCTCTTGCCTGAAGACCACAGTGCTGAGTGATTCTGACCCAAAGATACAGCCCCCCCCCCCAGCCAAAAACGCTGTCTGACCTACAACAGGAAAGGTTGGATGACCGACCCCTGCTCTATGCCAACGGTAGCTTGGCTTGATTCAGAACTCAGGCCTAATTTGTGGAACTCAAACAAAATTAATTGCCTACATGTTGAAAGGAGAGGTTTCACGGAAGAGGCTGGTTCTGATTAAAAGATGGAAAGGTGGAGCGCAGTGACTGGCATCAAGGAGGGGCCGTGTGCCAGGGTCCCCCCCCTCTCCCTCTGGTGCTTCACCATGCTGACCCCCCTTCTGCAGGGACGGGCCATGGAGGGGTGGGGGTTGACACTGCTCTAGGTCCTGCAGCCCACCGGTATTTTTGAATGATTTCAATTTCTCACCTCACCCACAAATCCCATCTTTTATTTCTTTCCCTCCATCAAACTGGGCTTCCCCATAGTACTATGAAGAGCAGGGACTTGGAGAGACTTTGCGAATTTCCCTCAACTGTGGCACTAGGAGGTGGCGGGCTCAGAGGCCAGGTCCGTGCTGGCCAGTGGCGAAGGTGCTGCTCTCTCTGCAACTCCACAGGAGCCTGGACAATAGGACCAACATTTGGTTACAACAGGCAGTTGACACCATCTCTGGAGGGACGTGCAGAGTGTGGTGAGCCCCTGGATGACTCTGTAGCTGAACAATTGATCCCACAAAGAGCCTCAGAAGGCTGGGGGCGGGGGCCACTCCAGGTCAGTTTTGGATCATCCTTAAAGCATCTTCCATTGCTTTCCGCAAACCTGCGGAGAATTCTCCTTTTCCCCATCGGCCTTAGGAGTCTCAGCAGAGGGAGAGCTGAGGTTTAGGGGACACAAGGAATCACGTGTTTCCTGTTAAAAATGAGAGTCCCTGGGGAGGGGACTCCCCACCATGGCCAAGGGTACCCCAAGGAACTCACTCAAAAGTCCACCCCAGGGCTCACCCTGATGTGTGCACGTGACTTTGGGACCCAGAGATTTTCCTTCTCCAGCTTGGAGACAGAGTCCTGCAGACTCTCTGAGGCTTCGCAGTGTCCTGGTGCTGGGGCTGGGGCCTGGGTAATGACACAGTAGACGGGAGGTAATTACAGATCCGTTTCTTCCCAAGCCAGGCTAAGTGGACCTCCGATGATTACTCCTGGTGTAATGGGAGCATAACTAACATTGAAGGGAAATTGTGCTTCTCTCTTTTATTAACCGCTTTTATATTCCCTTGTGAGTGGCTATGATGCTATGAAATCTCCTTAAATGTGATATTACTCAATATAATACAATAATAATGCACACACCGTAATGGATCGGATTACTTTGCAAGCAGTCCTTCTGAAATTGAATTCCCATCATTTCTCTGGGCCAGCTTGGGGCTGCTGGGCTTGCCGGCCCTTGCTGTGGCTGGAGCCTGGGGTCCACCTTCGCAGTCACTTAGCTCTTCATAGATGGAAGCAGTTGGGCTGCATCATTTTTATTCCTGGCAGGGAGGTTGGCCAGCCAAGCTCCCAGAGTGCTCGCTGGCTGTTGCTGCTCAGAAATATAAACCATTTTTGATGCTCAGCGTAGGGTGAAAATGAACCGGGTTAGACGGAAGCAGGAAGCAGGCTGGAGGGAGAAGGGAGCCTTCGGTGCTAGAATTAAATTCTGAGGTGTTTGTAATTGCCTTTGTTGAAGAGTCGATCAGATCTTTGTTTTTTCCTAAACAGCTCCCTGACACCATCTCAGGGCCAGAGTGGGTGCTCCTTGGCACGTCCTATGTGCCTTGAAAATTGATCCTTTCCATTGACATCTGCACGTTTTTATTGAAATCCTAATATATGTCACATGTGCTTCATTAATTTATTAAACGCACACCCAACAATTTTACAATAATTGAAAACTTTATTTTTGTTGTGAAAGTGCAAAGTCCTTGCAGACACCATGGGTCCTATCCATCATTTTTATTCCTGGCGTTAAGCCTGCTGCCTGGCACAGGGTGGATGCTCTGCGTTTAGGCATCGTGTGTTCCTTCTTGAGCATGTCTTGGGTTCCGGCTCTTTGGAAGGCATGGAGATCCAGGAGGAATGAAGCAGGGATAGGTTCCTTAAGGAACTTATGGTCTACTGCAAAACACAGGACAGAAAATGAACACACATCACTCACATAATCAAATAATGAGAGCTGGGGCTGGGGCTCAGCAGTCGAGTGCAAGAACCTGGGTCGGATCCTCAGTACCGCATAAAAATAAATAAGTGAAATAAAGGTATTGTGTCCAACTACAACTAAAAAATAAGTGTTTTTAAAAAATAATAATGACATGGAAAGATTCATGAAGCAAAGGTAATGGGTAGGTGCAAACAAGGCACAGGTGGAGGTCAGTAAGAACCCCCTGGAAGGAGTGACTTCAAAGTCAGCCTAAGTGGACAGTAGCCACAACACGGGGACAGTGGACGGTTCCAGGTAGGAGGAGCAGCAGGTGTGGAAGCAGGACACTGTGATGAGCCAGAAGAGGCCTTCACTGGGGTGGGCTGGCCAGCTGCTCATCCCGCCCCATGTCAGGGATGCCTCACTAGCTTGAAAAGGCCACGGGGACAGAATGTACACCGTGGACACTGGCACAGCCACCAGCCAGGGCTTTATGGTTTTGTTTTCTGGAGAGCAGGTGGCTCATCAGCAACCATCACGATGGCAGAAAGGAGCTTGGCACGCTCAGAGGAAAGGGTTTCAGTGTGGCTGGGCCAGGGGCAGGGGTGGTGGCCCACAGCAAGCCCGAGCAGCAGGAGGAAGATGCCCTGCCAGGCTTCGCAGGCCCCCCCCCGGGGACCTCATGCAGGCCACTGGAGGACTTTGAGCAAGAGAACGCCGTGGTCGGATTGGCCTTTAGGAGGGATCGGACTGCGATGTGGAAACAGGTTAAAAAGAAGTGGTAGGGCTGGAGAGGGGCGGAGGTCAGTCAGGAAGCTGTGGCAGGGGTCCAGGCGGGAGGTGGTGTCCATATGATGAGGCTCTCTGCCAGTGGAGAAACCGAGGCCTGGTGTCTTTGGGGAGGTCCCATCACTGGCAAGCCTGGTTTGGTGATGTCTGACGACATAGCCTGGTGACCCACCTTGGCTCCTCCTCCCACCTACTGCCCTTGGGACGAGGGGACTGACGTAAGACACACCTGGGTCTAGGAGATGTCCTGGCGTTCCTCAGGAAGAACATCAGGAAACACTGGCTTCGACATGAGCTTGCCGGGCCCTGGCCACCGCCCACTCAGGGGTGGTGTTGGGACTAACTCAGAGGCAGAGGCTGACCAGTGCAGACCCCCCCCCAGTGCTCATTTCCGGTTGGCTGCTGACTAAAGCCCTTGGAAACTGTGCATTGGGAACGGTTCCGGATAAATTAATTTCTGCAATGCGTGATTCATGAGGGGAAATCCGTGGTGTTTTCAACAATGGAAATGAGAGAATCTGCCTTTTGGGCATTGATCCCGATTCCATTTAGCTCAGAAAACATTTATCAACACCTACTGTGTGCCAGCTTCCTGCTGGGAAAGAGGGATGAGTCACACCTCGTCCATCACAGGAAGAGGGAGGAATCAACAGAGGGACCCACTGCGCCCTGGGTTAGACCTTGAGGAGGGGAGGACAGGGGAGGAGGAGGACGGGCCACACACCCTGGCCACCCCAGAGGATCCAACAGCAAGGGTTTGTGAGAGTGAGGGTGTCCGCCTGCCTGGGCTTCAGAGCCCTTGTCCTTCTCCCTGTCAACCAGATCCTGGTTCAAGGCCTTGGACCCATGATGTGGGTTCCCTGTGGGTCCCATCAGCCTCCTGGGAGCAGTTGCCCCCACCGCTGTGCGACTTCCTGTGCTCACCTCTGTTGCCACCACTCCCGCTTCTGCCCAGGCGCTTCCCCTGTGGCTACTGACGGTTGTCACGGTTTTATTTGAAGGCAGGTCACCCATTCACAATTATTTGTTGAGTGCTTCCTGTACAACAGCCACTGGGGATTCAGAAACAGGCAGAAACGGACATCCTCTTTCCCCGGGACCGCTCATGTTCCTACAGGAGAGACAGGCGGACACCAGCGCTCAGTGTGACTGAGCAGGCACAGGCTGTAGTGTTGACTCCGCTCACCCATCGCTGCCTCGCGAGCCACCTCTCCCAGCCAGGGGCTCCACACAGCCACGTGTCATTTGCTCAGAGTCCTGGGATTCAGGAACTTGGGTGAGCCCCAGGCCACCCTGAGTCTCTGGGGCACGTTGGCGGCTGGTTGTTGAGCTGGACGGTAGGTGCAGGGTGTCTCGCGATGCCTGGACCTTGGTGGGTCTCCTCACGCTTCCCGCTACACTGGCTTGGGCTTCCTCCCAGCATGGCAGCTCCTGGTTCCCCAGGCTTCTCCACCCACACACCTGCATGGTGACAGACTCCAAGAGGGCTGTCTCAAGGAGTGAAAGCAGAGGCTGCCTGTCCTGGCCTGTTCCTGCCTCTGTCTGTTGGTTACAGTAAGTCACAAGGTCATCCGCAATTGGAGAAGAGGAAAAGTCTCCACCTTTGACCTGAAGAGAACCTGCAGCCATCTTCAGTCCACCGAGTTCTTCAGAGACAAGCACACATTACGTGCAAAGAGAGTGACGACGGGAGGGACGTCCGGTTGGTCGCGGACTCCTTCTTGGAGGAAGTGTGCTGTGGGGAGGAGAGTCAGGTGGGAAGGCGGTGGGCGTGGCCCTCCAGGAGGCCCAGGTCCATCTCCATGTTCCCAGTGCAGCCTCCGGCTCTAGGAGGCCCTTCCCGAGGGCCAGTGAGTGACCTCTGAGGAGCACGCTGTGGGCCATCGGGAAAGCCAGGGGAGGGGCCCTCTTGGTGCTCCTCAGCTGTGAGGTCCAAGGCAGCCTGCTGAGCTGCTGACCTCGGTGGGCTCCCCGTGCACAGGGACAGTGGCTTTCCTTACCTTATGAGCTTCCAGTGGGACCACCCAAAGCCCAGACGGCGCCCAGGAATCGTGGCTGCTACTGCTCTCGGCACCACTGTGCACGTCACCATGGCCACCGCCTTGCTGGCTGCTTCCTCCGGTCAGTGTGTGGGAGGCAGGTGCCCCCTCCGGGGTGGTTGAGTTCTCTAATCTCTGTCACCCGCTGTCATGGGCTGACTCCCAACCTGGAGCCGCCCTTCCCGCCACAGCCCCTGACATGTGGCTCCCTCCCCGGTGCCACCCTGCGTTTGCCCCTTCTCACTCACGCCCTCCCTGGGAATCCCTGGGTCTCCGGTGGTAATGCTGCGTTTCATAACTCGGGGTCCTCGGTGGTAGAGGACCTTCGAGGATTCTGTGGGTGTTGGGGCCAAGGCGTGGACACCCACCCAGGCTACAGCAGGTCAAGCTGGCTCCCTCGGGCACTGCCCATGAGACCTGGCAGGTGACATCAATGTGGCCAGGCTTATGGGCATGTTCCATGGGCAGTGGTTGCTTTGTCTCGGGGGTGGGTGTTATGGACACAAAAGATGTCTCTGAACAGCTCCTGAAAGCCGTGACCTCCTCAGGCTCCCCAGTAGTGTGTGCACCTGTCTCTTGAAGGCACCATAAGGTGGGCCCGAGACCAGGTCCCTGTGAGCTAGTGACAGAGGCTCCCGTGTGGTCACCCAGCCTCTGTGTCAGGCTGCAACTAATGTTTCCACTTTGCAGATGTAAAAACTGAGGCTCATGGAAGCCTGATAATTGGTCCCAGCCCCTCGTTTGCTTGGGTCCCTCTGCCGTGACTCCGAGGGACCTCCCTGTGCATGGCCTGGCTCCTCCCAAGAGCTGACGGCTGCCTCCTGGAGGGTCAGGGAAAGGGAGCAGAGCCTCAGGCCTCGCCCCGCCCCAGGCTCAGGAGTTTCCATTTTTCCACTTCATGGAAGCCCCTTGAGGCCCCTTGAGTGCTGAGTAGAGCCGGAGCAGGGAGATAATCCAGTCCAACTCCCTGCGATACACGGTTAAGGACAAGTACAAAGAGCTCTCACCGAGGTTCAAAAATAGGCCATTCAGCGAAACTGCACCAGGCAGTTCCCTCAGAGAGAGGAGTCATCATGGATGGTCTACAAGGCAGCTTCGGCCCTTTGTTGGCTGCAAATCTAAGTAGACTCCAGGCCCACGTGGGGCCGGGGGCTCTGCTCTCAGGCGTGGTTCCAGAAGGAAGCTCACTGATCCACGGCTCCACCTTCCTGTTACCACGCCGTCCTGTGGCAAAGGATGCCAATAAATGCCTTTCATCAGCAATTTATTTTGCTTCTTTTCTCTTGATTCACAACTTTCTTGCCATTATATTTAGGGCGTAGGGTTGGCATGTCAGTTTGCTCTGAAAACTCTGTCTGTCCCACTAGAATGTCCCAGGTGCCCTGCTGTGCCTCGGGGGTTGGGCTGTCTGTCTGGCGGTTTGCCGGGAAGGGGTGGTGATGACTTTTTAGGGGACGCTCTGAACACAGCCATCTGAACAGAGAGAGAGGTGGAGGGCCACTGCTGTCCAAGCAGCCATGCTCCCCTTGCTAGCCATGTGTCCCCATGGTCCGTGGCTTCCTCTACAGATGGGTTTCTTCATCTGGCACATGATTTTGTTGGTTGTCAGGAGGATGAGGTGGAGTAACAGGAGTGATCTGGGTGCTTGAGAAATCTTCTGTGGAGCAAGTACCTGCAGAGGCATGTTGAGGAACTGGTGTCCCACCTGCCAGGCAGGGTCCGGGGGGAGCGCACTGCTGGAGGTGCAGGGCCGGCTGCAGGTCTCTGTCTCTGAGACCTGAGCTGGAGGAAGCGTGGGGACGCTGGATTTCTTGGGACCCTCTGGGCCATCTAGAGCATCAGCTCCCTCTCAGGAGCAGCAAGTCAGATTTTGACAGTACCAAAAGGAACAAGCACAGAGACGGAGAACATTCAGACTTCCTCTAAGCCCCCCTCGCCCCCAACCCCATAGGACACCAGTCCAGAGAGAAACAGAGAAGTGAGGCCACAGAAGAGACCAAGTACTCCCTTATGAACTGCCAGGCAGGCCACAGAGGTCCTCTGACTCAGGGACCTGATGGATTTGGACCAGGATCTTCAGCCTGAAGGTGGAAGCCTATCCTGGCTTCCCACCTTCCCCTCTCCTGCATTGCCTGGGCCTGTAGGGCAGATTTCAGCTGGACTTACCCCAGCAGCTGCAAGCACAGAGGAAGTAGTATGGGAAGGGAAAAGGGACAAACAGCAAAGGCAGAAAGGGCAGACTTGCAGGGAGAGGTAAGGGGGAGAATGGGAGAGAAGGATCCAGATGTACACACCCATAATCTCTGTCTTCCTAAGACAGACCACAGCTGCAGGGAATCCAAGCCACATGGCTCCTGTAGGTCCTGACACGTGGGCTTGCTCGTCCCGCTCACTGTAGGTTGAGTCTCAGTGAATGTTCTAGGTTCTAGACACTGATGCTAGAGGGCGTCCTTGCTTGGGAGAGGGTGGACGCAGAAGGGCATCATGACAGCCTCCCTTCTGCCGCTGCTCCTGCACCCAGAGGTGCCTCTCCCCGCCCAGGGCTGGCGTTCAAGCAGCACAACCCTGATCTACTGCACCTGAGCCTTGGAGCGTGGCCAGTGAGAATCCATTTCTGACAAGTTTCCGGGGGGGGCTTTGGCTTAGGAAGGCGGCCTGACCCAGGAGGGTGGAGAAGCAGGGTTCAGGGACTGTCTCACTTAGTCCAAAGGGTGTCAAACTCCAGGACAGGTTAGAAGTCTGATGTAAAATATTAGATGGCTTCACCAGCTTGGAATGATCCTGGTGAATACCAGCAGCTGCCATTGCTAAGGGCCAGGTGGGTCCAGGCCCTGCCCCGTGTCCTCTGATCTCTGGAACCCAGGACAAAGCTTCCCTGACCTTTCCGGATGAGATAATGAAATCCGAGAGTTTGGCTGCTATGGGCAGAGGGGTAGCTGCCTGAGCCTTTTCCTCCCTGTGACCCAAACTACCTGACAAGAACAATGCGGAGGAGAAGTTTATTTTGGCCCATGGTGTGAGAGGTTGAGTCGGTGGTCAGCTGACTCCGTAGCTCTGGACTTGAGATAGGGCAGAAGGTCATGGCAGAAGAGCAGGTGGAAGAAAGCAGCTCAGGACACAGCAACCAGAAGGCAGAGAGAGCTCTGCTCACAGGGACAGAATCACACGCCCGTGACCTCCTTCCTCCAGCCACAGCCAGCCTGCCCACAGTTACCACCCAGGCCAGTGTATTGGTATAGTGATTGGCATAGCTGCCGTCCAGTTACCATCCAGTTAATCCATATTAGTGGATTCATCCTCTGATTGGGTCACACCTCTCATGATCTAACCATTTCACCTCTGAACATTCTTGCGTTGTCTCCCACATGAGCTTTTCGGGGAACACCTCCACATCTAAGCCATACTGGTAACGCAACAACTGCTTGAATGCACTCCTGGGCACACCGTCACTGGGCATGGTTTCTGGAGGATTTCTTAAGAACCCTAATTCATTGAGTAATTGCTACTCGCTGGGCGGTATCTGTATTTTAATATTATTTCCAGTTGTCTAGCAAGAGAACATTCCTTTATTCTACAGAGCAGACAAATGAGACCTGCAAAGCCCGATAGAAACCCAAAGATGACCCCTAATGCTGGGCTTCACCTGTTCTGTTTCTCACCTCTGTTCTTTGCAGGTGAAAGGTACTTGCTAATAACTGGGTGGATTTTGACTAAGGAAGCCAGTTTCAGAGTCAGAACCATGAGTGTCTGAACACATCCTAACAGGGTCACCTGGTTTGTAGATTGGACCTAACATAACATACTGGGTTGACTAGTGTCCCTCCAAGTTCATGTCCACCTGGAGCCTCAGAATGAGACCTTATTTGAAGATAGAGTCTTTGCAAAATGTCTTGGTTAAATTAGATGGGGTTGTATCAGGTTAAGGTGCGCCCTAAGTCCTGTGACTGTGTCCTTATAAAGACCAGGTAAAGACCCAGAGGCAGGAAAGCCACATGACAGCGGAGGCAGGTGGCCGAGTGCTACAACTGAAGTCAGGAGTGACAGGGATTGCGGGGAGTTTCCAGAGGCGAGGAAGGAGCATGGAAAGGTCCTTGGGGGAACGTGGCTCAGCCAACACTTTGATTTGAGGCTTCTGTCCCCAGAGCTGTGAGAGAAAAACACATCTGTCTTTTCCAACACTCAGGTTTTAGTACTATGTTATGCCAGGATGGACGCTCATAGCCCAGGAGGTATCTGTTGACTTTTTTTGCAGAGACTGCTACTTTCAATAGTCCGTAGGCGCTTGCTTACTTATTCTGGCCCACCAGCCATGTGGGACTATCAGGGCCATGTTGTTTGATTCCTCCTCTTTGTCCTTGAGGCTTTGCTGGAGTGGATATCCAGTAAAAATGGGGTCATGAGATGAATGAGTGAATGGAGCCCCGTTAAGGACTAACAGGAGAGGAGATTAAAGGTGCACCAAACAGGGCTGGGCTCAGAGCAGACCTGCAAAATGGAAGCTATTCGGATTATCATTCAAGGCAGGAGTTCCATCTTTCCTAGGGCCCCTCTGCCTTGCTGAGAGCCAGGGTGAACCTGAGTCTTTCTGTGGACTGGGAGGACACAGTGAAAGGAAAGATCGTTTCTGCAGAGATCGACAGGTGGGCGCTCCCACCCTTCCTCTACGGGAACAGCAGTTTCCCTTGGAGACAGGAAGCCCACCAGTGAGAAGCAGGACCAGGCGGTGGGGATCGGAGAGGGGACGTTGCATACAGCCCCCTTGCTGGAGGCCAGGCCTCCGCCTCCACACTCCTCGGGCAGCTTTGATCTCCTCTACTTGTCCGACAGACGCACGTTAGTCAATAATTCTGGGAGACATCAAAACTCCAGCCCCGGCCCCCGCTCTGCTCCCTGCAGCCTCTGCAAGCTGCAAGCCATGTTAATGGGCCCTGCGCAGGACGGTGCTGTTTCGTGAGGCTCAGGGCCCTACCGCTGCCTGTTCTGCTGAGTCCAGCGTGGCCTCTTCTACCGGCCTCCAACCAGCGAACCTCGGATGAAGCCAATCACCCTAATGAAGAGTCGCCCTCCATGGTGCTGGGCTGACCTGTGGCTGGCTTGTTCCTGTGGCCTGTTCTTTTCAGACTGAGGTAGACAGTAGAGGGCAGGGGACATGGGCTCAGGACCCTGACCCATGGCTTAGGTCTCAGTGTGGCCAGTTTCACTGCATGACCACCAGCAAGTCACCTACATCCTATGAGTCTCGGGCTCTGCGTCTGGGGAGCAGGACCAGGAACACTGGTGGCTCCCGTGACCCTGTAGGAGTGTTTTGAGATGTGTGAGAAATATCTCCCGTGCCTTGGGAATTGGAAAGTGTTGTAAAAATAGAAGCAATTATTACTATTATTCCATGCCTATGAGCTCACTTAAACTTAGACAATGAAAGCGGTTACTGACCCCGTGTCAGGCATTGCTGGTGGAAAGACAAACCCAGCCTAGCCCTTTATGACTTTTATCAATCGAGGCAGATAACATGTATTCATTATCAGAAAGGTAGGAGATCCAGATAAGCAAAGGATAATGATGGTAATCACAACGACTCAGTTATGTCATGGTCCACCATCCTTTCTTACCATTTAAGGGGTTTTGCAATGTTTGCAAAAATTTTAAAATGAATAAAAGTACAGAGATGGTACAAAGCCACCGTTTGATGGTTTGTCCTCTGATGAAGTATAGCATGCACCTCTTCCAAATCATTAAATGTATTTCATTTAGCCACGCATTTATCATCATCATTATTAATTCATTTTGGGGGTTCTTGATGGCCTCTTTCTGTTTCATTGTCTGGCCTTGTTTGGAGGGGATGTGCTTTATTTAGCCAATCCCTTGTAGTTGGACACTTAGGTTGTTTCCCATTTGTTCACTGTGGCCAATATCACTGTGATAGATTTCCTCCTGCCCCTGTCTCTGCACACTTTCATGATTGCTTCTGTAGGATAAATTCCCAGAAGTAGAACTGCTGGGTCAAAGAGTAAAAATGCACATTTTTTAAGTCTTTTGATAGTCAGATAAAACTAAAATATCACCCTCTAGAAAGATTATACCAATTTAAACTCCCACCGAGACTGCACGGGTTGCCCCGCTCTGCACTTGCACCAGTACCGAGCATTATCTCAGAGTGATTTAAAATGCCCAGAGAAAGGAGGGATAATGGTTTCCAAACAGCACTGGCTAAAACATGGGTGCTGTGTATTGGCTTTCAGCTTGATAAATACTTTCTTATAAGGTCATAAATATTGGTGGTACCAAAGGTTAATGTAGTGTGCGATGCTGTAAAATTCGGCAGACAACCTGCTAGATCATAATGATGCATTAGCACCTTTCAGCGTGAAGCGCTGTGACTTACGGAGCCTGCTTGTAAGTGGCCACTAACTCAACAAGTGCATATTTGTGTCACTTGTTTCTGCAAACATAATTTATTAAGTGAGCACCTGGCCTTCTGTTAAATGCCAAAAATGAGAAGAAGAAAGGGAAGGAAAGAAAATGATTAGTGGGCGCTGACTATGCCTCTTAATCCCTTTTGTAAGCTAGGGATACTTAAAAAGACCAACATAATTTGTTGGAGAAAAAACAAAGCAATTAATCCTTTTCATATATGAACAGTGAACTCCCCGCCTGGTTGGCAGTGTTAGAATCAGAATCGGGGGCGGGTGTGACGAATAGCTGCACCGTTAGGAAGCATATGCTTTTAGAAATTAGACCTACGGATTATTTTGTTTGCGTTTTGAAGTTTACAATCTGGCCACTTTGTGTATTCCATTTTTTTTTTTTAAATACAGGTAGAAACACGTGTCAGAGTTCTTTGCCTTTGTTCTGAGATTGGCTGGTATGAAGTTGAAACCTGTAACTGTGATTAACGATCAGGAAGGTTGTGTGTGTTTAGAAGCAGAGCGTAATCCTTCTTGGTAGGAGACAAAACAGAATGGATGATAGGCCAGTTCTCTGCCCGTTGGCTCTGCCGCTTTGGCGATGGAGCGGACCCAGCGTTACAGACAGACTGCACTGAGCCCGTCTCAGCTTGGCCCGCGTGGGGTTGTCCTGGACTGCGGTGAGAGGAAGCGCACTCCGTAAGGCAGAAATCAGCTGGATGTGTGCGTGCTCAGCCGCGCATTCTGTTCACTGTGCAAAATATTCTGAAGCAGGCCAAGGAGTCCAGCCCGCCTCTCTCTGGTGCACATGCTTACCTATTAGGTTTTTAAGCATTTAAACTTGACTCTGAGCTTGGGTATGTAAAGGTAAAGGAGGCTATGCTGTGCCCTCCGGATCTCATCCCAGGCTGGCGGAGGAGCCAGCACAGAGGTCAGGTGCAATTGCAGGATGAGCAGGAGCCAGGGAGTCACGGAGGTCTCTTCTCCCCGCCAGCTCCTCTGCTTTACGCTCGTCTCTCCCTTCGCCCCACAAGGCTCAAGGGGAAGGGCTGTGGTTTCTTGTGCACGTGGCACTGTCCTGTGTCCTGAGGGAGCAGCCTGGCTGCCAGCAGTGGGGAAATGGCAGGGTGACCTCACGTCACCTGGCAGCGAGGGACGGGGCGGTTAGGAATCCAGCCTTCCCTGTGAGGATCCTGCCCGCCTCCCTGGGCTTGGAAGGATGTTGAAGGAGGCCCAGGAAGAGCCAGCCCCTCAGACGTGCATTCCAGAGAGCCCAGGGCCGCAGCGGGAAGAACGCCAGCCTGGAAGGTGGCCCTAGAGATAGCCACAGGCGGTGGCGCTGTGTCACAGGGTGGATGGCCCCTGGAGACCTGCCACTGAGGCCCATGACTGAGGACGAGAAGGATCCCGAGGTCCCGGGGGGAGGCGTCCACACATGCAAAGGCCTCCGGCTGGGAGACCCCCAGGGGGTACTTGAGGGGTGACCATCAGCACCTGTCCCCTTCCTTCATCTAACTCTCCTCCCATTCAGAGCCCTTGGAATTCTCAGGGCTGCAGGCATGTTGATAGACAAAGAACATTCCGGAAATGAAGTCGGTCCAGCCAAGGCTGAATTCCAAGAGCCAGGAGAACCTTCCAGAGAGTTCGGCGGCAGCAGGGCGCGCTGCTCCTAAGCAGTCCCAGTCCTTTCCTGGCTGGGTGGGGGAAGCCCCTGAGGCTGGGGGACCCTGCGCCTTCCGGAGGCCCCTGCCCATGAAGGTTCATCTGGCAAAGCAAACACCAGCTCCCAGGCTGCAGAGATGCTCTTCCAAGGCCCGGAGGGGACTTTATGATCTGAGAGCACTTAGAACACGTGTGGCAGCCCAGCCACGGTGTCCCATTGGATGGCTCTTCCGTTCTTAATGAGTAGCCTGGAGGCACTGTATAAATAAAACGGCCGAATTATTAAATTATCACTCTACAGGGCCTCTTCTATTAGTCCTAATTAAATGATGCTTTTCATGTTAACAAACAGTGCTCAGAGAGGATTCCCATTTTTAATTCCGGCCCTAATGGAAGTCAGAAGCCTTAGAAATTTCCGGGATGTGACTCACTGGCAGGCGCTCAGAGTTTTCAGGCACTGAGCTGAGTTTTCAGTCTCCTATAAGCACAGTGACTGCCCCACTCCACCCCAACTCCAAAATACAACCCCAGACTTCTGTCTTGAGCCCCAAGGGAGCAGCAGGGGTCAGGCTTACGTGGCTACCTAGAATGACCGTAAGGAGAATCACCGGGTAGAAGTGGTGGCTTCAGATATGGACACTCAGAGGTGCGAAGACAGGGAAGTAGATCAGGGGGACTGCAGGGCACTGCTCTTTCCTGGAGAGACCTCCATGCCCCAGGGCAGGGCGCTGCTACCAGCCGTAGACATTGGGGACACAGCAGTGACCGGGTCAGGCAGGATGTCCACCCTTGAGGTATATGGTTTGGAGGGAGACAGTCAATGCCAAGTGAATTGGGTAATCTCCCACTGTGACAAAGACTACAGGAGCTAAGAAGAGCCATGTAATAGACTGTCGAGACTCAGGGGGCGGGGGGGGGAGCAGGCTGGCCAGAGCCACCTGTGTGCCTTCCTTCCCAAGCCTTTCCATGACATCTCACTGGTAGCCTGCACTAGGCCATAGTGGGATATTTACACCAGAGGAATTGGCAGGGACTTCTTTATTATTATTACCAGCTTCCTCGTGGCGGGAGGTAAGGCAGGGTTTTCTATAAAGACACCCACCTCTGTCATGAGCTGACGACAAAGAGCTGGGGCCACCAGAGGACAAGCCCTGGGAGGAACATCATCGTGTGCAAAGGCCCTGTGTCCACATCCCCCACTCCTCCTTCCTCTCTGATGGCCAGGGCAGAGGTCGCTCTGTCCCCTACAACCCTTTAAGGAGACTTTGATTCCACTGTGACATCGGCCACATCCATTCTCCCCAAACCACCATAGTGTTTTACTCCCACGTCTGCACAGCAGAGAACATCCTTATACAACTATCGGACATTGACCTTTGGGTCTTGTTCTCAGACCGTTTTTTTACTTTTCCGAGTCTCTTTCTTTTTCCATAGTGGAACCTTACCTCTCATTCCCAGGCGTGTGCTTATTTCTGTGTCTGGGAGGGTGTGGGGCAGTAGCTGATTTCTTACCTGATCCTGAGAATCTGTGAGTCTTTTCTCGGTCGAGGAGGTTTAAAAATGAAGACCAAAGCAGGATGCCCGCTGCCCACCAGGGGCTCAGGACTTCAGCCTCTGAAGGGGACCAGACCTCCAGTGACCTGTCCCAGGCCTTTCCTAGAGTACCTGACCGTCTTCAGGTGGAGCCTGGAAGAGCAGCCCGCGTGGACCAGGGGCCTGAGTGGCCACCAGCTCAATGTCCATGAATAGCGATGCTCTTACGGTGGAGTCTGAGCCGGACTCTCACTCACTCCTTAACATGCACCGCAGAAGCAGAAAGGAAATCCGTTGTTGGCAACCTTGTGTGATTTGTGTCTCAAGAACTTCCAGAGCCCCCCCCCCCCTTTTTTTTTGCATGACCTATTTGTCATTCTCAAAATTCTCTGGCTCATTCACCCCTCCGTCCTCTCATTAAGCAAGTCCGGATATTCCAGGAGGAGAAGGTGTGCTTCTCTTCCTTCCTTTTCTCATCTCCTTCCCGCCTGCCTCCCCTCCCCTCCCCTTCCCACCTTCCTCTGTCTTCAATTTTTCAAAATCTACACTTTCCAAAGAACAGTATGGACGGCCTCAAAGCTTCCAGAATAATAAAAACACAAGGGTCAGACACATGGGCCGTGAGGTACCGCTGAGCAAGGACGCAGCACGCGGCAGGTCACCGCACAGCGAAGTCTGCAGGTGCCTGGTGTCAGGATGCCCAGCCGGAAGCCGGGGCTCAGTGCAGGAGGCCGGGAGGGTCAGTCCAGCTGCAAGGACACAGGCGCATTAGCCAGAGAGGTTGGCTCTCGAGCTCCACGCTGCACAACCTGTGGCCCAGAAAATACAGAAACGAAGAGAAGAAAATCACATGTGGCGCTCAGCCTCTCCACCACTGCTCTATCATGTACTTGGAGTGAGACAGATGTTTGCCTTTGCCCATCTGCGTTCACCTCAGAAACGTGGACATGCTCCCTGTAAGGGCAACTGACCTTGAACTTGGTGAGCTCAGAGGAGTGGTCCAGGCACCGTCAGCCACTTCCCTTCTTGCACCAAGCACCCAGCCCCGGTGACTTCACCAGCCCCATGACAAAGCAGTGTCCAGGTGCCACACGTGCTTGTTTTTGTCTCTTTCTTGTCCCAAGCCAAAGGCGTGACATCAGACCTGTGATTTTGGCCTCATCATCTGGACATTCTAACCAAGCAGTCTTATTAGCCCAGACAATTAAGGAAATAGAAGTGGAAAATACTCAGTTATTAGGGAGAAAGGAGTACCGTAAATCTGAGGTGTTGGAACAATTAGCATTTGCCGTAATAAAAGTCAAGTTGAACACTCGGGACGTGGATATTATGTTTATTATTTTGCATTTACATAGTAACGTGTGTTTATAAAATGCCTGATAATTGTTCCTGGCCATTTCCCTTGGTGTGATTCTGATAGAGGACATTTGCTGTTCTTGCAGGTAGCGTAGGGGTGGGGAGCCTGCGATCCACCTCCGCCCATCTCCAGAAGCAGAGAAAGAGACACCCAGAGCTCTTGCTAACACAGAAGCCTGCTGTGCTCCTGTCTTTGCTAAAAGCCTCCCAGAGACTCTCCCGTTTCCATCAGACTAAAAGCCAAAATCCTGTAAATGCAACTTGAGCTCCTCGATTGGATCCTGGGGCAGAAGAAAAGACGTTAGTGGGAAGCTGGGAAAATTTGAAAGAAATCTCGTTTAGCGAGTTCAGCAGCACAACAGGAGGGTCTTAGTGTTGATAAACGCACAGGTGAGAGGCTGGTGTTAGAGCAAGCAGGCGAGGTGTGTCAGGACCCTGCTGACTCAGAACTCCTCCCCAAATCAATTCCTTTTCAAAAATATTAAGAAAATGACTGAGTGACATGGCACATGCAACTTGGGAGGCTGAGGCAGGGAAGACCGCGGGTTCAAAGCCAACCTCAGCAACTTAGTGAGGCAGTCAGCAACTTAGACCCTGTCTCAAAATAAAAAAAAATAATAATAATAAAATGGACTGGGGATGAGGCTCAGTGGTTAAGTACTCCTGAGTTCAGTCCCTGGTACCAAAATAATAACAATAATAAGAATTATTATTATCATTAATTATTAATAATAAGTGTACCTCGTACTTCCTTCCTGCTTGACAGATGCTTGCAGAACCTACATGTTAAATTCTAAATGGAGAGAAGAAAGTCACCTTGCCATTGCTTATAGAATGGACAGCATTGTGCCTGACACTTTGAATGATCTAGATTTTGTGGAGTCTTCCCGATAGCCTAGAATTTAAGTGTTATTATCGCGATTGATGAGGATCAGAGAAGTCTCGAGTGTTACCCAGTCACACAGGTTTTGAATCAGATCTGAGCCACAGTCCCCTGACACCACACCCCTTTCTGTCCTTTACACCACATCGCCTGCCAGGGGTACAGTTGCCCTCCTGTCATTGAACCTGGGCACAGGAGGAACGCCTCGACTTAGAACAGCATGACTATCCAGTTACTTGCGAAGATAACTGCGACCTCTTTCCTGGGTGGCGACCCCCTGCAGGGCCAGAGTGGGACTGGCTCCCCACGATGTCACACAGAGCTCTGGGATGCTCTGGGTGTTTCCCAATTAACCCAGCTGCGAACTTTGACCTTGACTCTCTCCCTTCGGGCTCTCACTTGCGTTCAGCTTCCCCATTTCTTATGGATTAAAGCTGCACTCCCTGGACAGCCGCCCGCTGTGAGGAGAGGGAAGGGGCTGTGCGGGCAGGACGCCGGCCCCAGGCCCAGGCCCGCTCTCTGTGCCAGCTGCAGGGCCTCCTCAGGACCTGAGGCCACCTCGAGCTTGTCCCACCGACTGCAGAGACAGAGGACAAGGGTGGGACCCGTGGACGGCGGGGGGTGCTGCTATTTTTGTTGGAATAGAGCTGTTGAAATGAAGGGGTTGGGTGGGTAGTGAGTTTGCTGGGCTCTGCAGACTTCTCATTGGGGTTATTAAATCAGCTCAGTAATCTGCACAAGATCTAAGCAGAACTTAGTAAATGTAAGTTTAATATCCGCCAACTTTTTCCATGATTTCAAGGGATTCCTCCCAAACGCCTCTGTTTAAAACAATCAACACGGTCACTGGGGTCATCATCAACACCTACCAGTTACTGAGTGATTTTTAGGAGCCAGTCTCCATACTACACTCTTTTTTTTTTTTTTTTTGGTACCATGGATTGAACCCAGAGATGCTCTACCACTGTGCCACATCTCCAGCCCCTTTTATTCTTTTTATTTTGAGACAGGTTCTCACTATGTTGCTCAGGGTCTTGCTGTTACGGAGGCTAGCCTCAAACTCGTGATCCTCCTTCCTTAGCCTCCCGAGTTACTGGGATCACAGGTGTGTGTCACCATGCCCGGCCTTGATACCACATTCTTAACATTACTAAACACTATTTGTGTCTACAAATACTAAAACTCCATTTAACAGACGAGGGATCGAAGGTTTCATGGAGGTGAGGTGATTTGCCTCACATCACACTGGAGGCCCTGTCCTGGGGTAGCCTGGTCTTTGTCACTGTAGTCGGTCGAGGTCACCATCAATACAAGGCATTGCCTTATTGCCTGGGAGGATTTTAAAGCAACTGGAAAAACAACCAGAATATGATTTGTCCAAAGACTGGCTTTTTCTAACCCCTTCTCAGTGTTTCCTTAAAGTGTGGCCCAGAACCACTTTGTCAGAATCATCTGGAGCTCCATTCCACACCCCTGGCTGGAGCTGGCAGTGTGCATGGGCCGGAGAAGGTCCGAGCATGCGCTGGAGAAGGTCAGACAACCGGCCTGAGGAGCTGGGGCCAAGGGGCTCTGGAGCCTGATGTGAGGCATCTGCCAATCTTCATGACCCACAAACTCAAGTCCTGGCCTGTCACAAGCTATAGATGGCTTGTCACTGAGCACGCAGCCAGGAGAAGACAGACAATAGTGCACGGATCCATAGAATCGCTGCCGAAGAGGGAGAACAAGCAGATGAAAACCTCCGGCACATGTACTAGCAAAGAGTAGAAAGGCCACTTGGAAGGGGTGAGTTTGGACCAGGGGTGTCCCCAGCACTCAATCCACTTGGCTGGAAAACATCAGCACCCAGCAAGCCAGATCCCCAAAGCTGCATTTCTAGAGCCACCTGGTAACGCTGGTCTGTAAGTTCCAGTGATATGAGAGACTGAGGCAGGAGGATGGCAAGTTGGAAGCCAGCCTCAGCAATTTAGTGAGGCTCTTTCTCAGAATGAAATGTCAGGTACACATTGGAATTTCAGAGCCAGTATCGGCTGCCTTTCTGAAAGGGATATTTGAAATCAGTCTGTGAAATACCACCTAACATAATAAGCGTCTGAAAAATGTAGGTGAGATGCATCTTTCCTTACAGGCTCCTGGGCAGTTGTGCTAGATGAACTCCTCGGCTACTCTTCTCGAAAATGTTTTTTTTTTTTTCTTTTTCTTTTTTTTAAATCGAATTAAAATACCCCGAGTTTTATTCCATTGTATTTCACCCTTCAGTGGAGAGCGCTTGCTCCTGCTGAAAGAGGCCCTTCCTGAGAGGTCTGGGCTAAGGGGACAGAATTAGGAAGGCTGCCCGCAGGACCACATGGGGAGGGCAGCTTGCAATCCCAAGGTCAATGTGAAGGACCCAGAGCATTGGGGGATCAGAGCGGGCCGTGTGCGCCTCTGTGTGGAGTTCAGCTTTGTGACCCTGCTGTGGCACACAGGACAGTGCTCTCTTGGAAACCTGGGTGTGCCCAGGGCCTGGGAAGAGGCCCTGCTTGACATCCATCGGAGAAACCACTGGAGCCACCACCCGCCCGTCCACCTGGAAGACTTCATGGGAGAGGATGGTGTGCAGACAGAAAGCCAGCTCCCAAAACAGAGGGCTGCTCAGAGCAAGGCCTGGGGGCTGTTCTGGAAACAGCAGTTTGGCGCTCACAGGTGGGCATGGAGAGTAGTTAAAGATTGGTTCTCTGGCGTGTGCATGTAATCCCAGCAAATCGGGAGGCCGAAGCAGGAGGATCACAAATTCAAGGCCAGAAGGCTAGCCTCAGCAAATTAGTGAGGCCCTGTCTCAAAAAAAAAAAAAAAAAACATTAAAAGGGCTGGGAATGTAGCTCAGTGACAGAGGATCTCTGGTTTCAATCCCCAGCACCAAAAAATAAAGAGTGGATCTCTAGGACAATGCTGCCCAGAGCCTGCTCACGCCAAGCCACAAGCCATGGTCAGTTCTTCTGGCCTTGCATCTCCCCGTCCTTTGCCTCTTAGTCACATTGAAGGCAGGAAAGTGATATTCTTGAAATGAATGAATTCACAGTTCCCCACGTCCCCATCTTACAGCTGGGGGCTGTGAGGCATAGAGGGTGACATAAGGTCAAAGAGCTAGGAACCAGGGGCTCAAAGCCGGTGGTCTCAGGCACAGCAAGGCACACTGCTGCCCACCGGCCACCCAGGGAGCTGTCCAAAGGTTCCTCCTGGGTCCATGCGAGGAATGGACCACTCTGGGGTGGGGCCCAACAGTCTGCATTTCAACAGGCTTCCCCAGGGGACCCAGGCCGAGTCACACCTGGAGACAGGCGGGGACGCCTTGTAAATCTCTGACCCCAGGCAACCTGTCCACCTCTCAGATCTCAAAACCTGCATCTTGATGAAGGTGACCAAGATCCCCCTACCGAGGATGCCCCCTGGTTGCCCCTATCTCTGAGCCTTTCAGACATGAGTGACTTGAGCTAATGACCCCACTGATAATGAATCTCACAGTGGCCACCTTGCCTTTCGTATCGTCATTCTACTGCATGACCAAGTCTTGTTTTTTATGTAGACGATTCCAGAAAAATAGAAATTGTTGACTGCTGGTCCACGACACTCTACCAAGGTATTTTCCAGAGCAGAGGCTCATTTGCTTCTCTTGGACTCAAGAGGGGGCAGGTGTTGTCATTTCTTTTTTGAGAAATAAAGAAATGGAGACTCAGAGAGGGCAGGTGACTTGGCCAAGGTCACAGAGCTTCAAGTTTATCAACCAAACCTTATCTCTTCACCCTCACTGACTTCTCAGGAGAGCTGTGGACCACGTACCTAGACATCAGATGGCCCCAGGGCTAGCGGGTGTTGCTCCCCCTTCCTGTTAGGAGTTGGACTTTTAGAACACCAGAGGGCAGGTTTGTGGGCTCTGCTGATGCATGGCAGCTAGATGTGGAAATGAGTCAGACTTTCTCCATGAAGTTCTCCATGTTCTCCTCTGGCTGAATTATGTATCCAAGGGTCCTTGAGTCAGGAACTCACCATCTAGTCTTCTTAACTGTGAGGCTCATCATCTTCCTCACCCACAGAACTGGGGGCTCCCTAGTGGCTCAGGGTGCATCTTCTTCATCCTTATCCCTGACATCCACTGAAGGTCCTTCAGACGAGCACTTCGCATGGTAGCCAAGTAGAAGAGTGTAGACCTGGAGTAGTGGTCCTCTAAGAATGAACACGGGAAACATGCCCACAGGCCAGATGTGGCCCCCTGTTCGTTTGTATGAATAAAGTTTTATTGGAACACAGTGGCAATCGGGATTTATTTGATTACCCGTCACCTCTGGCTGTGTTCACATGCAAGAGAAGCAGCGTGGCCCACACAGCCAAACCATTCACTCTGTGGCTATGGCATAGATGGGAGGTGTTCCAGAAAAGCTCATGGGTGAGACAATGCAAGAAGGCTTAGAGCAGAGATGACTGGATTGCAAGAGCTTTGGCTCAATCAGTGGGTTGATATTCTGATAGGGATTAGCTGGATGGTAACTGAAGGTGGGTGGTGTGTGGGTGAAGGAGGTGGGCACTGAAGGCATGACTTTGGGGGTTGTATTTTGTATCTGGCAAGTGGAGTTTCCCTCTCTATGGTATTTAGTTATTGCAGCCAACAAAGACCGATACTGTCAAGAGACAGCCCAGTGCCTTTACTGATGTGCTCAATACCTGGCCCCTTTCCTGCTCATTCCCTCCATCCCACTCTTCCGCCAGATGCTGTGCCTCACCTCAGGCTCAGAGCAGTGGAGTTGGCCATCTATGGACTGAGACCTGCAAAACTGGGTGCCCCCAAATCAACTTTTCCTCCTTTAAAATTGTTCTTGTCAAGTCTTTGGTCACAGCGGTGGAAAAGCCGAAAGGCTTGCGGTCCCTGTCCAGCTACGGAACTGGCTAGAAAGCAGAGGCAGACGCTTCTCTTGTCGGAGGAGATCCTGTAACATTTCCATTCCCCGATTCACCCCCACCCCTGTCTGCCAGAGCCATAGAAATAAACCTACTGACAAATAGGAGCGGGAACTCAGGGGTAACCTGAACCGTGTCAATTTGGAGAAATTCTGTGCTTTGTGTGACAGGATTCTTTGACTGCCAGATTTATGTGGATAAATATATCAGTGTTCGCAAAGAATGATATCCACACTTCTCAGGGTACGGTGGAGAAACCCTGGCAGTTCTAGAACAATACCCTCAGAGCACTTTTCTCTCTGACTAAAGCATTTATACAAAGAAAGGAGTCATTAGTCAGGAAATCCAGGGCCCTTCATGGAGATCAGTCCTTTCTGAAATTCATTGCCCCTTTTCTGCAAGCGAATTGTGCTTTCAGCAGTTTTCTTGGGCCTGGAAAATTAACATAATGTATAGGATTGCCATTTGGTTAATCTAAATCTTGCATAATACATTAGAGGACAAAAAAGTCTTTGAGCTAGGCGGAATTGAGAATTCAGTATGAAGTATCAACAATTTTTCTTTTTAAATTGATGTTTGAATTGGCCTTGGTTACCCAGGGGGTCAGGGGAGTAAAGACACCCGGGAGGTTCCAGGAGAGGACAGTGGGCTGCCGAGAGCAACTCCTGCAGAGGGTGGCGCTGTGGGCAGAAGGGGAGGCTGCGCCTTTTTTAGCTGGACACTGCCGATCTGGAGGACCAGAAGGCCATCTTCAGGATGCACCCAAGCAGAAGACCGTGTGCCACTCCTATGGGGACTTACAAAGGCAAGGTGTGGCCACATCATCGGAAGCAGCAGGATGGGAAAGAACTGTCTTGGAGCGTACATGACGGCACCTGCCACCGGCTCCCTGAGGTCCCTCCAGCTTTTGAAAGAACCTGGGATTGGAAGAAAGGCCAGGAGTCCCTATGCCAGAGGAGGGGACCCTCACCCAAACGAAAAAACTGGAAGCACCCACCACTGGCAGCAGTCTTGATGACATGGGACCCTGGTTGGCAGTGGGGTGATGGAGTGGCTGATCACCACCCAGAGTGACCCAAGCATGCTGGCGCCCCCACATCCACTCAGGCCCCCAGGGGCACCAGAGCCCCAGCACAAGAGAGAGGAAGCTGCAGAAATTCTGCCTCCTCGGTCCCCAGAGAAGCCAGGGCCAAGGGGAGGACAAGGAAGGGCCCAGAGGTGGGTCCCAAAGATTTTGCCAAGTACCAAAAGGTTGGAAGAAACACCCTCTGCCCCCTACAGGTCCGTGGTCAGAGGCAGGCCTGATATCTATCTAGTCAGTGCTCCATAAAAGTATTTTGCCTGATGGAATCAATTAGGAGCTAAATTCCAGCTGAGTGGCACCCTTGTCTGTCTTCAGGACAAATGTGCATCTTTGCTCCCAGGGGATTGTGGGTCCTGCTTCCATGGCACCGCTGTCCCTTCCAATCTAGGTGTGGAAGCCTGGCCCCCACTATGATGGTGTTTGGAGATGGGAACGTTTGGAGGTCACCAAGTTCACATGAAGTCACGAGAGTGGAGCCCCTTGAGAATGAATTAGTATCCTTATAAGAAGAGGGAGTTGTTCTCTGTCCAACCTGTGAAGACACAGCAAGAAGACCTGCAGGCCAGGATGAAAACCTTCTTGGTTGGACTTTCTGCCTCCCAAAGTGTGAGGAATAAGCGTGTGCTGTTTAAGCAAATTGTCTATGGTATTTTGTTATAGCAGCTGACGAAGACTGATACTGTCACCTCGACAGCCCATTGCCTCTACTGATGTGCTCAACACCTGGCCCCTTTCCTGCTCATCCTGTGTTTGCAAAGAATGAAAAATGGCAGAGGAACTTGGCCTCAGCCCTTCGCAGCCCTCCAGCCCTTCCTCCTGAGGAATTCCATCATTTGAGCAGAGCATGGCATTTATTCTGGTTAAGGGAAATGTGATGTGTTTCTTAAGTCTGTGTCACCTGGCTCTGGAATCAGCCCTGCTGAGCTGGGAATGAGGCATTAGCTACAACCAAAGCCCTGAGATTAACTTATTTGTTTGCCTACAGAGCTAAAATGAAAAGGCAGAAAGCGGAGACTGCACAAGCCCCATTTTGAAGTAGGATTGTGAGAAAGCCTGAGTCGTGGGTCTTAATTCATGTTTCCCCAGGCTTACCGTCATTATTTTTTTTTTTTTAACAGAAAACAACTTTTCACAATCTTGCTTCTTTTTAAATGAAGAGAGTGCACTATTGTCTAGTGCGGGGTGAGCCGTTGATTTGGTATGCATAATTTTCTAGTTCCTGTTCTTAGGTTCTTTGTACACATTCAATATGGTTACAGTTTTGCTTAGAACATATATATTTTCTCCCAGAACTTTTCTCGATTGCTTTTTTATCAGGTTTACAAATCAAATCAAATAGGTATATTGCAGAGCTCTGTGATATTATTTTCCGAGCTTATAGTACAATGTATTGAATTATGCTTGCCCATGCCCTGTCCTCGCTCCTCTCCACAGATTGAGAGAGAGGGAGCGTGGACTCTGTAAATTCACTCGGCGCCCGGCATTACTGGCTAAATCAAGACCACTATTCGGGCTGCGAGAAGAGACAGAGCGAGTGTTCATTACACAAATCAATTTGGTCCAAAGTACATCGCAGTGGGTACTCAACCATTGCTCAAATAATATTGTCAACTTAATCAAATCATGCCTCGGAGACACTCACGAGCTTCTCTCTCTGAGAAGTAACTTGATTGGTGGAGGAGGGAGAAGCAGCTGGCTATTCAAAAGTACACTTTTTATTTATCGATGTGAAGGGTTTTGTGAGTGGAGGGGAGGGAGCCCGTGGGAGACAGAGGATGCTGCATATTCAACAGGCCGGCGGTGGGGAGGTCAGGCTGTATCAGAACCCTGTCGTGGCCACTGGGTTTCTACCCTGAATTGGGGGTGCTTGCAGGGAGGGAAGAGACAACCTGACTATCAGGCATCCTGGGCATGATCCAGTAATGACCCACTGAGTGCCAGCGTGCCAGGTAAAGGGATTAAAAAATGCATTCAAGCCAAGCATGGTGGCACGGGCCTCTAATTCCAGTGACTCCAGAGGATGAGGCAGGAAGGAAGCTTTCAAGTTCAAGGCCAGCCTGGGCAACTTAGCCAGATCCTATCTCAAAATCAAACAACAAAAAAAGTCTGGGGATGTGGCTCAGAGCTGGAGCACTCCTGGATTCACTCCCTAGTACTGCAAAAAAGTAAATAGACACCAAGCACTCCATAGGATGGTTATCTTTGGGGTGTGCGTTTCCTGTGAGGACAGAGGGCTAATGTGATTGGGGAGGGCTGCACGGGCTCAGGAGCCTGGCTGGGTGTGCGGGCAGCCTGGCTGTCTGCCTCTCCCTTGGCTGGCTGAGCTGGCGACTTGTGCTCAGGGCTCAGCCCTCTGGTTCAGCCCAGGCCTGCAGCACAGGGCTTAGAACCCCAGCGAGCTCCACCCCGGAGGTGTGCCTGGCCTTTGTCCTTCCAGCCTGAGCCTCCAGAGCATCTTCACCGGCACCTCCAGAGGTCGTGGAGGGGGTGGGGAGTGTCCCACTTGCTAAGTTCTTCATGCTGTCTCCTGGCTGTGTGCCTTTGGATAGGGCACATGACCTCTCTGAGCTTCCGCATTCCCGTCAGCCTGGTGATTCAGTGGGACAAGGCACAAAAACCCCCTGAAGAGACACGCAGCTCTCAGTGGGCTTCACGCAGTGTTCTCTTCAGTCCTCTGAGACCCTTTAGCTGGTCCTCACTTGGCTCCTCAGTGACTGTTATAGTTCAGAGGTGAGGTGTCCCCCTGTGGCTTATGTGTGAGATAATGAGAGAGGTTCAGAGGGGACATTTTGGGGTGATGAGAACCATGACCCTGTGTTCGTTACGAGGAGCACACTGGTTTTCTGTTGCTGCGGGAACAGATCACCTCAAAGCCAGGGCCTCAAGCAGCACCAGCGCGTTACGTTTCCTTCTGGGTGTCTGGAGCCGGACTTGGGTGTCAGCAGCTCACAGGGGGGTTTCAGCGGGCGTGATGGCATTGCTTTCCCTGGACTCATGGACAGGATCTGTTCCCGTGCCTTTTCTGAGGCCCTTGTCCTTTGGCTCGGGACCCCTCTTCCATCAGCAGAGGAGGGGGTGGGGCCTGCACCATGACCACTGCCTGTCTTCTTCTCTTCCCCTTCAGGGGACCCTGAGAAGGACCCGGGGATTCTGCTGGGCTACATGGGTAGTCCCCCAATCCCTGTTTCATGCTCAGGTTTTTAGCAACTCGGATTCTGCCGGCATCCTCCACGTTCTTTTGTCATGTGCGGTTCCCCGGGTTCCAGGGGGAGGACCAGGGGCCCTCGTGTCTGTCACCTGTGGAGCACTGGCATGTGCTCACCTGGAGTCTGACTTGGTCCGACTCCACCTTAAACGCAAGCTCGGATCCCTGACTCAGCTCCTAGGAGCTCTGAAGGATGCCTGGGAAAGCTGGGGTGTTCCAGGGTCAGGTTTGGAAGCCTTAGATCAAGGATGAAAACTCAGAGTGCACACTGAGATCAGGAGCCGTGAGTGGAGCAGACGCCAGGCGTCAGACCGCTAGCGCACAGCGAGACGGGGCCAGATGTCCTACGTTGGGGACGCACTGAAAAATGGTTTTGATAGTTGGGTTAAAAAATATTCCTGCCAGATATTGGGGTGCATTCCTGTAACCCCAGCAATGTGGGAGGCTGAGACAGGAGACACACATGTTCAAGGACCACCCTGACAAATCAGTGAGACCCTGCCTCAAAATTAAAAAGTGTTGGGGATGTAGCTCAGGGTAGAGCATGTACCATATTATACCATATTCTATATACTATGTATAATACAATATATGTGTAAGTATATGTATATATACATAATATATAGGTATATTTACACATATACACATATATGTATAATACAATATGATGTCTATATAATATATGTAATATATGATGTATGTTTCATATGCAATATATCATTGTATGTGCAATATACTATGCATATACAAGATTATGTATTATATTGTATTATATATTATATAATTGGTTACTATTATACATACATGTATAATATATATAATTGGTTCTATTCCCAGTTGAATTAGTTTAATTCCCAGTACTGAAATAAATTGATTATATATGTGATATGTATACATATATAAAATTTTACATACATAATTACATATGATTTTTATATAATTATATATAAATACATATGTACACATATATGTATATGAAGATTATATACATATGCACACTTATAGCTATATCTATGCATCTATCTATATATGTATCTGCATATAGATGTGTGTATTTATATAGGTGTGTGAATATATGTATATATTTATATACACCAGTACATATACACATGTATATAGACACTAAATATATAAAGATTGATTTCGGATTTTTTTTTTTACTTTTAAAAATATGGCTTCTAGGAACTCTGAAGTTACATCTATCACTGACACTCTGTGGGCTAGAGCCACCCTCCCATACCTGTCACCCAGCGTCCTTGAGCTCTGACTAGTCCCAGGTTATGAATACACGATATTTTTTAATTCACACAGTTCACATCTTCTTTCTAAGGCTGACCCTCCCTCCCCTCAGCTCAGGGCTTCAAGACCTCTCGGACCTCCCTGCATTCTGACTTTGTGACAACTTCACTGTATACTTCTGGGTCTACACCTCCCACGTTTTCCTCATCCAACCCCAGGATGAGTTGCCTCCAGCCCCCCGGGGACCAGAGGCAACCAGCCCTGGGCTTCCAGCTGAGAGGTCTAGAGGCTCAGGGGGTAGCAGTAAGCCATGGGACGGGGTTTAGGCTGGACGCCCTGCCATAAATATCCCTTACCTGTGCCTCTACCCCCTGAAGGGGTCCTCAGCAGAGATGACACCCAGCAGGACTCCCTAGGGTCTGCTTAGCTCAGAGGGAGGACTCGGGGGGAGGAGCAGAATCCAAAAGGCACATATTCCTACGCCACTATGCGTATTCTCTCCACAGTCATCCCTGGATTGGTCGATATCAAAATCCAATTTCACTAGGATTAGCTGTGGGTTGCTCAGAGCTATTCATTGAATTAGGAGCGATTATAGCAGAGGGAGCCCCGCGGGTCTTTATTAAGGTCTTTGTGGAAGCACTAAGTGATCTTCAGGAGATGAAAGTACCAGTGGTGTTTTCTTAACATTTATAACCTGCGCTGATACCTGGGGAGTTTGTTTATTAAGGAAAACTCTGCGGCAAACACCCGCCTCCTATTAGGGCCCTCACCCGGGGCCAACGCCAGGGCGGCCCTTGTGGTCCTGAGGGGCTTATTCCAGGGCCTCTGCCAAGTTCTGCCCGTGAGGCCGCCTCTTGGGGCTAAAGGACCTCCCGTCCACTTGGGGTCATGGAGGCGTCCATGTATCTCAGACTTGGACACATTCACGGGCCTGAGAAGCATAGAACAGAAGCCGGGGGTTAAGCGTGCTGCTAATAATCACCATGATTTGATAATGCCACATCTGTATGCATGGGACCTAACCAGTCACAGAGATCCTGAGGTCATTATCCCAGGACAGGTACATACTAACCGCTTAATGAACCGACAGAGTAGGGCCTGGAGTGTGGACGGCCCATCCCGAGGCCAATGGAGGGCTTTGCCACCCCGCTGAGCGCCGCCATTGAGTCCAGAGCCAAGTGCCCCCTCTGCTCAGGGTCTCGTTAAAGTGTCCTCTGTTGACACAGGGGAGCCGGGGCCACCCCTGGATGGGGCAGTCTCCCTCCTTTTGGACCTGGTTTGAAGTTGACCTTTTCCAGGACCTTGTGCTCCTAGAGGTGGTAAAAACACCGTCCCTGGTGCCAAGTACACAGTGGCGTTTTTGTTTGATAGGGGACTGTAGTGAATTGAATGGTGGCCTTTAAGAAACACGTCCACGTTCTGACCTCTGTGAGCTGTGAATACACGTGACCTTATTTGGGAGAAGAAGTCTTTGCAGATGTCATCCTGGATTTAGGAGAGGCTCTACAACCAGTGGCCGGTGTCCGTATAAGAAGAGAAAACAGAAGCAGAGTGAGAGACACAGGGAAGATGGCCACATGTGGGTAGAAGTGGACAGGAGGGATATGGAGCCCAGAGCAAGGAATGCCCGAGGACTTCAGAAGCCAGAAGAGGTGAGGGAGCACTCCTGTGGAGCCTCAGGAAGGAGTGGGACCCTCCTGGCCCTCTGACTTCAGATTTCTGGCCTCTTCAATGTGACAGAAGAAAATTCTGTTGCTTTAAGCCACTGAAGTGGTCATAAAAGAAACTCACCTTGCATTCCACGTTAGTCAGCTCTGTGTCACTGTGACAGAACACCTGAGATATTCAACTTATAAAGAGGAAAGGTTTATTTTGGTTCCTGGCTTCAGAGTCTCAGTCCAAGTCCCTTGGCCCTGTTGCTCTGGGCGCATGGCAGCGTAGCACACTACAGCAGGAGGGTGTGGTGGCAGAGGCCTGTTCACCTCGTGGCATTTGAGATGCAGAGAGAGGAAGGACCTGTGTCCCAATATCCCATTCAAGGACATGCCCACAGCAACCTCACTTCTTCCCGTAAGGCAACACCTCCCACATGTGCCACAAGCTAGTGACCAAACCTGCGGCCCATGGGCCTGTAGAGGACATCCAGATCCCAACCGTAGCAGAGACCCAGAACACAGGCTTGTCCTCAGCTCATTTCCCCTGAAAGCTCTCAGGAAAGTGGTGGGGGAGGAGGAGTTGGCCTTCCTCTCGAGGGTCAGTGAGGCCCACTCTCTCAGTCCAAACCCAGAGGGCTCCAGGCAGGTGACAGCTGCCTCCCAAACCTGCTGCTGCATGTGTCCCTCACCCCTAGGCTGTGGGGTTTGTTCCACTGTGAATAAACAGAGCTGATGTGACCTGCCTAAGGTCAGCAGATTATGGGGACAGGCTCCCCCAGGGTGTGTGACCTGGTTACCTGGTGCCTGGTCAAACAGCATGTTGCACACCCAGGCAGCTCAGTTTGAAAGAGATTTCTTTTTCTGTTCTTTCTCGTCCTTTGGACCCCTGACTCCTCTTCTTCCCTTTTCATGCACCCTCAAAGGTCTGAGATAGTTTAATTTTTAATTTTACGTATTTTCCCTAAGAATCATTTTTTCCACCTTTTTTATTGGTGCACTGGAGTTGTACATAATGACAGGATTTGTTGAGCTGTATTTGTGTATGTGCACAATATAACAGTATGATATGGCCAATATCACTCCACAACACAGGAGGAATTACTTTAAACACAGATATTCCTATGTCGCAATATGTGGGTATTTGTACAAATGCACACACTACAAAATGATTAATTGAGCGTTGTGTGTTTTTATCAAAGGAAACAACGCAAAGATTTCTCCGAAGTCCTGTTTGACTAGAGATGATTAATTTTAATTTTCACATGAGCGGCATAATGCTATCAATCATTTAATATGTTTAATCATAATCTCTGTAATTCCTAATTAGGTTCATTAAACTGAAACATCCAGCAGTTGTGCACGAATCCAAATCTAAGTCCCCTCCTCGTGATGGGAAGGAGCTCGTTTTGGTTTTGCCTTCAAATGTCAGCTTCTCCGGGGCTGGAAAAGTTGGCCTGGATGTTCGGGGGTCTCCACGGCTGCTTTTGCCCACTTAGAGTCCTGTGCTAGGGGGCTGAAGCCCCTCAAGCCCCTGGAAGTTGATGGTGTCACGACTCAAGGTCAGCTCTGTGCCGTGAGTGTGGGAGAAAGCCTCAGAACTCCAGCGAGGGTCTCGCTCCTGCTCTATCCGGGTCTCGGAGCTGCCTGCTGCTCGGATGAGCACCTGCAGTGGTCAGGGTGCTCACGCCCTCGGCCAGTCGGTCCCTGTGTAGGCAGCCGCTAAACAGGACATTTACTCCTCGTGTCACTGCTGGTCACTCCTGCTAGGGTCATCGAGCTGCTGGGAAATTCAGACTCTTGCTCTGTGCACAGGGTCTCTGGAGAGCCAAGCCCCTGCCTCCTCGACCTCCTGTCCTTCACGTGTGCCCCCTCTAACTAGCGACATTAAGGTCCTCCTGGGCCTCTGCACCCTAAGCATCATTTCACATCCCTGTGTGTTGCAGGCTTCTTGCTCTCTTGGCCGGCTTCAGTCCCCTTAGGCCTTAGTCATCTCCCACTTCAAACTGAACCTCCAGCATTGCTGTGCCTTTGGATCTCTGGCTGGGCTATGTCCCCGCCCTAAGGTCGCCCAGCCCTGTGCGATTCGCTCTCACCCCAGCACCGAGCCACCTGTGTTGATAATTGTCTTTTTCTGCCTTTCTCTTGCACTCACCTGGGAACTTCATGGGACGGAGAACTGACTTATGTGGTCAGCCCATAGCAGTTGCTCATTAAAGTTGTGTCGAGTGAGCGAATGAGAAGCTTTCCCCTGTGTTTCCCACGGGAGCTCTCCTCCTCTCTTGAAGTTCCTGAAATCATCGTCACTCCATTCAGCGGAGCACCCTGCACGCATCATCGTATGCCGTGGCCAAGAGCACCCCCGAGCCGGCACAGATGCCGGCGTTCGGTCTCCACAAAGCCGTGCGAGGGGCGCAGGCTCATTACCTGTCATGCTCTGGTTAAGGGACTCAGGCCATCCTTCTTCCTGTCCCTGTCACAGCACAGGCAGAAAGACTTCCTCATTGTTCTCATCCTGGTGTTGCCTTGCACATCGAAGAAGTCACCTGGGCGGATGGTCGATACCAGTGCCGCTCAGAAGAAGGGTTTTTTCAGCCCGCAGGAGGTCTTGACTTTAAGATGCAATTCGGGTTGCGTTTGGAAAGAGAACGCAAATGAAATCGTCCACTAAATACCAGGGCTGATGAGAACGTCGCTAATGAAGCCCGTGTGATTTGGATGTTTCTTTTACATTTCACTCTGTAAGATTGTCTCCTTTGCTAAGTCTCCATTATTTTACACCTGGCTGCCTGCATTGATGGTTTTGTCTCGGTTATATGCCTCTAAATGGCTTATAAATAGGTGAGGATGATTCCTTGCTCATAAATTCGATGGGCTTTGGCTTAGACTCTCCATCTCCCACTTCAAAGAAGTGGGTTATCTGATGTCGGTGGCACCGACTGCCCCCTCTAGGCAGCATAAGCGAATTGCAGAGAAAGTACCTAAAAATGAAGTCTATCTGAAAGGATACCAGCTCAGTAATACCCCATAACTGTGTCTTCTTCCCAGTTCCAGCCTTTGCAAGGATTTTAGTGTACCCTCATGTTATCCAGGCTTAACTTTTTGCAGGCAAGGGCAGGTCGGGGGGCGGGGGGGGGGCGTAATGCATTACACTCGTAACCTTAGGTCATCTGTGCCAGTGTAGCCTGGCAGAACTTTCTACGGAGATCAAGTCCTCTATCTATATCTCCATTGTCCAAGAGGGAACCACTAGCTACATGTGGCTGATGAGGACTTCAAATGCAGCCAGTGCAGGCAAACACATTTTGCACTTTTAAATTTAAATTCACTTAAATTTAAAAGGCAAATGTGGTCAATAGTGGAAGATAGCACCAGTCTGTACAACTAAGAAACTAAATTTGACCCTTAAAAACAGATCATGAGCTGATTCCTTGAGCTACAGAATGCTGAATGGCATTTCCAAATTTGGGGCATTTCTTAGTATTGTTTTCAGTGCACCTTAGTGATTAGGAAGGTATATCTTAAGACTCGGAGCCACACTGGTTAAGGAATAATGATAACCCTTAATGAAGACTTTGGCACTGCCCCAGCCCCTCCACCCCTTCCCTTCCTTAATTTTCTCCACTACCTCCACATCTCCTCTTTCCAACTCTACATTTGTTTATGGGTTTTGTTCTCTTTCTCCCACAAAAAATCATGCTCCACATAGGCAAGGGTTTTGCTCTGCGTTTCTCTCTGCCAAATTCCAGATCCCAGTGGACGCTCAAAAACCGCAGGTGGGGGGACAGCTGAGCACTTCCTCCTCTTGTTCTTTTTCTGCCATTTTGTCTACTGTGAGGGGGGTGGGGAGGCGTGCCTGGGACAGAGCATCTGGGTCCACTCAAGAGACTCTGCTTTCCTCTTGTCCCTTTAGCAGACAGATGACGCAGCACCACCGGACGGCCAGCCCCAGACGCAGCCTTCTGAAAACACAGAAAACAAGTCTCAGCCCAAGCGCCTGCATGTCTCCAACATCCCCTTCCGGTTCCGGGATCCAGACCTCCGGCAAATGTTTGGTGTAAGTACCGCCTCTCTCCTCCAGCACCCCCAGAGCTCGCCTCCTCCCGTGAGTTCTGTCTGCGCCCAGTACTAAGGTGACGTAGGTCCCCGGGGTGGGCGGGGGCGTGTTAGAGGCCGTCTGCTGGAACACGGTGCCCAGGACCCCTCTAGGGCTACAGTAGATCTGTTCTGCTTAGGCTCACTGTGTTTCTATTTTGCCAAATGGTTTTCTAAAAATTAACTTGAATATCAAATGGAAAATGAACTTTAGATCACCCACTGTTGACACAAGCCCATTGACGATCCCAAGCTCAGTGGCCTGGGAGCTCAGGTCATAGCTAAAAGAAACATTGGCCATCATCATGGTCCTGCTTGCTATTGAGGTGGCCAGCTTTTCCCGGAAAGGTGACTCGTGACATGTTTCTGCGTTTCCCTGCTCTTTCCCAGGCACTGATCATTTAAGTTTCGGGACAGGGCTGCAGTAGGATGATTCCTTCTGCTTAAAACTTAGTTTAAAACAAAGAAACAAACAACAAGAACAATGACAATCCTCCCCCCGCCCAGGTATAATTCATTTGATTTGATTCTTGCACTTGGCATCAGGGACAAGGACTCAGAGTTGTTGACAAAGGACAGCCTTGCCCAGGCACCCTGGTGAAACAGAACGGGTCAGAAGCCACCACCCACCCCGAGAAAATAAACGACAGTTTTTCTCGCTCATAGGTCATCTTGACACTGATTCTTTTTCTGGAAGGTATCTGAACACTCCACCTTGGGAAAGGATGAGTTTGACATCTCTCCATCAAAGGACAAAGCCATGAGAGGACTCGGGTAGTGTTTGCTTTTTGCAGATGTGGTCAGTGCCTTTGTCCACAATGTCTCAGCCATGGTAGTGAGGGCCTGTGGATTCGATGAAAAGAACTACATCCTTAACATTTGATTTCCAGCAAAAGTGGGCTGCTTGGAGACCCTGCTAAGAGTAGGTGGATGCATGCCAACGTTATGGAAGGAACCAGAAGTTACTCAGTGAATGCCTTGTTCTGAGCAGAGTTGGTATTGTTCTCTACATGAAAAGGGGAGCTCGGGGTCCTCACTCAAGTGCTCTGTGATTTGGGGCTGAGCTTGCACCTTTTATTTCTTTAACACACATGATGCTTATCAAGTATGCATTTGACACAAAAGCAGAACAGGCATCCTAATATTTAAGATACCCAGGCTCGAATCCTGACATTTCGGAGGAAAAGGTCAACTTCTGCACTTTTATCTCTCTCATTTGGTAATAACCTTGAGTTAAGCCCTCTAACTCTTGCAGAACAGAGATACCCTCGGGCACTTTCAGGTCAAAGATGACTTTGAAAAGTGCAGAGCATTCAAAGTTAGAGTCTGAGGTTAAGTGTGTGCAAAGCAGTGAGACAGGTTTTGAATGATGGACAGTCAGAGGAATTATATTCTCTTTGCAATGTCAGGTTAGAAAGACGTCTTGCTGTTCGGCCTATCTTCCCTCATCAAGTGACACTCTGATGCGGGCTTTGAACTCGAGCCCCTTAACGACCATCCTGACACTCTCCTGGTGTCCTGTGCATTGGCACACCCCCATTTCCACCCTTTAGGGCGGTTTCCCTCCCTGGTCTTGAAATTCACCTGAGTCTACATTGCGAAGTCAGAGTGGTATTCAAAACATTCACAGCTAGAAATCACAGAGAGGGGATCCTGCTTACATTAATGTCTGAACCTCTCTGTTCTTATAGAGGCAGGGCAGATGTCTAGGAAAAGAAACTTGCCAAAATGTCACACTACCCGTTATCAAACCTTGATCAAAATCTACTGATGTCAGAGCATCTTTTTTTTTTTAAGTCAACATTCAAGTAATAACAAGATGTCGATTCGGCAAGAGGATAAAAACACTTAGGATCTATCAATTAAGAAAATGCAGTTACATTCATTAACACGGAAATTAATTCTGGGCATCACATACAGCATCTGTGTCCATTTTAAAAAGAATGTGAGGGTTGTTTTTTTTTGTTTTGTGGGACTCAACTATAAAAATTACTGGGGACATCTGGATTCCTGGGCCCCTTGCAATAACTCTGAGGCCTCCTGGTTTACAACATCATTCTAAAGAAACACAATTTAAGCTCTAAAAATCTGTTCTTCTTGGCCAAACCCTGGTGGTCGCAAAGCCGTATCTTGTTATAGGATGCGTTTAGCAGCGTGAATCACACTGAAAGGCATCTGTGACACGCTGGCTGGCTCGCTGCTGGGGTACAGGGGATTTAATATAACTTCCTCTTTCAGGTCAAGGTGACTGTAAGAAATCCCATTTCATCCAGCTAGGAGTTTGTCAAGTCCTAGGGACACGAGACATCTTCATGTCTCAGGCACTGTGTCCATCTTTGTCCCCTCACTTTGGCAGGGGTCACAATGAGGACAATTAGAGAAAAACACAAAGATCGTTCTGCTCCCACCCCCTCGTCTCCTTTGTCAAATTTGGCCACGGAGATTTCACAGTTGAAACAAAACCAAAGCCAGGCATGGTTACGTGCCCCTGGGTTCAATACCCCAAACCTCAGCTAGTACCAAAATAAAAATAAAAATAAAACCCCAAAACAAACTAACAAATAAAAAATCAGGACACAAAAAACAACCTCTTTTTTTTTTTTTTTCAAATTGCCTAAAACTTGCCGCGTTCATGACGCCTTCTGGAACCATCCCTGCTTCTGAGGGTTCCTCAGGCGGTGCCCCTTTTACTTCGGTGGCTGCAGCCTCTTCACTGGGATTGGAATCCTGGTTCCTCCCCCCACCCCCACCCGCCGTCTCTTCTTCCCTTTACTTCCTTCTCTTTAGGATGCTCTTCTTCCAATGTGTGGCTTCTAATCTTCTGGCTCATGTTAGATTTCTTTTTCCTTTTTTTCATATAAGACGGGCCATTCATTGGTCAAGGAGTTAGGTGGCTACTGTATACAGAAGCCAGGGCCATTCCAAGGCAGCAGGGGGGCGCGAGCACGTGGCTGTCTCATAGTATTAGGGGCCACGATTCCAGACATCTTCTGGAAGCTTTATTGGTCCAGCCCTGGCTGCCTTCCTGTTGGGTGTGTCTGCATGTGAGGGATCCTGCATTCAAGTTTTTGATCCCATGAAAGAAATTTGAGGATTTCCACCAAACTGATTGCAGTGTGTTCCTCCCAAATAGGAATTTTCATGAGTTCAATATCTTAAATGTAAGCATTTCTGGGTTTGGGATGAGAGGCACGGGTCACAGCACAGCAGAATCTCTGCAACAGCTCACACCATCATAAAGTTGTTTGCAGAGACAGTTGCTCGATGACTCCGGATCTCCAGTTTGCAAAGAACTCTCATGGATGTCACAGCCTTGCTTTTGTTATCAAGATGCCGACCCTCTGGGCAAGAGAAGGAGCCACTCAAGTTTCTATTTAATGTCACTGACAAACAGAGGTACGATCTGTCAACATGTGTGAAAGATGCTTTCATGATCTCACCTGATGAATATAACGGATGGGCTTCCTCGTACCTGCAATGAGAATGCAAAGTTCCATCTACCGTGGTGTCATGAGGAGTGAAGTCATTTTGGGGGACATGGCAAGGAACCCCCTGCTTCTACACTGAAGCAGACCTTAGGGGAACTGGGAAGTCCGTGCTCTCTTAGGCTCTCTGCCCACGCTTTGAACTAACCTTTACCTTCGTGTTTTATGCTGTATCCATTGCACATCCTTCACAGTTTTTCAGAGAAATAGTATTTGATCTGAGGATGTCTAAAAGTGCTTGGTACATGTTTGCCCAAGTGTGTGCTGCTAAGCTTCCGGATTTTGCTCTTGATACGGCGACCGGGATTCCGCGTGGATTGGAGACTTTATTGAACGCGGCTGCCGCACACCGCGGTTGAGCAGACGCGCACACTAGTTAGGGCTGGGATGAGTCGTGTCTGTTGAAATTGAAAATGTGCCAGCTGTGTTTACATCATTAGCACCAAACTTCCCAATTAAACTGTTGATACTATAAATATAGCACACAACTGTCTCAGAAATGGGGCTTGCGTTAGCATTCTTCTTCGGGCTTGTTTCTCTGGCTTGGAGAACCATCAACCCCGTGGCAACTGCCAAAGGAGGGAACCTCTGAGATCTTTGCAGGACACAGCGTGTCATGGTTTCATTTAGGGAGCAACCTCTGCTGAGATTGCTTTGTGATCGGTTCCCTCCTCCAGCAGATCTTATTTCAAAGGAGGTCTTTTGGTGTCCACTGCTTAGAGAGGGCTCCCCAGTACATTTGCTTCCTGGTGGTGGAAGAAGTCCTTCTCAGGCTTCCCTTTGCATAAATCTGTGTGCTCCTGCGCTCTCAGGCCTGAAATACATAGGTCACCTCTGGGAGAACCGAATACTGAGGGCCTTGTGTCAGAATCCCTGACCTCAGACCTCGTGAAGCTGGAGGGCTCTTCACCGTGAAGACTCGGTTCACCTTTCCACGCCCGGTCCTTCCTTTCCCAAGCCGGGAGGTTTTCTTCTCTTCTTTTATCATGTTTTTTCTCTGACCAAAACTTGGCAGTGAAGATGCTAATTAAAAAAAAAAAGAAGAAGAAGAATATTTCTTTGACCCAAAGAACCTTTGTCCACAAATCACAGGGTGGGTTTGCTGCATGCTTCTTGGAGGGCAGTCTGCTGTCCCCACCAGCGGTGCGTCCTGCATGTCCTCCCTTAGTTACTCCCTGTCCGTTCCCTCGTCTCCGCGGTGAAGAATGGCTTGTGCTCAGGGAGGAGAAGACGGTGATCCCCTGCCTGGGTAGGATAAGTTTCTATGGCATAGAATGATAAGCCCCGAGTTACTTTATTCCATAGCCAAAATAATTTTCAGAGGTTTAGAGCTACCTACAGGCTACAGGCCTGTGTTTGTGTGTGTTTTCTGTCTTTCCGAGGAAGGCAGACTTCCTTGTGTGCTCTAAAGGATAGCCCCTGGGTGTTCCGAGGGGTCTTTCCTGGATGTTAGAAGGCTCCCCTTTGACCTTTGCTCTCTGGGTCTCCTGATGCTCTCCAAGTGAGGCACATGGGTCAGGTGAACTGTCCCTGGCTCTCTGTTTTCACTCTGTGTCCCCTTTCCACACTGCTGGTCCCTAACCCCACCCAGTCCTCTGCCCTCTGCTCTAAGGAGCACGCTTAACTGTCCACCCATGGGAGAAAGACGAAATACCCTCCTAGTGCAAGAGAGGTGCCATTAAATCTCAAATGCACAAGCAAATGGAATGAATGATAGGGAAGCACAAAATTAAAGAAAGATAGAGGAGAGATGTTTCTTTATGTCCTTCTGTTTCTTTGTTCTCGTCACTAAGACGGGCATTTGTTCCACTCCATGATGAAGCGTCATTGGACATCACCCCATCCATCTGCATTAGCCGTATGTGCTGGACCCAAGAAAGGGGATCCCTACTTCACAGGGTAGAAGAACCCTGACTCCAAATTCCAGGGAAGGCACTTGGGGTCATCAGGTGGCTCCATCCTCAGAGCCACATCCTGTTTCCAAGTGAGAATCAAGTTACTAGGTGCACACTTCTCACGAGCAGTTCCAGATTTCACAGGTTAAAAACCAAAACGGACAAAAAACATATTCGTTGAATTTGAATTTTAGGCAAATAACACATATTAACCATAAGTATGTCCTAAATATTTGATGGAACATACTTATCCTAGAAATTCTGAAATTTAAGTTGGACAGGGTGTCTGTATTTTATCTGTCTGTCCAATTCATTGGTTTCATTTTTTCACTTTGTTTATTTATTTTTAAGACAGAGTCTCGCTGAGTTGCTTAGGGCTTCCCTGAGTTGCTGAGGCTGGTTTTGAACTTGTGATCCTCCTGCCTCAGCCTCCCCAGCCAATGGGATTACAGGCGTGTGCCTTCACGCCTGGCTTGTCCAATTTATTTTTAAACAGAAACTTTCTTGCAGACTTTTCCTAAAGCCTGGTTGTGTTACTGGTCTAAAGCTGATTTCTTTAGCCATATGACTGTACCCTAGGGAGGGAGGTCACACTTCAGTCTGGGTCATCATGGCTGGGTGGATGTCTTGGTGAGGCTGGGTACCTGGATGGTGGACTTGCTTCTGCGCCTGTAGTTGACTTGCCTCACATGGTCTGGCTGTTCTTAGCTTTGATGTGAGCTCAGAGCCCACACCCTCACCATCCTACTGTAGCTGGACATTTAATTATCAGAATCCCACAGCATCCAGCCTGTGTCTCCGAGAGGCTAGTGGAATCACCTGGGAGGGTCATTATCTGGACTCACCATTTTAAATCTCTGCTGCTCAGTGCCTGGGAAAGCTCTCGTGCACATGAAGAAAGGAACGCAGAATTAACCTTCCAATTAATATTTTGTACCAGGCCCTGATGGGACACCTCACCTGGTAGCGAAGGGCCACTCAAGAGATGCTATGTGTGGATGTGGTTTTTTTTCATGTTTCAAATGTATTATTTACTAGTAGAAAATATAAAATGTGTATCCTTGATATTAAATGAGGGAAGAAAAAATCTAAATTTGGGGAACAGTTATACCAGTGTGCATCATACAATTTAGTCCATTTCTCTCTTTGCTTATAAAATATTTCTATTTCTTTACAGCAATTTGGTAAAATCTTAGATGTTGAAATTATTTTTAATGAGCGCGGCTCAAAGGTAAGCAACTTAATTCATGTTAGAATTGTTTAGTTTATTATAACATGTTTGCTCTGAATAAGGGGAAACAACTGCACTGTTTTAATCCGAATATTGTGGAAATACACGTCAATGGGAATTTCTTGAGAGACCCCTGCCCATTTCCAAAGTGGTGGGAAATCCACTGGGGTCAGTTTAAAAACGTGTAGGGGGTAATTTAAAATTGCTGTTTTCTATATATACATATCTCAAGTTTCCAGAGGAAAATTACCCATGCTTAAAAAAATAATGCTGTTGCTACATTTTTGTTTTTCAGTGATAATTATGTTCTTTATATTAAAAAGTGAGTTGATAGTCTCACGAGCAGGTAAATATTGTGATTATTCTGTATTAATAAAGTGCAGTTATTTTCCTGGGTCGTAAGGGAGGAACTCTCATATACACCAACCTTTTGAATATAATTTTATTCATTAGCATGTTGCAATGTACCATTGCTTTGAGATTGCTTTTGTTTAGGAAACCCAATTTTTTAATAGATTTTTTTTTTCTTTTCCTGGAGCTAATGTGTTAGCACAAGTCAGGCAGGGGCTTATATAAAGAGGTTCCAGCACTTTTTCAAAAGAGAAATATGTTGGAAGAAGGAAAAAGCAGAACTCTCTCAAGGCATGCTCTCTCTCAGTGGCTAAGTGTGGTCCCAAACCAGGAGCATTAGCATCACCTGGGTATTTGTCAGAAATGCAGATTCTTAGGCTCGAGCCAGGAGCTACCGAATCAGAAACTCTGAAATTGGAGCCCAGCCTCCAGCATTGTAACAAACCTTCCAGATCTGTCTTGCCAGGGACAAGCACAGTGGCTTTCTATTTTGGACCCGGGTCACAGCTTCACCGAATATCCCTTTGGCCAATCTTGTTCCTGCTTCCATTGTCCCTAAAATATCCCCTTCTTACAGCTACCACAGAAAATTCAAGATCCCCGTCCAAATCTCCCTGGAGGAGACAAGGCACAGGCCTAGCTGCAGACACTGGGGAGAAACAGGGAATGACGTCAGAAAAGGACAGGGATGTTGGCTGCAGTGACCAGAGAGCCAGCCTTTAACAGCTGTGCTGTGTTGGCTAGCTGCCACGCCCAGGTCCGTGGGAATTTTACGTTTCCCTCTCCTATGAAACTGGCTGTTGACAGAAACTGCTCACCAGGTACAGAAATGCTAATTGGGCCCCCTGACTTTCCTTTCGCAGGCAATGTGGGACAATTTAGGGTCCAGGAGGGTCACATCAGTGCTGGTTTTATCCAGTGTGTCTCGGGCCACAGAGCCACTGTCCTGGGTCCATAATCCATCCTCCCCATGAGGCAAGCATTGGACCATCTGTACCCTCCTCCCTCCTAAGTAGATTTCATATTAAATGAATAGGACAATATTGATCAAATGGAGGAAAGAAAATTCCAGCATTCTCTCTGCCACGGACAAGATGATATGATGATCTGCCAGATGAATTAAAAAAAAAATCAATCCGTTGTGCTCCATGGTTTTGATCATTCAGGGACTTTGTCTTTCTTTTCCAACTTCAGGTGTTTTGCGGTCATTCTCATCACAGGTGGGTTTAGTTTGGCCTCTTAGCTGGGGCTGAGGGAGCAGTTAACCCTCCTGCATCTTGTATGAAAATCATGACCCAGAGGGACTCCTTCCTCATCTGCAAAGCAAAGCTCAGGCCTGATGCTCTCCACACTGGCCTGATGTCTTCTTGGGGGGGGGTCTTGGAAGATGCCCCGATGTTGGCCTGCTGGTTCTAACCCTGAGCCGGCCTATCGTGCCCCTACTTTGAAAGTTTTTTTTTTGTTGTTGTTGTTGGTGGTGGTGGTGTTTTTTTTGTTTTGTTTTGTTTTGTTTTTGTTAATTTGCTCTTTTGGTAAAACTTTTCTATTGAATTCATATTTTGTTTTGTAACTTTTGCCAGTTGAAAAAAGCTATTGAATTCTTTTCCAGAGCTGTTTGGGGACATTAGAAGAATATGGTTTGCTATTTTGAAAGTACAATGGTAGTGCTATTTTTGAGCTTCTTTCGTCATTCCCATGATTAGCCTGTCTCTGGGGGCTTTGGGAAAAAGACCATTTAAGTTTGCCACATCCAGAACCTGGCTTTATTAGGCTTTTTTAAATTTTTCCCCCATTTTTCTTTTGCATTAGGAAGCATCCAAAATAACCTCCTTCTCTCAGTGGGTAGCTCCTTCTCAGGAGCTGGCCTTGTAGGGGTGGGAGAGGATTGGTCAGGTGCAGCTGGAATGTCACTGAGACAGTCCAACTGGGAGCTAGCTGCTAAATGGGGGCAGGGGCTCCCACAGGGATATTTGTCACACTTGACATTATCTTTCATGGGAAAGGGCCTTCTTTAGAGGAGCATTTTCATTTTAGTGGTTAAGAAAACTGAACTGTGTGATGACCTTATTTCTATCACTCAGTGCAGGAGAGACAGCCGGGAGGTGTCGGGCCCTCTTGGGCCAAGACTCCCCTTGTGGCCACTCATTCTCTGTGGTGCAGTCCCTGAGGCAGGCTGCTTAGTGCCAGCAAGGACGGACGGCTCTGTGCATGTGTGTGCGTGTGCATGGGCACCTGTGCATACACTGCACAGAGAGACAGATGGTGAAGACAAGCCATGGCCATTAAATGTGCCGTGTCCCTGGCTGATGGGAGAGGCCGTGAAGATCCAAACAGGCAGACCGGTGTGGTTAGAGATTGGGAAGCCTCTGGAAAGAAGGGACTTGTGAGCCAAGAGTGGGGATGAGTGGACATTGGCCAGGCAGGAGAAGGCAGGAGGGGTAGACAGGATGCTGCTGCTCGTGCCCAGGAAAGAAACTCAGACCCTCCCCTACCTCTCCTCTCGGAAAGATCAGTTCCCTGCACCAGAGACCAAAGGCCTTGATTATTCACACAGACTGAAACACCATCCCATTCATCCATCCCGGCGGCTCAGGACCTTTATCTAAGATATAGAATGGGCGTTTACATAAATACAAAAAAAGGAAGGTGTCACCTAAAACTCCAGAGATCAAAAAGGCAAGGTGACTGCAGTAGAGGAAGGTCAGAATTGATGATCCACAGAAAGGTTTTAAAATAAGCCAGTCACGCTGGTCTGGCCGCCCATCTGGGGGCCCCTGTCACCTGGCCTGTTGATCATGCCCGCCCATCAAAGGGCGGCACAGATGTCTTCTCTGCAAGAAGCACTGAGTCCTCTCTCCACTCCAGCCCCCTGTCACAGTTGACCCTGGGAGGCTACCTCTCAGATGAAGGGCAGTGGCCACCTTCTGGGTGGCCCCTCTTCTTGCACTCTTCCTCTTTAAGGGGTTCCGATACAGTAGCTCATGTGGTCCCTGCACTCCCCAAGCCAAGTCCAGAGTAGGCTTGTTTGTTCTCCTTTTCGAGACAGAAAAAAACATGGCGATCTTTTTCAAGAACTGCAGGTTGCTGATTTCTTGAGATGCAGTTCTGACTGCGAGGCAGGTCAAAGGCAGCAACCACGGCAGCAGCCGTCCAAGCCGCCTGGGCTAGGGAGAGAGTGTCCTTGGTGGTGCGGAGGGCTGCAGGCCTCTCTCTAGTCCCAGTGCAGCTCCCAGGTAGGAACTTGATGACCTCGGACCTGGGAAGGCCGTGCCACTCTGGCCTGAGCGGGAGATGGAAATTTCCAAGGAAGAGGTTAGGAAAGCCTGTTTTGGTATTGGCAGGACTATTTCTGGGGCGAGCTGTGTTTCAGACCCAATCTTGGCAAATCTCAAGGAATCCCCTCTGTAGCTTATAGTGAGGGGACAGGTTTGGAGTTTTCCCTTGTAGTGTAGGCACTTTCCTTAGGATCCCAAAGATGCTTCTAGCTCACCTTCACCTCTCCTTGATACACGGCATGCTGATTTCAGGCCAGCAGGATTCACAGTGAGACACGAGAGCTTTCAGGATAATGCAGGGCAGGGGTGCCCAGAGGTCAGCTCACCTAAGCTATTCCTCCCCACCACGGTAATAGAGGTGGCTGGTCCCACAGAGAAAAAGGATGTGGCCTAGCCCTTGGACATTGCAATCTTCAAGGTACCCCTACATCTAAGCACCAGATGAGAAGTTATAAACTCAGCCTGCCCCACAGATTACTCCATCAAAATGAGTGATATAAAATTCTACTGATTACAAGGAGCCAAGTCCTTCTTTTGATAGCACATGGGGTGACAAGAGGTCATGGATATCTCACAGCTTTTTAGGCAAACAGATTTCTGGGCTCCACTCGGGGATTCTGATCCGGTTGACAGGACACAGTGCCCAGGAATCTGAATGTTTCCCAATCTTTCCTATTCCTTCTGATGTTTAACTAGGTTTAGGACCCACTGGCCAAGAGGTAGAACAGAGAGAGAGGAGGAAAAATCTGTCTCTTTCCTTTTGCAAAACTATTTTTTTTCAAAACTATTTAATTAACAAGTATTTTTTTTTTTTTTGGCACCCAGTTTGGAAGTATACAAAACTAGGCAGAATCCTTCTTTTGTGGAACATGTAATCTTACATTGACCACATAATTCAGGCTTCTTCCGATCATAAATCTTTACTCTGGGAAGGATGGTAAAAGTTATTTCATCCAATCTCCCAAAGTAAAGAAACTTAATTTTTCTTTAAATGTGAAATCCTGACAAGTGACCATCAATCGACCCTCTCTTGAACACATCCACAGCTCCTGTCTTCAGTGGATGAGTCCAAACTTACGGGCAGAAATTCATCTCTGACCAGCCCATGGGCAGCCTGTCTGTAACAGCCTTCTATTTGTGGGTCATGGTAGATTCCTGTAGAATCAGGAGCTAATATCAATTGATCATAGCTCCTTACCTATTGGTAATTACTGCACATTTTATCAGTAAAACCGAACATCGAACTGACTCACCTAAGCAGTTAGAGCAAACATTTACTTACCTTGACGTAAGGTTTACCCAGCTCAAATAGAATCCCAACAGAACCCATTATTTCCCTCGCTTGACACTGAAAACCCAAAGAGCTGGGCAAATTTACACTGGAATTGTTCAAAAGGTTGGTGTACATATTTTTGAACAAGATGTACAAATGTGTTTAGGGGTTTAAAAAAATAATATGTCCTATTTTCTGTACTCTTCTTAGGAACAGTGTGAGGTGGAGACAAAAGATGGATTTTGACAGGATGAAGTTTAGTGGGGTTGGTTTTTGAGGCTGAAATATTAGAAGCGATATGTACCTGTGGTGAAGCCAAGGGTATATTTGTCCTACATCAGGGAAAGGGGAGGAGCTCAGAGTGTTACTCTAAGTCACATTTTGTCCGTGGAGCTTCTTAAGATGCCACCTGTTGCTATGACAGGTGAATACCAGCATAGCGTCTTTGAACTTGACTATACATATACACATTTTCCCTTTTGAGTTAACAAAGTCATGTGAAAATTTGTTCGGTTCAAAAGCATGGATGTTATTCAGGGGGGTGGGGGAGGTATGAATATAAGCCATTCCTTGAATTATTTGCACTATTGATCAACAGAAGTTTCTTTCTGTTCATTTCATGTGATTATTTTTGTTTATCCGCTCCAAGAGTTTAAGATTTATTATTATCTATATTTTTTTTTAAAAAAAAGGTCTTTCCTTTTTTTTAGGCTTTGAATTTTTTTTTTTTTTTTGAGAAGTAAAGGCTGTAGAATTGACAAATTCGAATAACCCTAAGGTTGCATGAGGAAGAGGTGTTTTAAAAACCACACCGCATGACTCCGTAGGCAATGATGGAGGATTTTGGCATTCACTGTTGAATTCTGTGCACACGTTTTACTTTATTATTTTATTTTTAATTTGCATGTCCAGAAAGTGGTCCCCTTTTCTTTCTTTTCTCGTTATCTCATTTTATTCTCTGTGAAGACACCGTAACTTTATTTTGATCTCATTTTCTTTCCGTTACGTTTCCTTTCTTCTGTAGTGCCGTTCAGAAGGGTATTTTTTTGGAATCGTTCTTGGAATTCTTCCTGGGGAGGGTGGGGTGGGTACAGCTAACCGGTGACAGACAAAACAATCTTGTTCACATTGGTCGCTTAATAATTGCACATCTTAGTACTCTTATAATTTCTCTAATTTGCATGTTACAGAACTGAAGTCAGGACGAGGAGTAGAAATTAAAGCGAGAGAACGTGACGAAGTGGTCGTTGATGGAAATAATAATATGCATGTTGTTTTCCCTTCTCCCTCCTGCATGCAGGGATTTGGTTTCGTAACTTTCGAAAATAGTGCCGATGCGGACAGGGCGAGGGAGAAATTACACGGCACCGTGGTAGAGGGCCGTAAAATCGAGGTGCATGTTCAAAATATTTTCCTTTTCATCTTTTTTATCAATGTCTGCTTCACGCTCATTTGTTGTTCCGGATGCATCTTTGGCGTCTTGTATGTGACCCCACTCCCTTCTCATCGTTTATATATATATATATCTATATATCTATATATAAAAAGGAAAACTGGCCTTACTTTTTTGTTGTTGTTGATTTTTTACTTTATCGTGTTAATCTTATTACTGCTGAAAGGTGGATGGCAAAAGTGAAACAAAAGAAAGGTTAATCGGAAAGGTTTTTTTATTTTTTTCTTTTTAAATTTTATTTTCCATGTTTTATGAACAATGGGTGCAGTAGGTTCCAAAGAGAAGACAGTATTGCAGATCAAACCAAAGGCAGGAGAGTTTCTTTTTCTTTCTGCTTCAGGGTTGAAGAGGGATCCTCAGTGGCTTGCAAATTTAACCAAATTGTGAAAGCAGTCGCCATTCCAAAGATTCGTGTAAAAAAAAAAAAAAATGAGAGGACTTTGTCATGAAACCTTTCATTTTTTTTTTTTTAAGAAGTCAATTGGAGATTTTTTTTTTTTTGGCATTCTTTTGATTGAAAAGTGAATAACCAAAAAGGACTTCCTGCTCAATATCTGGCCCCCTGTTCTTTGAAAAATCCAAGTACCAAAATTCAAATGCTCCGAGTCTGTTATTTGTGCCACTGGGATCCCCCTCAATGTAGCCACAGGGTCATATTTGTTAAAACTTAAAAAAAAAAAAAAAGAAAAAAATACCAATTAAAAATGCTGTAGTCTTTGGAGTAAGATGTTGCATATTTTGCCTTTCATTTCCCCCCTCGACGGTAACGCTTAGGCCCCTCACCAAACTCTCAGTAACCATGGTAACTGTATACAAACCATGCTGGCGATGGTGCTGAATGGTAAGTGGTGAAGTCCATCTGCCGTTTCACGTATTTAGTGCTGATATATCTCTATACATATCTATCTACCACGTGGAGTTTTCTGACTTGTTGTATTAAGTTTTCTTGATGCTCTATTTTTTTGGATATTGGTACGCCTGTAATTGAGTGTACGTTCTAAGCTAGCCTGGGAGGCTCTGACTGGATTGAGTTATGACCGGTGCACATCTTACTCAGATTGTTAACTCCATATTGTGTTACACAATGCACCCTCTCTTTTATCCTTTTGTTAGCTGTGACTTTAAAAGCTTGAATGATTTGTTAATTCCTGCGATGTTCAAGGCTCTCGTTCCAAGTGTTGAATGCTATATGTTGCTTCCAGATGGTCCTTCCCTCCCAAAGTGTTGCATACGGCTTAAACTTGTTTGTCCCTTCTTTTGACATTTATGTTCCCTGTACCTTGTCTCTTCCCTTTCTACTCCACTGCATGTCCCTTCATATGAACTTTATTTTATGTTTAAGAAAAAAATGATTTCTTGTTTCTGTGTCACCATGGAGTACACGCATGCTTTTAAATCTTCAATTATGCCGTATCTTTTAATTTTGCTTTTACTGTCTCTTTATTAAACTTTTAAATGAGATGACATTGCTTTATTGAAATGATTTGTAAGTTAAAATGGTTATGAAGTAAATGTAATTATAAAAATGTATGATTTTTTTGTTATGCACCTATATTGCCTTTTATAAATTAAAATGCATTTTAGTTTTTTAGTTTTGTTTTTTTCTGTTTTTAATAAGTAATCACAGTCATAATGCATGCAACTAACTGAACTGAAGGCCGGCCCTGGAATATGCGCTCATTGAAGTTTTCTATGTGCGTAGGTAAATAATGCCACGGCTCGCGTCATGACAAATAAAAAGACCGTGAACCCCTATACAAACGGTAAGTAGACCCTGCCTTTTGTGAGAAATCCTCTCCAGCTCTACAACTGTTACATTACTTAACCAGGGACCCCTTGCCTCTCCCTGGCCCCTGTGTCCTTCTGGCTGACCTGCAGCAGGCAGCACCTAAATCAATGGGATAATTTTCACAGCAAAGGCAAACCTAGTTTTCAGGTTAAGTGTGTTTGCCCTCCTCCCGCCTCTCTAGAGGACTCCCACACAGGATGGAGATCCAGCAATTATCCGGGAGTTCGTTGGGTAATTTGTTGTTACTCTATTAAACTGCAGGAGGAGGGAGGTTTGACTCTTCTGCCCTTTTAGCCCCCATGTCCCGGTTGATCACTGCTCATTCCTAGAGGTGTGGCCACTCAATGTGGTTGTGGCTTTGAGTCTTCTCCAGAGATGCCCAGCGCCTGGGGTGCCTGGGAGGGTGTCTTCTCATGAGTGAGTCGCAGTGGGAGAGCAGAATGTGTGAGTGGGCCACGCGTGCCTTGCCTCTCTGTGTGCCCAGGGCCACTTGGCACCAAGGAAGGAGGTGGCAGTGTATTGCAAACCCCTTTAGGACAGTGCAGTCCTGTTTCTACCAAGAAAGCTCTTCAAAACTCACAAAACCAATCCATATGGATATGATACCTTATTAAAAATGTTCAAACATTTTGATTCTTTAATCCTCCTCAAAATAATCTCTCTTAAGGTGTTCGTGGGGAAATTAGTTATACCAATCACATTCTGAATCGTATTAGAAACTAAAAAGAAAGTAACACAGTAAATTTAAGTGCATACATTTAGTAGAATATTATACCCATTAAAATGAGCAGGATAAAGGCAAGGAAGGGTCCTACCATAAGTAAAAATATTTAAGTAACAGAAAAATATGTGGATAGTCTGATCTCATCTAAGCAACTTCACAAAATGCTAAAATTTCATTGAATTGTGAGATAAGAAAATATTTTCTTGGGCTTATATGTTTTTAAAAATGATATAATTTTATTACAATCAAAGGTAAAAGTATATGAAATTTCTGAAGTTTTAATTATACATGAAATATGGAAACAGAATTCTTTAAAGAAAGAAAACAATTTCAAAAGAAGGAAACATTCAAGACGGAGCCAAAGTCTTTTGACTAGTACTACTAGTACTACTAGTACTACTGCCAGCCTGTTCTCCTCTGTCCCACTCAGAGGAAGCAGTTACAGGTTTTTGCCTTCGGCTTTAAGTTGTATTTTTATGTTACACGTATAGTAGATATAGCTTAATAGGATTCACAGCATTGTGTACACATTTTTGACATAAATGGTGCATTGCTTTTAATGGGCCTTGATAAATCAACGTGGAGTCCTTCCATTAATACATAGAGATCCAAAATAATTCTTTTGGGTGGTTACATAACATTCCACAAAAATGGATATGGTGTATTTTGTTATGCACCTATATTGCCTTTTATAAATTAAAATGCATTTTAGTTTTTTAGTTTTGTTTTTTTCTGTTTTTAATAAGTAATCACAGTCATAATGCATGCATTAACCGATGCATGCAATAAACCGATGCTTTATTGTTTGCATTTTTGCATTTGTTTAAGTGACACAAACAATAATATTAGCATTTGATACTTTTTGTTCTTCCTCTTCCTTCTGCCCACGGCTATGTAGACATAGTCAATCTGTTCTTAATTTAGAAAGGGGCACCGTTATATTGAGGGCAGATACACTACAGTTGACCACCCTTGATATAATGTGGCTTTAAATTGAAAGACCACAGAATTGTTTTTCTTCTCGCCACTTTTCCTGGTTTCAACAATCCAAAAGAGACCCTTAAATGGTGCAGACAATTTCAACAACTGACCTTGAATTCCCAGCACTAAAGAGAATTGAACCTCTGATTTATGTATCAGGAGCCCCATCTCTTTGGGTAAAAACTGTAGCTCTGCAACTTGCCCATTGTCTATGGTGACGTAAGCCTGACTGTTGTGCATTTTCTTGAGTTATGAAGTCACAGCTCTGTGTGCACATGCGTGGAAGCTCAGGTGTGTGGGCCTGCCTGGCGAAGGTGCACATGTGCCAAGTGAGAAACCAGGAAGCCAAATATTATTCTGTAAGCCATGGGAATACATGCATATACACATTGATTTTAAGGTAAGAGTTACAGATCCATAACTATGGAAAGCATACCTGTAGTACTTTTGGACACAATTCAAAGCCAGTTCATAAATAGTCAACCCTTCTGGAATTCTCTGTATGCATTCTGAGAAGTATTCTAAAGGCACCAAATGAAAACTTGCAAAAAGGACACCATTCATCCTATTTTAGAGAGAGTAAAAACTGAGCCAAGATGAGACAAGTAATTAATGAAGTCTTTTCTTTTGATTAGGAAGTAAACATCACCACTATAAATAAAATGTCCCATAAATTGCAGTGTGGTATTAACTGGGAAACCACAAGTTCCTTAAAATCCTCAGAAGATGGTACAGGTATGGGGAAGAAAGATCAATCAGGATCCAGGAAGTCATGTTAAAGTGAAAAAATAAAGCTATCACTGAGGTTCATTCATTAGCTGTATAATTATCACAAACCATGGAAATCATGCTTTAACAGAATTACAAATTATTGGTCCTCCAAGTTTCAAGTTATCTTCAAGTGGAGGAATATAGGCCTCAGGGCCCACATCCCACCCACGAATTCTTTCCATCATGTATCCAACCAAAGTTTCAGCACCTGAGGAGCTTCCAATGATGCCCAAGACTTGACCTCAGATGCAGCGAGAGACACGCTCCTGGGAGGTGCTGCTGTGGAGGATGATGGTCAGTACACCTATGGAGTGCACAGGTTCTATTCCCAGGACTTTTACGCATGGATGTGAGAGAGTGCTGTGGACGGAAATACAGGCTTGGAAATTGTACCTGTCAGAAAGCTCTGCAAAGAGGGAATCACACCATCGACTCATACACCCAAGAAGACCTACCTGCACAAAGGAGCCGAGTGCCCTGTGTACACAGGTATCAAGAGCTGGATCTGCCAATCGAGTTAAGATCTGGATATGGAGGGTGAAGCCTGGGCATTAGACATGACTGCTTCATTTCTTAGAGATTTTTAGAAGCGATGAACAGTGAACCTAAGCCTCCCAGACAATAGAGAGAGGGGGACTCTGTTTCCTCCATCAGTCAGCTGTGCTCCTCACTGGCCTTTGAACTGGATGCAAGTTGTTTCAACTCAACCCACACCAGTTTTCTCAAGATGGAACTGAACATGTCATGGGACCTGAACCTATCACGCTGTCATAGATATTCGTCATCCATATGGGAGAGAAAGCACTCCACCCAACGTTAGGTGTGCAAAGCACCCTGATTATTTTTTCACAATGATTTGTACTACAATTTTATTTAATTACCCAACAATCTCAATACTAAGTAGTCATCTTGTTCCTTTTTCACTGTGGATGCTAATTCCTGATAGGCACCAGTTTAAGGATCCAGTATCCAGACCCTAACAAGGACTGAGAAGACAAAATGAACAGACCAGAGAGGGTCTGGGAAGCTCAGTCTTGAACCATCTTTCATTATCTAGAGACCCCTCCTCGCTGACAGAGCTGTCTGGGGGATTCTGAACTCAAAGTGGCCATCTCTAGCACCATTTCCAGAGCACCAGAAAGCATGTCTTTTTGATAGAATCTAAACGTTGGTCATAAATCCACATTTAGGAAAAAATGAAACAAATATTACGTCAACCAAACCCAAACTCTCCTGTAAATGATGTGCAATTACCAATTAGCCTCCCTTCCTTTTGACATCAGGGCTCTGTCTCCTGCACCCTTGCTGCATCCTTTAGGAAGCCCCCCACCCCCTGCAGGTTTTGAACCCCTGGAGGGTGTTTGAGGGTACTTTCTGGAATGTGATTTCTTTGATATTCAGCCCAGCAGAGCCCTGGAAAAGGCCACGTGTGTTTTGGGCTCCTGTTAATTCACATTAGGGGTAGCCCACACTGGGGGGTTCTGGTCTGTTCTTTAAAAAAGGATGGCAAGCTAAATTTGGGGCGAGAAGTGCTTGCTGATTTAGATGCAGCTCCTGAGGCCCAACCTCAGGGGGTTCTCTCTAAACCACTCCTGTGTCTGGTTTGGAGCGAGACCCAACGTGCCAGGGCTCTGCTCCATTGCCTTGTTGTAGGGAGGCCCTGGGATGCTGGGAGTGGTGGGCTTTATCAGCTGTTCTCTTTTTTGTTGTAAGCCTCATTGTTCAGTTTAATGTCCTTGATCAAAATCTCTGAATTTGCAAGGCCTGGGGACGTACACAAACTGCCTAGGAAATTTAAAACGGGATCATTTTCCCGTCTCCCTGACAGTGCAGGCTCATCATCTCCAGCAGGGTTATCCCAAGGGTCTCTTCCAGGTACTAGAAGGAGTTGCAGAAACTACGGGTTCATTTGCATATGATTTGCATTCATTTACATAAGCCTGCACAAGGTCTGTAAATCTGAGCAGAGGTGATATTAAGGGCTGGATTCTCATTGCCTCTCCCTGGAAGACAGTCAATTGCTAGCAGGTCCTTCATTAGACATACAGCGTCTACCAGGAAGTAGGTCGGCGAAGGGTGGAAGGAAACCACCTGAGCCCAAAGACAACGAGTCCGTTAGAGAGAGCTCTGTGTTCCTTCTGCTCTTTCAGAAGGAAACCAAGGAAATGTTTACGGAGCACCTAATATTTGCCTAAAAAACTTTTCAGTTGGTGGGGATTCGTGATGGACAGCAGTTCCTGCTCACTTTTACCATTCATTTTAATGAGGTGGTTATAGAAAATAAGAACAAACACAGAAGAAAAATGAAAATTCAGGTGGTGTTAAACAGCCATGCAAAAAATATAACTGGCCATTGAATCAAAGAAAAACCCTTCTAAGAAAGGTGGGAAAGCAGCATACTCTGGGAAGAGTTCGAAGATCTAATGCACCAAGACAACTTTGTGAAGAGCTGCGTAGAGTTCTCCAGGCACAGGGGGCAAAGCCTGAATCCAGAATAGTCTTGGGTGGTTTTATTCAGATTGGAATGGCCCAGTGCCACTGTGGCTTGGAGAGAAGAGGACAGTGGTACAAAACGAACAGGCAAAGGTCAGAGGGTGTGGGCTTCTAGACCAAAGTAAGGAATCTGTGTTCGTCCTGGGTCCAGAAAGAAGCTGTTGAATTCTGAGCAGCAGAGGGACACATCCTAATCAACTTCTCACACATCACTGTGGCCACTGCAGTGGGGCCAGAGAGGGAGGGAGGAAGAACAGGGAAGAGCAGTTAGTGAGCTTGCTGTGGGGCATGTCTGGCAAGAGGTAGAAGTGTCCCGTCTGGGATGGTGGCGGTGGAAAAGAAGGGAAGAAGTTTTCTAGGCTCAACAGAGTATTCTCTAGTGGATTGCAAATCCCATATGAGGACCAGGAGGGAATGGGGAGAACTGTTCATCAGGAGTTATTTTGAGGGGACCAGGGGATGAAGACAGCTCATTTGACTTGGGAAGGAACAAGGCGTCAGGGTTGCGGAGATTAGAAGCTGAGTTTTCATGCCTGTCCTACCATTGAGAAAAGTCCCTGATGTCCCTGTGGTGGGAGGGGAGCAGGCTCATTTAGGGGAAAGGACAGGGACAGGAAGAATTGTGATATCTGCACTGATGCTCCTGCAACCAGCCAAGCAGAGGCATTACCTTTTGTAGCTCACACATTCCAAGTTGGATTCTTGCAGAGGAGACCTCATTGCTCACCTCTCTCAATTGGTGGCTCAGATGTGAGATGGCATGGACGACCTGACCAGGGAGAATGGCATTTAATTTATATTAGTCTTAAACTGACGGCGAATTTTCCATGAGTACACTTGGCAAACATATAGGCAGAGAGATGATAGGTAGGTAGGTAGGCAGATAAAAAATCCATGACAGATGGATAGACAGGCAGATAGGTGCCAAATCGGCAGGCAGACAAGTTAGTTGAGAGGTAGATACATAAGCAGTCGATAGATAGATAGATAGATAGATAGATAGATAGATAGATAGACAGACAAAGGGATGAATGGATGGATGGACAGATGGGTAGATGGATGGATAGATGGATGGATGGGTAGATGGACTGATGGATGGGTAGATGGACTGATGGATGGATGGATTTTTGGCCCAAATAAACAAGGAAGATGAAGGCAGATGAGAATAATGAGATTTCTGGACAGTCTTAGACACCTCTGAGAAATCCACTTCTTTAAGATAATAAAAGGCCATTGGCATTATTTCCAGTCTTTGACGGTGACATCAAAAGTAATAGTGTGCCCCAGGATTACCTACCAAAAAAACGTATGTAGGGGAGCTAATGAGGATGTATACAAGAAACAAAACTTGAGTTTGGGGATGAACAGGCTTCATCTCCATGGTCCAAAAAATAGGACCCTAAACAGGTGTGAGATGGAGAAATAGGGGCAGGAGAAGGAGAAGAATCACTAATTCCTCAGTTTGTGTGATTCCAGATATTTCAGCTTTCTAGACTTCCGTGAAGTACTAGGAAGATAGAAAACATTAAATATGTCTACACCTTGAATGCAAACTCACTGCTCTATTTATTTTTCTTGACTCCAAATAACTTGAGATGTGGGTGTGAGCCCCATGTCCCCACTTCTTTTTTTGGAAGTGGTGGAATTTCAGTGAGTGAAATTGAAGTCATTTTGCACATTCTTTAGAAACATGCTGTGAATTCTTTAAGGCAAAACATGGTGAGTGTGAAAGAGGAAGGTGTCACATGTAAATACTTTTAAAAAGCCTTAGAACTTCTTGTCCCCTTCTGTACGTCTAAAAGGGAGCCCAGGAGTCCCCATTAATACCTTGCAGGTGATCCAAGTTCTCTTTGAAAAACTTTATCCTAAGAATGCAAACCATTCAGCTCTTTCAGGTTAGAACTGAAAGTTCTCAGAAGCAACACATTTCTTAGAAAGTTCTGGATCTTGAAAGATCCTGGGGCCTCTGTTTTACTCAATGGATCTCAGGAACACCTCTCAGCTGCTCAGGGAGGTGCCTTACTTAGGCCAGGTAGAGAGTCAGACCACTTTCCGGAAAGTCCCATAGAGTTCTTGTTTTTGGAAATGTCTTCCTTCACATCCAGGGTCACCATCTCCCTTTCTCAGGAGCTTTGGTATTTGACTTTCTGCTCATGGACACAGGCAGAGCTCAACTTCAGCCTCCTCTGTTCTTCAAGAATCCTATAATGAGCCAGGTGTGGTGGTGCATGCCTGTACTCCCAGCAACTTGAGAGGTATGAGGATGGCGAACTCAAATCCAGCCTCTGCAACTTAGTGAGGCCCTAAGCAACTCAGTGAGACCCTGTCTCTAATAAAATATAAAAGAGTAGCTGGGGATGTGGCTCAGAGGTTAAGCACCCTTGGGCTCAATCCTTTGTACCAAAAAGAAAAGAAAAAAAAGAAGTCCTCTAGTGTATAGTCTCCCACTCCTGAAGACTTTCCAATAGGAAAGACCACAACTCCCAAAGATGGTCATTCTGAGGAGATGTTCCCTGGGTCACGTCCACGGGTCTGTAACCTGCGTCTCCACTTGTGAATTTTCTTGTCTGATCTTTTCTCGAGAAAAATTTCTGAAGGGCCAGGACTCGTTTTAAAGAAAACTTTCCATCCAAAGCATTTGGAAAATTACAGGATTCTGTTAATCTCACAGACAGGGTGTTTGAAAGTTACCTTAGATATCATGTGCTGATTAAGAATTTTTATGGCTCCTGGATGCATTAAAATATATTCCACACTAAATCTCCAGGGGATAAAGTACCATTTTCTTCGGTATTCATAAAGCACTTCAGAATTCCTCTAGTCCCAGGGTCATAATTAGGAATGATAATCGTCCAAGTATGTTATTGATATGGTAGAAAATTAATTACATCATTTTCAGAAGGTTCACCTGGAGCTGGCTAGCAGTTTCCATCCCATTAACTTGTGTTGGCAGAAAATCAAAGAAGGGCATAAATCCGTTTTAATGTATAGTTTTCAAATGCAAATATTTTAATGCATTCCCCAAATATATATTCTTTAGTTGTTTTTTTTTTTTTTTAAATCAGAAAAACCTTCAACCGGTTTGAATTGCGGCTACTTTGCAGTGATGAAAGTTGTTGACTCCAGGTGGTAATAACGCTTTTGCTTATTTGTTTGAAGGCTGGAAATTGAATCCAGTTGTGGGTGCCGTCTACAGTCCCGAGTTCTATGCAGGTAAAAACAAGTTCTCTTTGGCATGCTGCCCCCTTGGTCTCCCCTCTATGTGCTTTGCCTGCTGGTAAATAATGGGTTTTTGTGAAATAATCTGAACCCAGTGAATCCCTGTCCTAACAAGTTCTGAATGATTTCCTGGGGCAAAACCAACAGTGTTTAAAACCCTTGAAAAATTAAAGGTGCACTGTGTGAGTTACCGGGCCCTGATCCTGGGACATTTCACTTTGGTTTCGTCCCGAGAAAGCATTGAGGCTTTTGTTCAATTGCATTTGAACACAGGGAGAGGGGTCCATGCCCATCATTTCTATGTGCCTGGATGTGTCTTTTAGTCACTCATTTCCATTTGAGGTCGCATTTTCGTTTTCCTGGCAAAGCAGAGAGTCGGCCTAATTATGCCCATAACCCGACAGCCCGTGGGCCTACGTAAGAGAAGGCCTGTTTAAAATACTGGAAAGGATCATGCTGTCTTTCTTTCTCAGTTAACCAATGTCCCTTAGAAATTTCACTTCTCTCTACTTTGCCTTCAGGGTGTGTCTCTGTCCTCACCCCTTCCCTGCCCTGGCACCAACCACCCTCCAGAGGGAAACCACACTCTTGGGAAGCTCAGGGCCCACCTGGTGGGAGAGGGCTGCCCTGAGCATCAGGGGCTGAGGTTCCCTGTCCAGATGTGCGTGGCTGGGCCTGTCACTACTGCCCGGGGTCTTCTTGCTCACTGTCAAGTCTACACCCAACACTTAGAACCCCAGTAGTAGATTTGCCACATGGAAATGCAAAAAGAGTCTTCCTTTGATGAGGCTCTTGCTTCTGAGAGAGGAGAAGTAGATTCCCAGTTGATCTAGGGTCCCTCACTCAGCCACCTCCGACGGTAAGTCATGCCCCTGGCCTTCTTGCTTCTTGGGACACCCAACTTCTGCCATTCTGCTGACCCTGAGCCTCAGCCCTAGTGGGTGAGAAAGGAACACAGGAAGCCGAGCTACCCCTGCACTAAAAATTAAAACTGGATAACTCTGGAGTGGCTCCGTGTCAGAGCAGAGTTCTGGGTTTCAGGTCGGCCATATTTGCAGGTGCTCTTTGTGGGTGAGATTTACCAGGAGCCTGGACTAAGTCTGCCACTGTAAAGTGGAAGCTGTGTTGGCCCTTGTGGGGGAGGAGGGACACGGGACAGTCCATGGTTACAACATGGACCCCATCTCTCCCGAGAGGACACACAGAACAGCAAGGAGCACGGAAACTATACCCAGACGGCCAAGCTCAGAGCCTGGCTCCCCCGCTGGCCAGCAGTGTGGTCCTGGAAAGTTACTTAACCTCTCTGTGCCTCAGTTGCTTCATCTGTCAAATGGGGATAATGGTAGTAACCAGCTCTTAGATGTTTGTTAGGATTAAAGGGATTGACATCGTAGTTGTGCTGGCCAAATAGTCCAGCACCTTAAACACGTTTCGTAAATAAAAACAAACAGTTAATGCAACACCTCTCTGCATGGGGCCAAATGAGCTAAGAGCTGATTCTGACATACTATTCGACTGCAAGACCCTTTTCTTAATTCAGGAGAGAATTAACTCTTTCGTTCTCAGAATGTCATTCTGGGAGCGGTCAATTCCTGGGATCCGGGGCACTGCAGTCTGTTTAGGGGCACGTGGACTCGGCAGGTGTTGCAGGAGGATATCTTGTCCAAGCCTGTAGAGAGGTGACCTCTCCCAAGTGGTCTGAGAGCAGACGCTGCCCTGGGGAGGTGGCGGGTTCTCCGTGCACAGGTTTTCTCCCCTAAGTGATGGGGTCAAGAACAGGAGGCAGGAGGGCTTCCTGTGGGGGCTGGTGACGCTATGGGAATTGTGATAAAGGAAGGTGCACGTTTCGCGTCCCATGCAAGGTAGCTTCTGTCCTGCGTGGCCCTCTTAACCAGGAAGACTCCAGGGATTTCCTTGAGGTCCCACGTGTGTGTCTGTGTTGTTTAAGGGGACATTTAGATCGGAGCCACAGTTCCGATGGATGCACATGTACAGGAAGGAACTGGTGGTGTGCACTCCTTCTAGAGCACTGAGCAACATTCAGAGTAGCTCAGGGCCCAGCCTGAGGAGCAGGGCCGTGGGGGAAAGAGCAAGTGTCAGGGGATGATGTTTTCTGAGTATTTGGTACCTCCCCGTAGAGGCGCTGTTCTCTATACGTGACACATAGGGATATGCGCGGCCCTCAGGACAGTTTGTAAAGGAGAAAACTAAGGTACCAGACGTCTGTATTGCTGGCCTACAATTCACCGCTGGTCAGAAGCAGGCCACATCTCTAGATCCGGCTTTAATTGTCCCGGAGTTCTGTACATCCAGGGTAGAGGATTTCATAACTTTGGGGATGGATACAAGCAGCCGTAATTTCTCTTGTCTGGGTCCTGTGATCATGCTACCTCTCTGGGTCCAAAGCAGACACTTAAAAGAGGACACATAATCATTCTGGATTATTCCAAACCTTACCACCGTATCCCAGGGCGTGTCCATTGGGTGTGTCAGGAGAACCTTGTAGGAGCCTGAACAACGGAAGGTTTTTGCTATGAGGGATTCCAATAATAAGGAAGCAGAGCTTGGGAGAATAAGCGTTAGCTGGAGAAACCTAGGTATTTGTGCTTGATGCCTCAGATACCTGGATCACCTGCAAGGCCAGGTGATCTCTCTCGTCCCTATTTGTCCCATCTGCGTAGACAGAGTCCGTGATATTCAGAAATATGAGCAAACGTCTGCAGTTCCACCACTTTCGCACAGTTCCTTTGAAATATTTGAAGACCTACAAGCTCTGAGAAGCTAAGGAGCTTAACCCTCACATTTCAGGCACTGCCTGTGCGGGATGGATGGATGGATGCAGAGGTGGAGATGGGGAGGCATTCATCTCCATCTCCAGGCATAACCAGCATCTTCCATCTCTAGATTCATGACTGTGAATTTGTGGGGCATTTTACATTTCCCTAGCTATAAAAATAACTTGGCTTCCTCTTGCTGTTTGGGGTGTGTCTGATTGCTGAAATGAAGACCTTTTCACCAGTTGGCTTTGGGTATTGAGTAGGCCAGCCCTGTGTCTGCCTAAGATAGAAGGCCAGCTATATTAGTCATCTCTGTATGAAAGATGTTGTGTTAATGACAAATTTCATAATATTCCCTTAGCATAATTATTGATTTTCTGATGCTTATGCAGAATTAACAACCCAGCCTCCAATTGTCTCTCAGAATGGGGCGTGAAAAGTTCACATATTTTGTAAATTAAAATCAATATTTTCAATCTCTCCTAAAGGTAATTTTCCTAATTTAGTGGACTTTTCCCTAACATTTATTTTCTCTTTTAATTATAAAATGGCAAGTTATTGATTTTCGTGTATAACCTTTTGATGCCCCGAGTGCTTTTTTATTGCTAACGCAGGGTGGGTGTGGGGAAAGCAGTTCACTTCTTAATGAGGACCTTTAATTACCAGCTGAACAGTATTAATTTGCTTTGATAAATTATGACATTTGCTCTCCCTCACACACATTCCAGGGGAAGCATTTTGAAAACTGTTATAAAAGGCCTTTCATTTTGGAAGTTTTTTTTTCCTCCCCCCTACCCCCCCAAATTCTCCTCAAGTCATACCTAGATGAACTCTTTAAAATTCTTGTTCAATACCAGGCTTCTAAAGCAGATGTACATAAATCAGCATATCCCATGAACACATAGAAATTTTCTCCAAAGACAGGAGGGTGTTTTCCTCGAAAGCTAAGTAGCTTTGATTTTTTTTCCTGGGTCTAATCATCTGCAGCCCCCTTGAGGCATAGTCTCCAGGCAAATGTAATCAGTCAATTAGGACCCAGGTGGGTCTTGAAGACTTTGGCCTACCTTTTAGAGTTTCAGTATAACTGAGGGCTGTAAGTGGAAGAGGAATAGCTGTAGATGTGCACTCTCCATAGATACCTCAAGTTACCCAGTGTGATTAGAAACAGCACTTCCAGGAACCTGGATGTAGAGACCCCCAAGGGAATTCTTACACTGACCCTGCAAGTGTCCTTGCCGTCTAATAAACAGGTCCCTTTCCAAAACGAATGTCTTCTGCAGATATTCATGATACCTACCCAACAAAACTATTGATTTAGAGTACCTCCAATCTTCATAAATAAGTAAAACAGAATAAAAATAAATAACAGAAGGTTATACAGAGTTGCCGGCGTGGTCCTGACAAATGGCAAATTTATCTGTTTCTCAATTGCCAGCAAGATACACACCGCAGAGCTCCCCACACTACATCATCTCAGCCAACTCATTTCTGTGATTAAATATTCCATCAGTGGGGCTACAAGGCAGCAAAGCTTAACAAGATTCATAAGATGCACCACTTGAACAGACATAACTCACTTCCGTGGTGGGCGCACACCCCGCCTGCAAAGGAAAATTGGAATTGAGTTCGATTACTCCGTGAGATTCGATCAATAGGGAAAGGAAAGGATCTTTTAATGAAATGCAGATCTAAGACCTGGTTAGATCCTGACAGCAAGAGGCATACAATTAAAGCCCAAGTTAGAGAGAGCTGGACAAATCACATGGACAATGACGCTGAGCAGTATTAATGTCATCATCGTTATTATCAGGATGGGCGGGGGAGGTCCCGATAGGTACACTCCTGAAAATAAGAAGTTCTAGTTTTGAGAAAAAAGAATGACAGGATCTTAAAAAAAAAAAAAAAAAAAAAAAGGCATGCCTGACTGCAGAGACCCATTTGAAAGGTGTTCAGGTCTTGGAATGAGCTCATCCTGGGGAGGATCAGGTACCGTAATGAGTGTCCAAGAACTTCAAGGGCTGTAAGTAAAATATAAATATAAAGGGCTTAGTGTGATCGCTAAAGTCACCTCCACTGATGACATCCACGCCGGTCAGACATGGCCATGGACCACATGACTTGGCACCCGGCTAGGAGACGGGACGGTGGATGGGTCTCAGCTTGGAGTTTTAAAGTGAGAGGTTGGATATAGCACTCTGTGATTGCTTATCTCAGAAGGGCAGCTGCACTTGACCTTGGATTAGCCATACAGAGCTATGGGTTTTCTGTGGGCTTTTGGCCCTGTGAACCCTGTTTCATCCCAGAACTGGGTCACAAGAAGGCAGACGCAGGTCTCCCTCCCGTTGTCCTCCCACTTCCGTTTGGTTGAGCCCAATACCGTTAAGGGGATGGCCTCCACCGCACATTTCCGTGGACCTCCCTCCACTTCCTTTCCTGGGATTTGAATACAAGAGCATCCCCCAAATGTGGTCTTGTACAAAACTCTCTTTAACTGGGGTCCTGGATACAAGTTTGTTTAATTTGGAGGTTGGATTGGACACAGGGAAACTTGGCCCACAATTCGGGGTTCAAAGCCCACTCCTTGGGGTGCTCCTGTAGCCGCCTGGGAGAGCACAGAGTGGCCTTGAAGCGTACCTGCTACCACTTTGCTCCAATAGCAGCTAATTTCCAGACATCCAGAATTGCCTGCACCCGCCCAGAGCCCCAGCCTGGACTGGGCCAGAGCCGTGACCGTAAGAAGCTGCTCCTGATGAACAATGACCTTTGCTCTGTGATGCTTTGTACAATTTACACATCTGCCAAATTCAAATGCACTGCACTTCAGTGAACTGGAACGGGAGCGTCCAGATTTAAGTCCCCAAGCAAAGGATTTTCAGCCTGGAAATGTTCCACTTCAGAGAGTTTATCTTGTACATCTGTTTACCTCCGTCTCCCCTTTCGGTTGCAATTCACTCATCTCCTGCCTCCTCCCCACATCTGTCTTATCAGATTTTATTCCATCCCTGCCCACATTTGGCCTTAATTTTTAGCTGTGTCCTTCCAGGTCCCACGAAGGGAATGCAGTTGTCTTTGATGAAGGCTTTTTTCGTCTTCAGATAGGATCAGAACTTGCTCATAAGCTAACACAGCATTTCCTAAATCTTCTTTCTGTTGCATGGGAAGCCTATCAAGGACGACTCCCGCAAAGCCCCAAGAGTGGCAGGGTGTGCCTTATACAGGAAGCTCCACCTGTGGGCCTTGGGAAGAGGGGGAGTTCTGGGTGAATTCCCAGGGATGGTTTTAGGCTACCGGAATCAATACATTGAGAAGCTCTGTACAACAAACCCACCAGTAAGCTGACCCGGGCCCCTGTGCCTGGCACCATGCCGAATACTGTGCAGCTCCCTAGGGCCTCAGGAACTTGCTCTCCACTTGTCTTTATCATAGAAATGATGAAGTTGAGGCTTCATAGAGACTGTATCCCGCCCGCTAAGTCACAGATCTAGGAGGTGAAAAATCTGGTGATTATATAAAGGCTTTTCTTCTAACTAACTTTAAAGCCCATATTTTTCACCATCCTGCTTGGAGGCTGTCTCTGTAAGTTGAGGCAAGAGTGTGCTCTCCATATCTTCTATGCATTCGGTCTTGCAACGTAGCAACAACTAATAAAAATGTATTTGCATTTAGCATGACCTGCTGCAGGTCAGACTCCCATATGGAGACCTTTACGTACATGGCCGTAGATTAAATCCTTGCCGGTAAATGGCATGCTCTTCATTTCACAGGTAAATTAGAAATCCTGTGAACGTGAGTTGCCCAACATCACTGGCCTGGGAAGTGTCCGTGGTCCAGTCCCCTATCTATCTCAGTGACTCTAAAGCCCCTTTATTTTTCCCGACGTTACCTCCCATGATGCTTTACTTAACACAGTATTCTACATTAATGATTCTTAATTGGGAGTGGCCACCCCCCACCCCCCAAGGGAGCTTGGCAATTTCTGGAGACATGTTTTCATTGTCACCTCTTCAGAGGGGTTCACTGCTGACATCTTCTTGGGTGGAGGCCAAGAAGGAGGCCTCCTGCAGTTCACAGAGAATTGTTGGAACCAAAATGTCGATAGAGCTGAGGCTGAGAAATTCTGTCCTAAAAGAAGCACACCATTAAAGATGTCACACGTGCGCACCCAGCATCTTAACAAGTCTCATGTCCTACAGCTGGTGCGGCAGGAGCACCTGTCCTCATCCATGGCAGTCAGAGAGTCTTTTGGAAGTTATGTTGCTGTTATTTGACTCCAGCATGGAAAACCTTAAACTCTGTGGTTTCATGGGTGTTGGGAGTCCCCGAGCCCACCCCCAGGCTCAGAGATTTCCTAGGAGGCCTCACAGGGGAAAGGAGGGCTGTTAGACCCCCAGGTAGGGTGTACCATAGCAAAATGGTGCAGAATCGGTCAGCTAAGGGGAAGCATGTGCAGGTGCATTCAGCAGAAGCCAGGCCACTGCTTCCCTCGTCCCTCCTGTGGAGTCACACACATGTGCTTACCTTCCCTAGACCTGGCCTGTGACAGCACGCACAGGTTGGATACCAACCAGCAAGGCTCACCTGAGCCTCCGCATCCAGTATTTTATGGGGTCCATCACAGAGCATGCTGTACCCAGACCTCTAAATAAATGGGCAGTCCCCCTGAATCACACTGTCACCATGAATTCCCGGATCAAACTGGCCTCTTGCATTCTGAGGCTTCCAGTGTACAGAAAGACTCTGAGCAGACACCCACTACTCTAAGGGCTCAGCACACATTTCTCAGGAGCTGGCCGGGGCTGGTCCCAAAGGCAAGTGGCTTTTGGAAATGTGCAGGCTCAAGGCAGCCCAGACCTGCTGAGTGGACCCTCCCTGCACACAGGAAATCAAAGATAATGACTGACAGCTCAGAGTAGCTGCAGTGCTGATGGCCATCGTGCTGAGCACCATGATGCAGATGTAAGGCAGCTCCATGCTTGGGAAGAAGGTCAGGCCAGATTTAGCTACAAAAGAGAAAGGAACAGGGGGCTTCGTAGCCCAGAGCAGGACCATGTTGTCAGGGCTCTCAGCACTGCCGTCCATGTGTCCCTGTGCGGCCACTACGTTCTGTGCTATCCTGCAGAAGCAGCCACAGTCGGCACGTGAATGAACGGGAGGGCCTGTATTCTAGTAGGACATGAAGGACACTGGGATTTAAGTTTCGCCTCATCATCATGCATTGCAAAATATGCGCCATTTTCCCTGACCAGGTAAAAATGTGAAGCCATTCTTAGTTTGTGGGCTCTATACAACAGCGGCCTTACTTCTCTGATCAGGGCCTGGAGAGTCCAGATTAATAAACACGAAACCATAAGTTTAAGCTCAGAGAAGATTTTCCTTTTCTTATCATTTCTCCTCCTCCTCTTCCTCCTCCTCCATAATTTTAGTGTCTTCCACACTGCGTGAGCCCATAACCTTAGCCCACGTCACTCAGAGGTGTGACCTTCACCAGGGCAGAGCCAACGATGACATCCCTTATGGGAGAAAGGAGGGGTGGGTAGAGCGCCAGGACACTTCTCAACCTTTATCTTCAGAATCCACTGAGACATGTTAAAGAAAAGGAAAAGGCAGGTGCCTGGTCTTTACCCGACGCCGACTGGTGGGAATTTCTGAGCCAAGTTAAGTGTTTTCCAGAGGCTGAGAAATATTGATCTGTTCAGATCAGAGGGTCCCTCTACAGAAAGGTTGCTAAAGACCTGGAAATGCCACATAAAGGAATCTGGACCCTGGAATGTGTCCTCTGAGTGGTGGGCAGCCATCGAAAGCACTGTTGAAAATAACAATTGCCATCAGTAAAATCAAACAAGAACAAGTGCCCGGCAGCCAGTTAGCACCTCTCCACTCTAAACAAGAGCAGTCTTGTCACAGGGCTGTCGCTAACAAGCAGATCAGGACCCCAAGAGCCAGAAGAAGTGGGGTCCTGACAGCAGCCGCTGGGCCATCTCCCAGATTGTCTCCACGACCTAACTAGTGCCCAACGTGAAAGTCGTATGTGTTTTCATTCCTTGCTTAATCCAGGTCTTTTCCTAGAGGACAAAAATAAGTAAATTAAAAAACACCCATGATTTCAAACACAAGGTGATTAAATTTTTAAAGACGGTTTGCCTGTGTTACTATTCAATTGTAAATCACACACTCCTTGATATTTCCTTTCCACCTCTAGTGTTCTTATCCACATGTGTGATTGGCCTGGCCGATTAAGTTGTTGTGTAAACAGAGACAAATTGGCCAGATATTGCCTCATGCCCTGCGTGTTAATTAGACGCAGGTGCTCATTCTCCAAGTGTCAAACAAAGCCACGCCACTGCCCTGTGAAGAGGTAGGGTTGGGGGACCGGTTCACAGGAAAAGCCCCCTTGGATGAACTACATTGATGACAGTTAATGCATTTCTAGAACTTCTGCAGGACTGTTACAACCCATTGCAGTCGAAATATTGGTTTATGAAAAATTAATAAAGCCAGTGGAAAATGGAATTCAGAATCTGCACTAGCTATTTACACCAAAAGAACTAGCCAGAATTAATTATGCCGTATGCTACATTCTAATGAGTTTTCCCTTAAACTGTACACCATTATGGAAACTAAACAAGGATTATTCAAAGAATAATGCCAACGGCTGTTATTTTTTGGAGAGATTAAATTAGTTAATGGGTTACATATTTAAATCTGATGCAAAGGTTAATTGACGTACACTTATCATTGTATTGAGCCCTTTATCATTCTAAGACATGAACACCCCAATATCACTGATATTTTTTTCTGCAAAAAAAAAAAAAAATAACAATCTCTTTGTGATTCTAGTGTCTGTTTGGTATACATACAGTGTAGAAGACCAAAACCCTCTGTATCAGGTCTCTGTCGTTTTTTAAGAAGAATTTCACTAGCTGAAGTATTTTGTTTGCTTTTGGCCCATAGCAGAGTGTGTGTGTGTGTGTGTGTGTGTGTGTGTGTGTGTGTGTGTGAGAGAGAGAGAGAGAGAGAGATATCTAATTGCTTATTGATAAATTCGAAGGTCATGTTTATTCTCTGCTTGCATCAAGAAGCGGGGAGCGGTGGGGGTTCCAGGATTGTAAAGCTGAGCTGGGAAGGCCTTGGGAGGCAACTGGAAATGGGTCTACCTCCATTCCACAGATATCCAGAGCCCTCCAAAGCAGAGTTCCGTAATAGAATGTGAAATATTAAAAGGAGGACCTAGAGGGCAGTTCTAGGCAGATTTTTAGACTCTCAGAGCATCTTATAGGCTCCTTTTGTGAAGACGAGAGACAGACAGAAGAGGTCTCTGGATTCACTGCGGAGACTTGCCAATCCCACTGATTTCAGCTGAAGCACAATTTCTAGAAGTTTTCTTCCATCCCGAGCAGGGATGGCAAGTTCAAGGTCCTTGGGAGCAAGCTGGGAGGTAGGTAGGTACAGAGTGGCAGATTGGAGGAAGCATGCGCTTACTGGCTTCTCACCGGGTGGCCCTACCAGGCAGGCATGTGGGCCAGACCCATGTGGCCTCATCCTCACCTGAAGCCAGACATGGCTTGTCACTTCATGTCTTCCAAATGTAAGTGTTCAGCATTTTGTTAGTAGCCAAATGAAGCTTCGAGCTGGATCTCAGTTTGCTATCAAGTCCACAAAGTGTTGTAGTAGTTTGTGATTCTCAACAAGAATTATTATCACTATTTCCACGATTACTTAGAACATTTATTATCTACTATTTGCTGAACCTTCCTTACAGTAACACTTGATAAAGTGGATAATTTCATCCCCCTTTTACAGATGTAAAAGCAGAGTTTCAGAGATGTTTCATGATTTTTCCAAGGTCAAATGACTTAGAGCCAGTGAGGGCAGAAAACAAAACTAGGTTGTGGAGTATTTGAAGGCAGGTTTCTCCAGCTACGCTCTTAGCGCCTCCAGAGTTCAGGACTCCTCCTGTCTGAATGTCCTTCCTCTGGGTCTCCTTTCAGTCTCGCAAGTAGAATCTTCCTACCTTCAAATGATTCATTCTGCTCAGATCCCTTCTTGATTGGATCTAAAACACCACTTGGGGTTCTTCAAGTGAGCAGGAGGTTCTGGTTACAGGATATCTATACCCCGTAAGGGCCAGGTGTCCAACCAGAACCCAGCTTCAGGATTCTTAGAGGTGGCTTTATTGAAATGAGGATGGTGGCTAGTGGCCACTCCAGGTTAGCGTGTGTTTGATCACCATTGATAAGCAGAAGTAGCTTTGTGAGACATTGCCAACTTTGGAGTCAGACAAAGCCGGCAGAAATTTCAGTTTTTCTCAATTTTTTTTTCCCTCTGAGCTTCAATTTCTTCTTGGGTTTAGCAAGAAAACAGTGACAACGCATGTAGCGCCTCCCTGATGGAAACGCAGTGCCACCTTGGTGGTCACTCTTATTCCTGTTAGCTGCGGTGGAAGTTGCCTATGGAATTCCTAACATTTTACTGTTGTTAGGAGCATCTGCGTTCCCTGGTCACTTATTAGAAATACAGGCTCCCAGGGCCCAGCCCAGGTCTACTTGATAAAAAACTACACTTTAAAAAAGTCCCCTGGTGGTGATATGAAGCATAATAAAGATTTAGAAACAAGACCCTAGGATACCCCTGATCTCCATATAGGCATCATAATCCCGAAGTCTAGACGTCTTAGGAGATGAAATTTATTTCCATTGTTTTTGGTGTGGCTGAATTTCTAGACCTCCACTAATGTTCCACTCTATGGAACATTTTTTTTCAAGTATTTTATTGTTTTGAACAAGTTCAAAAGAAATGTCAAACAAATATTTTTAAACACATCTTTAACATTTTTTGGTTGTTTTTTAATAAAAACAAAAAAGAAAACTAGTTTTGGGCTGTCTTTATGAAACGATAATCCTCTGAAATATTTAGTGACAGCTTCCTCAGTAAGGGTCAATGGTCCACTAAGAGTGGTGTTCCAAGCAGTGAAGGAACATCAGCAAACTTTTTCTGCTGAGGACCCGATAGAAAGTATTTTGGCCTTAAGGTCTGTTTCAACTCCTTTACTCAGTTGTAGAAAAGCAGACACACAAGATTTGTAAATGACTGTATATGTCTGTGTTCCTGTAAAGCTCAACAGATGCGAAATCTTGATTTTCATATAATTTTCACTGGCCACCAATGTTATTCCTCTATTTTTTTCAAACTTTTAAAAATGTAAAAAAAAAATATCCTTCTTAGCTCACTAGCTGTGCAAATCTGAATGGTGAGCCCGATTTAGCTGAGGACTCTAGTTTGTGCACAGTTGATTTAGAAGAATGCCATCAAACCTCAATTCAAGGAATCTGGCTGGGGTGATTTTCATTCCACACCACAAGATCTGTGTGACCCTGGGCAAGATGCTACAGCATGCTTGGTCCCAATATTCTCATCTGTGAAATGATCACAATATTGACACCTAAGGTTTTTAAGATTAAGGCCATAATCCCAGTTCAGGGTTGAGCCTGGGAATTCTAGAGTATTCAGTAAAGAGTTGGAATTGGGAATTTGGAATTGTTATTATTATCTTTATTATATTGTGTTAAATATTTTCTGTTAGAGCAAGTCATTCATATATTAAAACAGTGCATGATTAAAGAGAAAATCATACAGAGATTCTCGGTACTCTTCTTGCAACTCTCCTATAAAGACAGAAATTTCATCAAAATAACTTTAGCAAAGAGGAAAAAAAGACAAGAAACAATATATTTATCTTATTATTTACATGATAGATTGGCTTCAGGGTTCCTTTCCTTGTGGGAATCTCCTGCTACAATTAAAACATGATTCAATTTGTAAGAATTAAATATACATGCAACATTTCCTTGCAACATCTGTGCCTAAAAGGAAATATCCATGCACTGAATGCTCTGCCATAGCCATTCAGAGAAGCACATCTTTCAGACTGGTATAAAAATATTAACTGTGGAAATATCCTTACATGGATTAGCTCATGCTAGCCCAATGTTCAAAAATGCATAAGTGCAAAAGCATCCCCAGCCCGCTTGGACTTTGGTGAATTTGTCAATGCAGAAACCTCATAGCAATCTCCCAGGCCTCTGAATCTAATAGAAGTTTGAGGCTTGTGTATCACTACCCCGGAACCCTCTGTGGTGCCTCACTGATCCTCAGGGCAGGGTTCATTCAAAGGTAGGTGTGTGTGTATTAGTTTGCTAGGGCTGCTGTAACAAGGTGCCATAGAGTTGGGGACTTAGGCAATTCTGGAGGCTGCAAGGTGCTCATGGGGTTGGTTTCTTTGACCTCTTTAGCTTATAGATGGCTGTCTTCTCTCTGTGACCTTACGGGATCTTACTTTCATTAGAAGGGAAGGATACCAGTCACTTATTTATGTGAGGACCCACCTAGATGACCTCATTTGACAATGAATTTTATCTTTGTAAAGATCTGCTCTTGAAACCGCCAAGCTCCTAGGGGTTAGGACTTCCACATAGGAATTTCCCAGGTACAGTTCAGAGCACACGCAGGGTGGAAGTGGGAGGCCCTCTTCAGGAAGGGAAACCAAGAGGGGCCTCCCTTCTTGGGAGGCCCTTCCAGAGTTCTGCAGAGTGTGAGGACTGGGCTCCTCGCCTTATTCCAAGTGCTGGAGCAACCACCCAAGTCCATCCTTACAAGACGGTAAGGACAAACAGGGAATATGGCCTTGGTGTCCACAGAAAGGCTGGGATCAGGTCTAGTTGGCCATCTGAATACCCTTCTCCTCTTCATCCTCCCGGGTGGCCTCTGGACCTTGCCCAGGAGCAGGGCATCAGCTGGCTGGTCACTAGAAAGGCAGCTTTCTCAGCCTCTGAATAGAGCCCTGGGGGTGGGCCTGGACAGCTACCCCTGAGCCTCTCTGCAGGGGATCTTCAGCTCTCCTGCCATCAGGAGAGAAAGAACGCATGGCCTGGAGATCCGGGCGCTGACTTTTCTCCGGCATTTCCCAAACTGCGGTCCAAAGTCCTTGAGGAGGGATCTCCTGAGAAGTTTTCAGGCTCCAGCCCACACCTGCCGACTCAGAGACACTGGGGGGCGGGGGCAGCATCTGGGTGTGACCACCTCTGGGGCTTTGATGAGGCCTATGAGGACAAGACCCATGGGGGTTGCCACCCCCTTCCCAAAGTACTGCCCTGCTTAAAAAAAAGAAAAAGAAAAAAGTTTGTAGGTTTGTAGGTTCCTGTTCAGCCCAGTGTCCATAGCTTATTCCTCCAGGTAGGACCATTCCCCTAATTCCATTCTATTTTTTTTTTTTTTCCTAAAAGGAAACAAGCTTTTAAAAAAAAAAAATCACTCTAGGATATTGGAAGCAGGAAGGAGCCATTGATAGAATGAGTCATGGCTTAGGAACCCAATGCTTGCTGTTCACTTAGCATTTGCCTGAATGACAACAAGGCTTTTGGTAAAAGAAAAATCATCCTTGCCTGGTTCTGTTTTGTTTTTCTTTCCTACCTATAAAGAAGGACTCATGCTGCCTGCCCCTTCCTGTTAGGGAGGGACAGACGCAGTGCAAATATCCTTTGGCAAATGTTGAACCGACAGTACTTTTCTATGGAGAATCCACACATCATTTCCAGCCTCGATGACGGCCACTGCTAAATGTTTTTCATTGTGAGAGCAACCTGGAGGAGAAATAGAGAATACATAGTTGACCAAAGTCATCATAGTTAGATATCATAAAAATGGTTCTAAAGTAGTTGTTAATTTATTTATCTCAGTGCATAATGCAGAGGAAGGCCCAGGTTGGTTTTCAGAATCATTCCTTTGTTTCCACATGTTCATCTTGATTTCTGGGCATTTGAATGCTAAAGGGAAAGCGTGCTTTTTTCTTTTGTTTTGTTTTCTGGAAAGTGCATAGCCCTGCAGAGGTGCCCCAGAGCCCGCACAGTGCCTGTGTGTAGTCCACTCAGGTAAACACCTGCCAACATCCTTGAACCCTGTCTTTTTCCTGCTGAGCTCCAGGGGCAGAGGGCCTATATTCACTCGGCCAGTGGCCTGGGGCTTTCCAGCCTCAGCTCTTTGGCTAGACTGAGAACACCAGCAAAGTGGGACCCCAGCTGTCCGGGTGACCGTGGCAGGCTTGGGAGCAGGCTCCGGTTATTCCCACATTGAGTTCCATCCCACTGCCAGCCACTTACACAGGCACTTGCAGCCCGGGCTGTGGATCATCAGCTGCCCTGGTCTCCTGTTTAACTGGGTGAGACGCCCTTAAAAGAACCAGGAAAGAAGGGGAAAATAAGGGAATGTCTTAGACACAGCTTGTAAATGCATCTGAACTTAAACATGCAAATTCACAGCTCTAAATAGGCACTCATAAGAAGAAGAGCTTAGAAAAAAGCACTATTTTTAGCAAAGAAAATAAAGATAGAGGGTTCCTTTAAAATGCATTATAATTCAGCTACACGTATTAATCCTTCTGACAGGTAGATACTTTTCTAGGTGCTGGGGATAAAAGATGAGAAGATTTGACTGTGCCCCAGGAAATTCTCTAGGGAAGACCTACATGGAAATAGAAAATTGTAATCCAGCCTGACGAAGGACCTACCAGGGAGATTCAAAAGAACACAGACGAGGGGACAATTAATTCTCTCCCAGGTAGTGGGATGGGAGATCACTTTTAAACCATGCAGAACAGAGGCAGGAAACCTTTTCTTTTTCTTTTTTTTAATTTTTTGAGTCGAAGAATTATGAAATGAGCAACATTCAACTCTGTTTGACATAAAAAGGTGAATTTCCTCTGGCTAAACCCAAGAGTGGAAGTGGATGGACACTTCCCCTTCTCTACCGGCTCAAGTCAAACGGTGGGAATTGTCTGGTTGCAGTGTTGAGAAGGATTCTGAGGATTCTGGGCCAATGGGAAAGGATGATATCAACGCTGTCTGTCTGGCTTAGGAACGGGTAGACAGTGGTCCAGTTTGAACTTGTTGCCATTGTTCAATTTTAAGGAGCTTGATAAACAAAAACATCTACAAAGCACAGAATAGCATCACGGTCCTAGACACAGGCTCATGGTAACTGGAAGTAAATGGTCCCAAATGGGGTTTGGGGACAGATAGATGCACTTCAGGAAAGCTCTCTGGCTGCTATGTTGGGAAGTGCTTTGAATGACCTTATAAACTCTGCTGTTGCTTGGAGCTATTGACTATTTGACTTGCTTTTTTAAACAAATTAAACAGCAGTCTTCCCTGTGGCCCCCCAAATAAATGCAGTTTACATTGTTTTTTTTTTTTTTTCCTGCTTTGTTTTGTTGAATGCAAAGCTCTCTCTTAAGAAAAGGTCACAGAGCACTAAGAGAACATACTATAAGCACTTTGCAAATTAAATTGAAGGATGTTTTTAGGTAAAATAAAAACCAAGTCTTGTGGTGCGTGGATTTTGTTTGACAAAGGTCAAAATCATTGCATAAAGTTTTTTTGTTTTTTTTACTACTAAGAGAGCTTTCAAAGAACTTCTTTCAGACCAGTTTCTCGGGATCTACAGCATAAGAAGAATTAGGCAGAGCTTCATTATGCTGCCAGGGTTTAGCTCTTTAGACAGAATCTGTGTTGTGTCCCAGAGGGATTCTGTAAACTGCATCGAGGATATTGAAAATTGACCCAGGCATTCTAATTGCACAATACTGAAATGCCCTTCTGGATGTATTTTTGTTATAATTAGATGGTTTTTCTTTTGAAATCGAGGCACCCAGGAAACTTGAGATCTCGTTTTAAAAGTGGTTTTTCACCAGGGACTTGCAGGAGGAGAAAACCCTGGCGCGTGCTCCAAACCCACCTGCCAGTGTGGCGCCCTAGCAGATGCTGGTTGGGTAGCTCCCTGTGCACCTCCAGGAGCGTCACCTTCTCCCTAAGATCTCGAGCAGTGGGCAGAACCACACCATGACCTCTGCAGAGTCATGTGTGAGTGCTACCGGTCAAGAGCGCTTGTCCTGGGGTTGCCGAGAGCCCTCCTGGCGGGCGGGAACTGGCTCCGTCGGGTGACCTCACACCCCAGCCCTCAACCTCTGGGGGTGCCGTCTTTTTGCTCTTGATTCCCATTCCCATGCCAGTTACCTGCAAAAGTGAAAATACCTAAGGGGAAATTAGACCATGTGACACCTGTGAGACTGGCAGGGGTCACTTTGGAAGGAAGTAGTGGACACGGAACCATCAGATGAGCAAAGGTGGTCACCACCCAAGGGCCCTGCGCTCAGAGTGCAGTCACCACCAGGAGGTGAGCAGCTCCTTTTCCCTCACGTCTGCGCTGCACTGGGGCGTGGCTCTTTCCCAGCCACCAGGATGGGTGAGTGAAGGTGGGAAAGACCAGATGGGCTTGTTAGGCGTGCTGACGGGGGCAGGGCGACATGAGTCTAGAATTCTAGCACCATCTCTGTTTTGCCTGAAAATAGTGTACACACACCAGAGACGCACAGGGAGCAGAGGTGCAGGTGGATTTGGGGGCCCCGTCCCAGGGGTCTTCCTGTGTTCCGCATCTTTGACTTGGCCCCTGCAGGAGGGTGGCATGCAGGTCAGGAGAGATCAATGAGAACGGGGTCTGGCTTCATGTCTCTTTGTGTGTCTATTGGTGGAACCCCAGTGATGCTGGAAGTTTCAGTGGCACTCTTGTACATCTTGGGGGAGACAGGACAAGACGGTAGAAACAATCTCTAGGGAGACTTCCCCGGGAGAGGGGCCAGTTCTCTGCTCCTGGGGTGCACTTGAAAGAGAGCCTTCCTGTTGCAGGAGATTGCCTTCTGCTTGTGGAGACGCAGGGGACTGTGGACGGGAATGGTTGACCTTGCCCAGCCAGGGAACGTGAACAGAAGCCGCAGGAGGGCTCCCACCATCCATAACGGGCTTTAGAACTCCTCCTGAGTCCCTCCTCTTCCTTTCCAAGTCTTTGAGCTTGAACTTGATGGCAGCAGGAGAGGAGAATTGGTCCCCTAAAGACTCCTGACCCAGTCACCCCGGGGTGGGCGGCAGCTCAGAACCGGGTGCAGAGTGGGGAGGATCTCAGGGCTCCACTGTCTGGCCCGGCTGAAAAATTCCACTTTGCCAGGATCCGCCGGGGGCCTTGGCTTTCCATCAGACGGAGGCCAGCACTCGCTGCAGAGTGTCTGGCCTTGCAGGCTGGCGAAGCAGCCGGAAGGTGGGGCTCCAGGAGGAAACCAGAGAGGGGGCACCTCAGGCCTGTTGTCTGGTGTCTCAGGGGGGTCATGGGGATGGCGGAGGTCACCCTCATTCTTCCCTGCCTTACTTCTTCTTCTGAGGGGCTGATTCAGAAAGGTTCAAGTTTGGGAGGAGGAAAATTTTTCTCTAAACATATCACCCCATACACTTAACCGTTTCTTGAGTGATTCCTAAGTGCCAGCTCCTGCCCAGGTCGCACCTCTTGGAGGTAGGTATATTGACCCCTGTTTTCCAGATGATAATGCTGAGGCACAGAGAGAGGTACAGTGGCTCACCAAGATCACACAGCACAGGGGTGTTTGAGTCAGGCTTCCTATCTGTTTCTCCCTGATATTTTTGAAGTTCCCCTTTGAATCTGGCGTATTCCTTCCCTTCCTGATCTACTGCTGGGTTTCAGGTCAGCCAGACCCCACTGGTCACACCCCATGGCATGCGCTTGGGGGGGCTGGGGGGTGGGCTTCCCGATCCCTTTTGGCCCAGGCAGGGGGCTTCCTTGGGTCTCGCTGTCACGCGGGCTGGGATGTGGCTGTGTGCTCTCTTCTCTGCCTCCCTGGTTCACGCTGCGTGGGCTCTGGGGTGCAGCGTGCCTGTTCCAACCCGACACCCTCTCTCTCTCTCTCTCTCTCTCTCTGTCTCTCGTAGGCACGGTGCTGCTGTGTCAGACAAACCAGGAGGGACCCTCCATGTACAGTGCCCCCAGTTCACTTGTATATACTTCCGCAAGTAAGCCCCCTGTCGTGGCTCTCCCTGTTTTGTCACGTAGATCCCAGTCCCGTCACCTTCCTGCCATGTGCGTCCCCCCCATCTGTGCCCCCACCCTCTGTGGCTCTCGAGGAGTTGAGGTCAACGCTCCTCAGCATGTCCCCGTTCCTGCCGCCTTAGCCTCTGAACCCCTCTGCTCATCCCCATCCGCAGCCGAATCCACCCACCCCAGCGTCGGCCATTCTTTGTTAGACCATGGACAGGAAGGAGGTGGTCACTGGGCTGGGGGAAGGTCATGGGAGGGGGACGCTCCTGTTCTCTGCCTGCTTTTGATCACAGCTTTGCAAATTAATATGAGATTCCTAAATAAAATATGCCAGCCCCCCCCCCCCCCNTAAGACGCTCTGCTACTCCTTGGGGTCTCCCAGCCACAGCTGAGACGTAGCCTCTGTCCAGGTCCTGCAAGGTCCCCATAGCTACCCAGTGAGTCTTGAGTGGTGTCAGGGTCAACGTGAGCATGGAGGGTCTCAGGGCAGGTTGAGTGGGTGACTGCTGAGGATGGAGAAGGGGTTGGAGAGAGCAGGAGTCCAGCTGGTGATCACCAAGGGCACAAGAGACAGAGGGGTCCTCGCTGTCAACTACAGCGAGACAGTTCAGCCCCCAGCATGTGAGGCTGAGACACCCCCAGAGCCATCACAGGAGCCAAAAGCATGACAGTGCTAACCCCAGGTCCACGCACATGTTTAGGGGGTGGGGCAGGCGGGCATTTCTCCCAGCCATTCTGCAAACCTCACTGGCCACGTTAGCATTCATTAAATGCAAGATGATTCTGTATGCCCCAAGCAACCAAAACCTAGCCACACTGTCTCTGAATCTGTGACTGCTGTCCATTTGCCGTTCACCGTGGTGAAGGATTGCAGGGCTGCTACACACACCCACACACTCGGCCTCGCTTAAGCCCCCAGCCCCGCACCAGGTAGGTATGGTGATACTTGCCTTACAGCCTGGGAGGCAGAGGGCTCAGAGAGGTGGAGTGGTTCTCCCAGGGTCACACAGCCTGTAGGATGTAGAGTTGTGGTTTTGAACCAGGGGAAATTATTCAACCTTTGCTACCTTTCCAGATCTATGGGACTCCAATTCCTGTAGTTATGTCTTTACCTGCTCTTCCTTTTTCTGTATAAATGTTATTTTCTGAAGGAGAATTGGTGCAGTGGGGTTGAGACCTGGAGTACCCCTAACACTCTTGTCTTGTGGAACCATCTGGAATGAAATCTCTGTGTGTGTGCGGGGCAGGATGGTGCTGGTGGACCCACAGACACGGAATCTTGACTTTAACTAAGGTCCCATTTGTGAGCCACACGGGGCGAATGGTCACCACACTGGGCGATATGGCTTTGCACGATCATGTGACAGATTTATATTTCCATTTTCTTCACAGAAGTGGACCAAAAAAAATGATTCTGAAAAGTCCTGACTTGGGTACAGGCAAAGTTCCAAAGTGGACCTAGGAAAGGGTTTTACGCATTAAACGTGGAAACATTTCACCAATTCTCCATAATAAACTAGCAAGAGCCAACCAAGGAAATAAAGTCATCTAACACAGGCACTGGCAAACTCATGTCATAGGCCAAACCAGCCTGTGCCCTATTTTATAAGGCCTGAGATCCCTGAATGTTTTTTAAAGATTTCCAGGGATTGTAAAAACAAAGATATTTCACGGAGACATAGGGGGCTGGCAGAGCGTAAAATATGAACAGCTGGCTCCTCACAGAAACACGGTGCCAACCCCTGGTTTAACGGGCCCATTTTATTATGAAAAATGTAAGGTGACAATTTAAACCATCTATGAGGCTACATTTTACCCACATTTAAAGTAAAAATCTATAATAATCATAGACACCGTACAAGGTATGTCCCACATCCCTCCGAGATGTTTTTAGATGTCATCTCAGTCACGTCACCTAGACCTTTTCCTCTTATTATTTTCACATCTTAATTTTCATAAAGAGCCCTGAAAACGTTAATGGTCTAATATGCTATTGTTTAATCATATTTCAATCTATCCCCACCATTGTTGATTCTTAGTGATTTTTTCAAAAACATTAAAATCCTACTATAGCAGTTTGAAGGAAACCCTGAAGAGCATTCCCCGCTATCCCATTAAAAAAATAATAATGAAATATGCATCAAGTGCCTCACAAGGTGCGCTCCCCGGAGGACCTCTGGAGGCACCACGCACCTTGCCGTGCTGTCGGCATTCTGGAATGGGGGCCACTTCTGCAATGTGGGCAGGCTTCTCCCCGGGGATAGCAGGGGCCTTGGAGACTCCCCCTGGAGGCTGTGCCCTGGTCACACACAGAGGCCACCTGCCAGCCCTACAGCCCCTGCCCAGCTTCCTGTCTCCTGTGTGGCATTTGGATCTGGGCAGCATGCCAGTGTCTTCTCAAGGTTCCCTTGAGTCTCCACGTGCAGACAGGAATGCCCAGTCTAGTCCACTCCACATCCCATTTCCTCCAGCAACCCCCACATCATGGAAAGGACCATGTTTGCAAGAGAACACACACACACACGCACACACACACACGCACACACACATGCATACGCACACACACATGCATACGCACACGCACACACATACACACACTGTTACCATGTTCCTGGGATCCCTCTCCTCCCCCACGCTGTGGTTTCACTGAGGTGAGGAGCCCCACGTCTTGCCTTTGAGATGGGACAGGTGTAGACCATTGTTCTCTAGGAAGCCATCCATCGTCCCCAGAGGAGAGGTTCCCTTCCTTCTCAGCGTCTTTTAAGATGTATTTGTTTTTGTTTTTTTAACCTGAAGGTGCGCGTTCCCTGACAGTTGTGCTCCTGAAGAAAATGACTTTCGTACATTGGATTCTATGTATCCACTGACTTCCAAGATGGCTCGGAAGCAAATTTTGCTTTCAGGTTTCCCCTCTGTCCCCCAAACAATCTTCCACTGGCCTTGAGTGTTTTAGGATTAAATTGCCCCTCTTCCTAGCCAAAGAGCTAATCATCTGTAAATAACACTCTTAACTTCAGTAGGGGGATGGTGTTTAAAGGGATCCCCTGAAGGAGTCTAATGAAAATAATTCCTTCTGAAGTCATCTGCTTTTAAGAACCACTTTTGCATAATGTGCCTCCCCCCCCCACCCTAAGTGAGCCTTTCTAATATGACCCAGGACATGAGAAGGCATTAAGGGAACGATTTCCACATCAACCTAAGCCTGCAGCTCCTCCCGTCTGACCCCAGGTGATCCCTAGTTACCTCTCCTGCACCCCTCTCTATGCTGATATGAAATCTTGGATCAGGTTGTGTCCTGGGACATCACACATCCTCACATATGCCCCAAGAATTCACCCTCCTCAAGAATGTCTACTGGTCCTACTTTCAAGCAAACTTAAATGAAATTGGAGCAAAACCCCAGGAAGTTAGGTAAAACCATCCTGTACCAAATGCAAAATGTTTACTGTTAAGATTATTGAATAGGATTTGAGCAGCAAACAATATGGCCCCTTGCCAGAGAGGGCAGGTGAAAGTGGCAGGGCTGGGGGTCTGCCCACTGACCACACAGCCCTAGGGCTGTGGATGGCTGACTCCGCCTTTCCAAGGCAAAGGCGCTGGCTGAGATGCAGGCAGCTCTGTGTGAACGCGGTATGTGCGCCCCCCATCAAGACCAGCCGTAGGCAGGACCCCGAAGGTAAGGAACAGATCACGGCCCCTTCAAAGCACAGCATGACTTTCCTTATGATTAGTTGAGATATCAGGAAGTGAATCGGTGTTTGCAGGAATGGAAAAGTCCACCTCTCAGTCGGATTAGCAAAGCCGGAATCCCTGATCCTTTTTTGCATGGGATGGAGCTGTCTCCAGAAGGAGGTAAATAAATGTCATCAACTTTGTGTTCTCATTAATGAATGGATTTCAAACTAAAAAAGTAACATGGGGTCATGGTCATTGGGGAAGCATGCATACCCACCCAGGATTGTACTTGTGTGGCAATAAGATGCACACTTTGTCCAGGGACACAAGTGACCTGGGTGGGCTCCAGCATCTTTACACCTTTTCCCCAGGATAATTCAAAGGTGGACCTACACTCCTGTAACAGGGGAGGGCAGTGTCAGTGCCATGATCTCTGGGTAACTTAGACACTTTAATCGTGCCTGGCTTCATCTACTGATACCTAGTGACCATCTCCCACCCCGGCTATGGCACACTCCTGCTGTCTCATATGGAGTGGATGGTCCCCCGTTCTCCATCCCAGTCACCCAAGCGCCTTCTTTCTGCACCTGTAAAGACTGCAGTGAGCATCTCTGGACACACTCTCCGGCTCTCAATTCCCCTCCCTGGAGCTGTTGGCTCCATTCCAGCCTGTTCCCCATGATGTCTTGCTTCTGCTCCCTCAATTTTGCAAAATTAAGGGATGTAGTGGTGTAAAATAGCATCCCCTTCCTCCTAGTTATGAGCATCATCATTCATGTATTTAATTGTCATTTGGATTTTACCTCTTGGCAATGTCCCGAATTCCTTCTCCCTATTTCTCTTCTGAGTTTTTCTCATTGTATTGTTCATCAGGGAACCTAACCTGCGAAGCACATTAGATCTTAACATATTTTCATTTTGGTCATCTGACCTTGCTTACATTTTATCATATGTTTTTAATCGTAGGCAAATATATCTATCTTTTATCGGTTTTAAATTTCTTCTGAGATTACGATGAATAGTTCAAGTTGGCTTGAGTACTCTCTTAGGCTGCTTGAGCCACCCTGCCAACAGAGCAGCCTGGGTCACCTCTTTTCTCACTGTTGTAGACGCTGGAAGTCCAAGACCAAGGTGTGGCATGGTGAGGTCTTGGTAAGGGCTTGATGGCCACCTTCGCTCTGTCCTCACTCAAAGAGAGTGAGATTGGGCACTCACGGTGTCTCTTCTCACACTGAACACAACTCCCATCATGAGGGCCTCACCCTTATGTCCTCCCTAAACCTCAGCTCTCAAAGGACCAGCTCCAAGGAGCAGCATGGGGTTCATTAGTAGGACTCTGGGTGTTTTATTTGTCCAGAGCTAAAGAAGCATTTTCCAGAAGAAATTCTGTGCAGTTCCATCTGGTCTCCAACACACGTGTGTACTTTCACAGTCTCGTAGCAGCCACACCTGAATGTTAGGTCCTTGTGCTGACAAATCCTAAGGTCAAGGCACTTCCCTCTGCCGTGGTCACCTCTGACCCCCCACCAAAGAAGTCAGATAGTACAGGCTAAAGTGTGGCAACCCAATGCTACCCAAATGTGCCATCATCTCCTTTGTTCACTGCAGTGAAACTCAAGGGCAAGTGGTAGAGGCAGGGTGTTAATTGATGTATCGATTGCAGATTTTATGGAAGTAATTGTGTGAAATTCATGAAATCATGATTTAAGTGGCAGAAACATGCATAAATCAAGCCTGGGCTGCTCTATCTTTAGGTAATTGAGAGAACTTCCATCGGTTTCTGTAATTAAAGTGAGGGCCTTGATTAATTCACAGCTTCCTCTCTCTCCTCTGCCCAGTATGGAAAATGTCACAGACCGTGTTCAGTTCATAGAAAGTACAGACACGGGTCACCAGGTCACAATGCACTGGTGTCAAGAGCTCTGTCCTCTCTCCCCCTCTTTCCACTCACTTGCAGGTTTCTGGTTGCCTCCAAGGGAGCCCTTTCTTTCTAGTATTTTCTGAGAACTATTTATTACAGTGAGGAAGTGAGGCATTCCAACTAGACATAATATAAAGGGCACACACACACACATAAATAATCCAGATAAATAATATTTAATGTAATATTTTTTGAAAACCAAAAGTAATGGGAAAAGATCCACGATGAACAAAGTATCAAAATTCTCCATGAAGACAGGATAGGCATTATTAATTTTTCTTCTTAGACTTTAGGATTCAATATAGCTCAATGCAATAGTTCTTTAAGTTGAATGGTGTGCTCTTCATGGATTTAGAAAATTGCACTAGAACAGGATTTAATTTGACTGTGGACTGTTTTTGAGTCTCCCCCAACTTAGGATTTGCACCCAAGGTAAATACCTAACTGGTCTTGCCATAGATTTAGACCTGAAATAATGAGAAGAAGGAGAGGAAGGAGAAGTGGGTATTGAGCCCGTGCTGCATGCAGGGACCTTCACATAAACTTTCTCACGCAATCCGCACATAAACACGATGAAATGGCGCGTTTATCATGGCACCTCTGCTTATGAGAAATTTGGAGTTGAAGGAATTAGGAAGATTGTCCAAGACAGCCCAGCAAGGCAGCTTTGCACCCGGCCTATCTGAATCCCAGGCCTCCCTCATCACCACCCTCTAAACCTGAACCCCAGAAACTGTCCTGGCCTGGGCTCCTAGATACAGCTCCCTGAACCCGGAGCTGCTGGCCAGCAATCCTCGGGCCAGGGTTGTGCTTTCTTCTCCCATCCTGTGACTTCTGGAGAGGCAGCTTGTCCATCTGCTGTATCTTGGCCAATTTTCTCTTTAGAGGGCCACTTAGTGTCCTCAGCTTTCTCAGCCCTGTGGTCTCTAAGGGGGACAGCAGCAGAGACTCCTGTGCCTACAGACAGATGACCGCACTTGCACACACGTGAGTAGATGAGGCTGTTCCAATAAAACTTCATGGAACCCACAGTCTGAGGGCCAGATTTTGCCTCAGTTTCTCTGGGCAAAGTGGTGGGACGCCATTAACTTACTCAGAATCCCCCCTCCTGCACTGTGCCTTCCTCTATCTCCTTCCTCAGCCCTCATGGGCCACCACTGTCCACTCTTTCTCAAACCACGGTTCTCATCTGAAACAGCAAGACAGCACTGGTCACTTAGGGGCTTCTTTTAAGTATGCCTCCACAGGTCACCTGCACATCCGTGGCCATTTTATTACATTTCAAAACAGGAAGTATAAGGTAGGTGCACACACAGAGGCCTCCTCCTGGTTCTTATTCAAAGTAGAACAATATTTAAACTTGATCTAGGTACAATGACTCCATTGTGAGTTTGACCCTCACAACAAAGGAATGAGTCTGGTTTGGCGCTCTGCTCTGATGCTGTTGGCCTCCTCTCTAAGACCTGCTCAGTTTCCCTGGGCAAAGTGGCGAGACGCCATGACCTTACTCGGGATCCCCCTCCTGCGCTGTGCCGCCTCTGTCTCCTTCCACAGACCTCCAGCCATCCTGGCGGTAAACCAGCCTCAGGACTGGACCCTGCCCATCAGAGATCCGGACACTGTCTCCCTCCTCCTTTGTCTACAGCTGTGCCTTAGGGTGGCAGCACCCTTATGTCCCCCGCTCGTGTCTGTGGAAATACCTCCTTCTATCTTTCACTCACTTCATCATTCTTTGGACTGGGAAGAGGTTGAAAACGCCTCACGTCTTTCCACCAGTCTTCATTCCACGTGCCAGAGGCCATTCTGTGTACCACGAGCGTGCCTCTAGCAAGACCTGCATGAGTCGGCCCCCACCACACCTGCGTTCTTGACGTGCAACAGACGTGTAACGCTCAGCTCTCGGAATTACAGAGCTGTCCTCCTGGGGTCGGGAGGTGGAACCCAACAGGAGCTCCGCCACTGTGAATACTCCTGGGGTGCCCCCGGGGGTGGAGCCAATATCATGGACAGACTCTTGGGCCCTGAGACCCCATTTATTTCATGGAACCCACAGGTGGGGAGATGTTAGATGCCTACCATGTGGCCTGCTCAGCCTGCTTCCACAATCTCAGCACCTGCTTGATTTCCTGACCAAAGGCTGTCCACAGCTGGACTCCGTCCACTGCTGGACTCCGTCCCCAGGAGCCATGCAGAAGGTCCACTCCAGGAAGCATTCTTTGCCATCAGGGAAGCCCCTGGTTTTGCTTCAACCCACCTACCCTGCTCTTCCCGTGGTCCCGACAGCTCTGACTCAGACCCGTGATTCTCGAGAAGCTTGCACTCACCCTTACGCTCATTCAGCTCTTCTACCTGATGCCAGGTTTCACAAGTTCACGTGTGTCCTCAGTCCCTGACACCTCTGTCACCAACACCTGGCTACCGGGAGACCTAGTCACGGCCACGCACACACACACACACACACACACACACACACACACTCAAACGACACTAGTTGACCACTCCCATTCTTTAAAGCAAAAACCCTACAAAGAAAAGGAAGCCACTTTCCAAGGGACTCCCGTCTCGCTCTCTTGGCACCTTGGGTACGAATCTCCATGCAGAACGGTGGCTTCCGTCTTTTTCAGATGGGGGGTCTGCTTTCTGCAAGAGACTGCCGGTTGCAAAAACTACCATCCTGTGGTGTGCCCCCAAACATCTTATTTGTCTTGATATTTCTTTCACAGAAATACATTTGACAGATAAGGAGTCACTGGAGGGTGCGTTTGCTTTGTGTCAGACAGATATTAAAACAATAAACCACGTTGCCCTGGGATTCCGGCGCACGCACAGCCAGAGAACAAGGCCGAGATGAGATGTTTCTGGAAAGCAGAGAGGCACTTGTTCTGGGGGAATTCCCTGGGAACGCCAGGCCCTGTGATAGCGTTGACAGAGACTATTTCTAAGGCTCACGTTTTCTTAAGAGGATCAACCGGCTGGTGCGGCTCCCAGGTCTAACTCCTGACAATGCCCACCCTCCTCCGGCCCCTGCGGTGGCTCCAGAGCAATCCTTCCGTAGTCTGAGAAGCTTATTTTGAGAGCCTGTTTTTTTAAGCACTCATCTGCACTTCATTTGCTTCCCCACACGACTGTGGGATTAAAATGGGGGAAAAAGTAGAATAAAATCAGAACCCTTCTACCTTCAGAGCTCTGAACTTGGAAACCCCAGGGACTGAAGATGAGACCCCAGAGGCAGCTGGGTGTGGAAGAGCAGGCGCACCTTCCTGGGGGACTCGGCTTTGGGAACTGAGCTGAGCCTCTGGTCTGTCGAGGAACGTGCAGCGGCCTTCAGATAATTCAACTGCAGGGGTGAGAGCCCTGGAGGCTGCAAGGAAGTGCGTCCTGCTAGAATGCTCCCCTCCCACTCTGGCCTTATTTTCCTTCCAAAACAAGTCACCCCACTGGAGTCGAAGATGCTCAAAAAGAAACTGAGCTTGCCTCCCACAGAATTTTTGGAAAAAGAACTTGGCATAGTTCATTTAAATCCGGCAATTTAAACACTTGCCCCCCTAGGAATGACCACAGCACCATCTTCTTAAATTATCTTTTCATTTTACAAAAAGGACCCACCAGGTCCTAAACTATGTATTGCTACTGAAGAACATGGGAGCCATGTAAAGAAAATGTGGTTTCAGAACCAAATAATATGCTGCATATTTTACATCTGTCTCCTTGATTTTTTTTTCAAATTGTTTGTTTGTTTGTTGGTGCCCAGGATTGAACTGTGGGTGCTTGAGCATGGAGCCACATCCCCAGCCCTTTTAATGTTTTATTTGAGACAGGCCTCACACTAGGTTGCTTACAGCCTCGCTAAGTTGCTGAGGCTAGCCTCAACCCTGTGTTTGTCCTGCCTTGGCCTCCTGAGCTGGAGGAAAGCAGGGGTGTGCCACTAAACCCAGTCTTCCTTGGGTTTTATTTGTGTCCCTCATGGGGCTCTTGCTACCTAATTGCTCTTCATGTAAAAACAAACCGGCCAACATGAGAACCATCCAGACAGGCTCCCCAGGCCAGGAATATGTACCACTCCACCCTTAGAAATTGCTTTTGGGGGTCTGTGACACATTTCCAAAAGATTCCCTTTTCTGCTAACCAATCATCGTACCCCTTCACTGGTTTTGTGAAGTTCTGTAGTTATGGTGCAATTTACTGAAAAGAGTTGAACTCAAGCCGAGTGGGCCATGAGTTACCACGGCACCCAGGAGGTGAGCCCACGGCGTAGGGTCTTTGCCACGTAGATTTTTTGTGGCTACTCGGCTTCCTGTGGGCATGGATTGAGATGGCTGTGTAAAGAAGCTTCTAGGCTGCCGGAAGCAGAGCAGCACCTCAGACAAAGGACTATTCTTCCTCTTTCTTTTTAGGAGCCACCTTCTGTAGGGATTTTGAAAGTTCACCAAAGAAGCTAGTAGGGAGGGTTTGTATTCGTCCAGCGACTGGACCACTGGACCATTTCCAAGTGGTCCCCTTCAGTCTGTGCTCTGTGGGGGCTCTGGGAGTTCTAGCGTGTGTATGCGGGGCAGGTGATCACTGGGTCCAGATGGCGTCTGTCCAACAGGTTTACTTTGGGTGTTGATCAAAGGATCAGGACTCAGTTTTTCCTTAAGGTCTAAATGCTGATGTTCAAAAGCAGATGGCCTTAACCCCAGATGATCAGCGGCCCCACAGCGATGGCTTCAAGTGAGATGAACAATGCTTTTGTATCCTCTACCCGCCCTGTGAGTCACCGACAGCCCCTCTGAGGGTCTCATGTTCAGGAGTGGCAGCCGCCATTATGAAACCATGGTAAACCCAGCTCAGCATCAGGGAGCGGAATTACCTCACCTGCACCGTTTTCTACCTGTAGAGACAATTCACCCAGCTTGTGGCTTCAGCCAGCTCTTAGATAGATCATGAATGATTTAACAATTGAACCTTTACCGTGTACATGCACTAGATAAAGTAATTATTTATATAAATTATTTGGTTTCTTGTTTCCATGACTGCCTAGGAAAAAAAAAAAAAGAAGAAGAAGCTAAATTGACATTGGTACAAATTTTGTCAAACTAATAGATTATGCCAAATTGCTTCCTCCAAATTAAAATGGATTTCAGCATTGCAGGCTCTGCCTGTCTTCAACATTCCTGCAGACGAGAGAAGACACCTTTGCGTATGCATTCTGCAGTCTCACCGAGCTAAAAACCCCAAGACGGAGATTCATTCTCGTTTTGCAGAGTGAAATGTTACAAAAATCTTGCTTGGTGGGGGGGCATCGTCAGTACCTGGGAGTAGGCAGATCTCAGACACCTCTTCTGCAGAGTAGAACAGTGTGACTTCATGTTCATCAGCCATGACACTCACTACCTGTCTGTTGGCTTAATCCAGCCATTTGTAATGGGGAAGAGAAGTGACAATAGCTAACTTCCAGAGGTACGAAGTGGCAGTCGGTTAAACCCAAGGCTGCCATCCTTCCTCAGCATAGTGCAGACCTTAAATGAACACAGAATATTCCTGCACATGAGTCACGTGTATAGATGGGTTTGGTTGCTTTTCTACATTTGTTAAGTTAGGAAACCTTTGTGCCTTGGGAAAACCAATCTTTCTGCCCAGAGAAACCACATGTGAGTTAATTGTACACGGTTTTACATATATTTTTCCTTAGCAGATTCAAATTTTGTTTTCTGCCTATGGAAGGTTTATTTCAAGCAAAGTTGTGAGTAAAATGATATATGATAACAATATTAACCAATTATTATATACAGAAAAAGTGCAATGCCCCCAAACATGATAAATTTGTTATTCCAATTTTCCAAAATTTTGAAGCAAGTTTATTATTCCAATCTTCCAAGTTCAAAATTCCTAGTGGAATTTAGTCACAAATGTCTCACAGGGATGAGATTTGGACATACAAGTGTGGCCACCACTTAGCACCATGCTGGTGTGGCCCCAGTCAGCATTGCCAGTAGTCACCCCAGGCTCACATCCAGACGTGGAGATAAACCTCAGTGGGGAAGGGAATCAGCTGGGTTTGGACCCTTTGTCAGAAAGATAAATCCAGGTGATCTCTGTGGTCTGCATCCAATTAGCAGAGAAGGAGCAAAGTCTTTCCAGGTGTCTTGGAATCTCAGAACATAAATATCTAATGGAAGAAATGGCACAGCTCCCCTCTCCAGCATCGCCCCTCCTACCCTGAACAAGTGGCATATTGAAATCTCTGGGAGGCTCGTCAACAGCTTCCCCTGCAAATTAACTCAGTCTGTGATGAATTGGGGTGGCTCTCTGGGATGCAGTATGCACATAGGAGATGACGTAGCAGCTTGTGCAGGAAGGAGGAGGGAAGCCAACTTGAGAGACTCCAAGGAGCTGCTGAGGGCGGAGCAGGAAGCTTCTGTTGCTGACTGAGGATGTCTTGGTGTTGGGGAACAGATTAGATCACAGGCTTTAGTTTCAGGCAGCCTGGGCTCAAATCATTGTGCAAGTATCTGAGCTGCTCCATGTCCCTCCGGGAAAGCAAAAGTAGCACTACTCCTGGTTCATATGGTTCTGTGAAGAGTTACTGGGTTAATCTGTGTGCATGGCAATTAGCAAGTGTTAATAAATGCTAGCTGTTATCATGCAGTTGAATCGCTCCCATTCGATAATGGAGTCTTGGCGATGGGATGGGTGCCAACTGTCATTACATCTCTGCTTAGGTTACTCCAGATATCGCTGCCTGGGGCTTGGTGCAGTCCAGCGCGCCTCATCACTAATGTCATTGGTCACCTGGAGTTTTCCATAGTATATGCATCCTTCATAGGCAGCACCCTAGCAACTGTGCTGGGTTCAAGGTCTGTGGTTCCTTATCCTCTGTAACTGTGGGATGTATTTTTGGGGGGTGGGTACTAGGGATTGAACTCAGGGGCACTCGGCCACTGAGCCACATCCCCAGCCCTATTTTTTATTTGATTCAGAGGCAGGGTCTCACTGCGTTGCTTAGCACTTTGCTAAATTGCTGAGGCTGCTGTGGGAGGTGTTTGACAGTATTATCAGCACACGTTTCAGTGACTACCCTGTGTTGGGTCATGGGTGCCGTAGACCCAGCGGTGACCCAAATGTAGTTCTCAGGATCTCCGACCAGGAGCTGTATGGGGTGGGGAGTGGGGAGAAAGATGATAAGTGAAGGTGGTCAAGCAACCCCAATTGTGAGGGCTGGGACAGGGGACAAGATGAAGAACAGCATCAGGAGTCCGTGAGGTTAGAACCAAGCTTGGTTCAGGGAATCAAGTTGAGCTGCGGAGACTAGAGAAGGGAGGGAGACCCTGGAAGAGCCAGCGCACGGCGAGGCTGGAGAAAAGGAGACCTGTAGCCGTTCACACACTTATCCTCAAGCCCAGCTCAAGTCAAGACTCAGATCCAAAGAGCCGGCTCCCCATGGAGGCCAGCACAGGGACCATCGCCCCCTCCCGGCCCCTGCTTTTAAAAGGTACATTTCTCTCCAAGCTCAAGGTCTTTCGCCAGTCCCTTGGACACATTCCAATCAGACCTCTAACAGCCTAGAAACTTCTGGCTAATTTGGATTTGACTAAAACTTTTGTACCATGACGTTATGTAAAGAGATTCAATTATGGTGCGCAGTGTTTTGTGAGTAACTACCGCCCATAAAAAGTTAATTAATCAGGGCTGTGTCAATTTCCTCGTGCCATGTCAATTTGCCGCAAGGTAATTAATCACTAATCACCCACCAAGCAGCAGGCCGAGGGACCATCCACGAGCCATTTATTGTCTCTCCCCAAATAAATGGCACACGCAGCAAGGAGAAAACACATCCCGCCTTTCACAACGTTTTTATCGACACTTTTGCATGTTGTAATGGGTCTGCAGCAACCAGCAACTTCAGTTCAAGGAAATATGAATATTAAAGACACAAATGAGCGGAGATTTATAGGACATTGCGTTTCTGTTATGTCAGTTTTGAGATTAAACCAAGCAAATGAACAGTGAAAAATTACTCTTCCATGTGGAGAATGGTGATTAGCCGTGTACATTAATTAGAAATTTTTGTTTTCCTATTCAATGCATTTCAAATGAGGATGTCCTATAAGGAACTGTTTGTCCAAAATGTAGATTTATTCACTTCTAAACAGCAGTGTTTAATATCAACATGCATTTTGTACTGAAACAAGAGCCGATTCCCAAATGCTTGTTTCAGGGATACGGCACTCTGGGAAGCAGAGATTCCACAAATTAAGTGGCCATTTTGGCATTTTTTTGTAAAGGACCGAATGGATGGAATGTTCCTCTCCTCCCACCCCCAACCCCCTGGAAATTACTAGATTTTTCAAAACCTTGAAATTACTAGATCTTTAAAAATTAAATCAAAGGTTTTTTCACTTCTGTTTTGACCTAGAACGTAATATGCTCTATCATATCAAATTTTCCATCTAATGCTATTTAAAGAGACTGACCTAGTCACATGTAACCATTGTATTATAGATGGATTTGGCGTACTTTGAAATTCATTTTGAAAACAGAAGTAAACGGGGTTTTTTTTTGTTGTTGTTTTGTTTTCTTTTGTTTTGCTATTTGGAAAAATGATCAGATTTTCTTGACTGTTCCTCTCGATGTTTATCACACAATGCCCTGCCTCTGAAATTGCAGCTCCGGAAGCTAAGGCTGGCTGTTTATGTAGCCTTGGTCTGTTGCATGTGCTGCCACCTCTTAATTTATGGTCCGGCACATGGAATGGGAGTCCCCTCGAGGGGATCCTGCAAAACCCTGAACCTGCTGTTGAAAGTGCATCCACACCCCTGGGATTGTGTGACCAAACGTTCCCTTCCATAAATTACCCACAGAACAGTTCCACCTCAAATTAGCATGTGCTTCTCTCTGTTTTCCAACCTGCCAACGGTGGGAAAGGTTTCACTGGGGAAGCAAATGGAGAGGAGGTGTGAGACAAAGAGAGAGCCCCCCATCCGCTCTGATGGCACACCTTTACCAGGGCATCTGGCAATCTCATGCAAATTCAAACCAGAGCACAAATGCAAAGAATAATTGCCCATTAAAGCGGTTGTATATTTTTATGGCTTTGATGCAGAATCTGCCCCCCTGTTGGGTTTTGCATCTGCTATTCTCCCATCTCTCTCAGAGCTCTAAAACTTTAATATGCAGTTTATAACCCTCAAGTATTTTCCACTGGTTTTGTGCTTCTTCTCTGGGGATTTCTAGGCTGGTGAAATGAGCTCATTTGTGTTTATTTTCTAAGGTAAGCACCATGTTCGTAAAAGAGAGGGGGGGGAGCCGCGTGAGTCACTGTAAATACATTGAATGCAGAGTTGTGGGAGGTGGGGCTTTGTCTTCCAGGGGGAGATGGGCAGTGAGCAGCGGACACCTTGGTAAATGGCCCATTTGGCTTGTTGATACATCCACACATGTCCCATTTCCAAATGCTGATTGGCTTGGTCCTTGTACCCTGCACAGCAAGCTTCCCATTATGTCCCTAAAGTTTCATCTCTTTGCATCCCATCCTATAGGAGTTCTTCCCAAGAATGAGGTGGTTACTCCCCTAAGGTCCACAAGATATGCTCTGGTGTAAATCTTGCCGATGAGTGAGAGGGGCACTGGGAACCGCCGTGCGTCAGTAAGAGGTGCACGTGCTCCGAAACTCCTGCCTCCTTTTCTTTGAGAGCTACATCTACTTTTCATTACAGCAATACAGATTTTTCATTGTGATTCATGCTGGATGAAGTTGAAGAGGGACCTGTGGGTTTGCTCTCTTGTCTCCCACATGCCGGGAACTCAGGATTTTCACTCAAAAAACATATATAAGTGTCATGCCATGACATTTTGGTCTTGTTGAAACTGTATCAGAATCATCTGTTCAGATTACCTTTAGCCATGTCCCAGCATCTACAAACTGCCATGTCCAATAGCCACGGAAGAAAACTATCCGCTCCATCTATCTCCTATGGAGCCTAAGGGAAGCTTGATAAACAGTTGTGGGGGGTTTTATTTGTCCTTGAAGTTGAACATTGGCCTTCCTGGTACCACAAGAGAGCCACACTGCCCTAACCCAGCCACTGGGGGGAAATCCTCTAACAGGGAAGGTGCAGCCACAAATCTGAGGAGTTTGGGGTCATGCAGATTGTTGTTCTCTGCGTTCCTTGTTGTGCACGATTACCGTGTTCACGGAGCGTTGCTGGTCGGGACTCTGGAGGGAGCCAAGGGATGAAGGCCTTTCACTAGTACTACTTGTGGGGGAAGTGGGGCTTCCCAGAACATGGACCGTTTCCAAACTCTGGCATCTGTTCTGCAGGGCGTGTGGCTGTAGGTGGAGGGGGATGGAGGCTCTCAAGTTCCAGCGCAGAACTTTGGTCCAGCAGCCCCTCCTTCCTTCAGGGTCACGTGCTGCATCTGGACCCTCCCGGCACCTCTCAGTGGGGAAGTAGAAATGAGCTTTCCAGGGGTCCCGACTGCCATCCAGACGTCACTCCCCTCGTGTGTCCTGCAGCTTCTGTGCAGGCCACCTGCCCACAGGACCCTGCAACAGAAGGTGGACAGTGAAGAGGGGCCCTACTCTCCCCCCAGGGAATCAGTCTACCTTGGCTGGCCGCAGGGTTGAGGTACCTGATACCTGCAGGTGCCAGGCCACGCCTCCAAGTCAGAACACAGGAGGGGCAGCCCCACCTCCCAGACATTGCCGGTCAGTGAGGGGCACTGTCCTGTGCTTCTGTGACCCAGGAGACCTGACTTCACATGTGTCACTGGAGGATCAGGGCAGTGGTCTTCAAAGGAAATCTGAAAAAAAAAAGGTTGGAAAGGAAGGATTAGAAGGAAGGAAATACAGGGAAGGAGGGGAGAAGGAAAGGGAGGGAGGGAGGAAAGAGCAATAATGAGAAGAAGGCAGGGCAGCTCCTTGATCCAGATGGCTCAGTAGGGCCAGCTCTGGACAGACAACCAGCACCACAGAGCTGCTGTCCAGCAGGCCTCTGGCCCGGTCTCTGCAGCTCGAGGTTTTGCCCCAGGGCCTTCACCTCCCAGGGAGGTCACATTCTGCAGGGAAGTGCTCTTCCGTCTTCATCCCTTTAACCCAACAAGGATCCCTCTTGTCCTCCTGCCCAGAGGAGCCCATAGAGCCTCCTAGGAGGACCTACCTGTAAATACCTCCTGCTGCAGGGAAAGACGTGTTTTTCCCTGGAACAAAGAGGGCCCAAAATGGAATCCTGGCTCCACTCAATAGCATATGTCCCCTCGCCCAGTGGCCGAGCTTCTGGTTCACATTCCCTCTCAATAGCTAAATCCTCCAAGAATCATTGTAAAACCTGCTCATTGCTGAGAGGGATCTTTTGTGGCTCCTGCAGCCCAGGAGCCGGTGAGGATGAATGGGTCAGCATGATCACCCTGTGTCCTCAACAGGCAGCCAGCTGGCCGGACAGATTGTGTGTTGTTCGTTTTCTTTATTTCAAAATCCAGAGTGAAGACGTAGTGTCTGAAATGCTGCAAGGTAGACCTGGAGTCAAAGCTATGGCCACTCATTTCCTGCCCAGTCCTGAAGCAGTGTCTCCCATGTCCTGTCCTTGCTGCTGGGGTTTGATGGTGTTAAGATTCACACTCCCCATTAAGACTCAGCCTCCTGTGGCTTCTGGCATGTGGGTTGCAATGCCATCCAGAAAACTCAGGTGCTGGGGGCTGGCATGGTTTGTCTTTACCACAATAATAAAAAGTTAAAAATAACCTTTATGGTCTTCTCAGATACAAACAGAAGATGAAGTCATTCTGGCTTGGTCCTGCAATGTTCTCATTTTACCAACACTGTAAGGGAAAGACAGGGTAGAGTCTCTTTGCCATTCCAGAACAGGCGCTGAATTTTGGATCAGGATAGCCAGTTGGTCTCCCCTTCAAGCCCAAGGGTGCTATTCCAGTTCAGAAGTGGTATGCAATGGGGAATTGCTTCTGTGGGAAATTTTACTTGCTCTCCACCCCTCTGGCCATCTGGTAGGGACAAGCCTACTCTGCCTGTGAGTATAGGGTGTAATTCTCAGAACACCCTGGTCACTACATGGTCGCCCGCCAGCCTCCTAGGTAGCAGCTAGTGATTCCGGTCTCTCGAGTGGACTTTCCATTTTCCTTCCAACGTCCATTTTTCCTCTGTGCTCCTTCCACAAGCCATGCCTGGGTCCAGGGAAGGGCTGGGAGCAGACATGAGATGGAAAGCTTTCACTCCCAAAGGAGATGGTAGGAGGGAGACAAGCCCGCCGGGCAGTGTGGAGACATCTAACACACAGGGGAGGCCAGGGCTTCTGCGGAAGCCTGGCGAAGGGAATCAATCCAGTGGGTTGAGTCAATGAACTTCCTTCTCAGAAGGCCTTTCTGAGTTTCTACTATGATTCTCCTGGCACCATAGTTTCTCAAATGTATTTTCCCAAGAATGTACCCCTGCATGGGATGTGGTTTGGGGAAGCGGCTGGCTGCTATGCTGGGACAGGCTCCGTTGGCATAGGGAGAGAGCCTTGGGAGGTTCAGAGAAGCCCCAGCAGCTGGGCACAGAACTGGCTCCTGGAGGCTCCCGAGATGGGAGAGAGGACCTCCCAGGTAGAGGCCTCAAGGAATTGTCAGGAGTACCTTCCCTCCTGACTCAAGTGACTCAGAGAATTTCCCCCAGGAAAGAAAACCCCATCTACCGTCTCCTGAGAGTTGAGTTCCCAGATATTTCTGATTATAGCTTAAGGGTGTTGTGTTTGCTTTTAAAAGCTGTGTAGGAGATCAGGGGGCTCGTGATATGCTAGTAACCATCTATTTAGGGGCAAGATTGTGGTTTGTGTACTCAAGACACATAGAGGTGTCTGTAGGAATGCTTCAATTAAAAAATTTTGACAAGTCATAAGGACCTAAAGGGAAATGTGAAAAATACATAAAAACGAGAAGAGGGAAAGTTATGAATAAACTCTACTGCAATTCTGCCCCAGAAATAGCCACTAGTGTATGAAATATGTGTTAATGTCTATAAAAACATGTATGTATATACATATGCACACAGATATAGCTGTACTTGCATGCATATATTCATATGCAGTTACATGCACATTTACCCCCATACAAACATGCATGTCTGTCCATGTGTACTATGCACTAGAAACATGAATACATGCATGTATATAATGCATATATATGTATATACATAAATAGATGTATACTGAGATGTTGGTAGATACTTCTTGCAATCTACCTTTTTTTAAAAAAATTAAGTTTTCAGTGAGTCTTTCTCCTATTCTTAGAATTCTTTGTAAATGTTTGTGGTTGACCACATCCTTCTGGGCAGAGGGAACAATGCTGTATGTCCTCCTCACCAAATGGCCCTGGGGCTCAGCCTTGCTGTCTGCTTCTGTCCTCCTAACTCCTGGGGGGCTGGAGCTGCCTTGGCGCTGCAGGGACTAGGGTCCTGGGAGCAGACCCCTCAAGGGCAGGGTGGATCTCAAGCCTTTGCCCTGTTCTCTCTCCCGCAGTGCCCGGCTTCCCGTATCCAGCTGCCACCGCGGCAGCTGCCTACCGAGGGGCGCACCTGCGAGGCCGCGGCCGCACCGTGTACAACACCTTCAGGGCCGCGGCGCCCCCACCCCCTATCCCGGCCTACGGCGGGTAAGTGATGCAGCCCCCCACGGGCCTCCCTGCACCAGCCCTCTCCCCAGAGGCACGGAGTGTTTGCGAGCGCATGATAGTCTTGACTGCCCACCAGAACCGCCCCAGCATGCAGCCCGGCGCGCGCCTGCAGCGGAGCACCTTGCAAAGAGTATTGAAAAATGAGTGTAATTTGTCCTGTCATGGTCGGTGCCTTTAAGCGTTCTACATGTCACGTGCTGTTATGTAAATTTGCTGAGACTGAATGCTGGAGAACAGAGAAATGGTTACAGCCAAAGATGTATTTCTGATGATTGCAAACATCTGGTTATTAAGGAGGTTGGACCACATTTGCCCCTTGAATTCAAAGGGACACGAGGCTTTTCATACATAAAAATCACTGGGGTGGTCTTGCGCCCCTCCCCAAAGACATCTTGCTCTTCCAGGTTTATGAACCTTTGCCTGACACAATTAGGTGTTGAGTCAAAGGCAAAAATTGAAGACTTTGATGAAATTGGAATTCATATGCCTTTTAGTTCCATTGTCCAAAATGGCACAAGCCCTCCTTCCTCCTCTGTGGGGATTTTGCAAAGCCAGTTGTTCCCTGCTGCCCCTCTGGTCCCTCTGTGCATGGATTTTGAAATTGCCAAGTAAATACCCAGCAACGGTGGTGGATGCTCAAAAACAAAACAAAGCAGGCAAAATGTGATGGACTCCGTGGGGGACAATCCTGAAGTGCTGCGCTCTCTGCCCTTCTGCTAGGATCCTGGTAGCAAATTCCTGCACCTCTGGGGTAGGGTAAGGAAGGATGGCCCTTGGGCAGTAGCTGAGACCAGGGAATATTGGCAAGGTCTGGAGAGAATTTTGTTTGCCACAAAAGGAATGGAGAGGGGCAACAGCATCTAGCCGGCAGAGACAGGGCTGCTGCCAGACATCCCCTAGTCCACAAGACAGTCCTGCTCCAGGCTCAGAATGCTGGTTGAGAAACTGTGCTGTACCCAAAGGAATCCTCCCCCGTGAGGCTCCCCTGACCAGTGCCTGGTTTCTGGTCCTTGACAACATGCAAAGGGTTAAATGCATTTTCTTAAAAGCTTTCCTGCTTATAAATCTTTTAGAAAATCTGAATTAGCCTAGATCATCTATTATACTGATGACAAAGGGCAATACTCTTGTCATTATTTATTCATAATCTCGCCCCTTCCAAAACAGAACATTTGAAGTGTTTCATAAACAAAGAAACAAAGTTGAGAATATAATGAAATGAAACCTGATGAAATCATCATTGGGAAGGGAACACAGAGGTAAAAAGATAAGACAACGTGCATCCAGTGTCTTGTCTAAGCCACTAGAATTGAGTCTGAGTTCCTCAGTGGACAAAATGAGCAAAAATTGATAATGAATCGTAAGAAACCAAGAACAAACTGGCTCTAAATCCTCCCCATACCCCCAAATACATCTGCATGTCCTGAGCCTTATGTGTCCCCACTATGAGCAATCATTGATTGTTTAATATTTATTGCAGCCCCACAGTATTGAACCCATTTTATAGGACCAGAAATGCAGAAATAAAGATTTGTTATTCCCAAGGTCACACAGTGAGTTATGAAGGAAAAAAAGCCAAGTTATCCTCTGGGCTCACGTAATTGCTAAAGCAAGATTCATAAGCCATAAATGCAAAATTGCACATGTATGCCACATTATTTTGTCTGAAAATCGTTATCTTATCTTGGTACATAGTAATTGTAGCTTTTCAGTATATATACCCTCAGTCAGTATCTCATGACTGTACTGGGCAGGAAAAAAATATAATAAAGTAAAATTGTATGGCTTATCCTCACACGAACAATTTATAAAAAAAATCTCAACATAACACACCTGCCATAAAATCGAAATTTACTAACTTATAAAGAAAGTGCTCTTTTCTGGGAATTACCATACATAACTAATTAATGCCACGATCACCAGGGAGAGGCAGCCATTTCCAAATGGTACACTGTGTGTCAGTAACTACTTTGGATGGGGTGCCATTGAATATTCCTATGATATGCCTGAACATTTTGGTTATAGTGCTAAGTTGTACCTCTTTCCTAATGGCAGTATGGCTGGAATTCTGAAACCATACTTAGAAGAAAGAGAACACTCCTCTGAGGGCTAGGAGGAAGAGCAGGACTGGTGTGTGTGTGTGTGTGTGTGTGTGTGTGTGTGTGTGTGTGTGTTGGGGGGAAGGGTCCAGGTCTGTAAGAATCTGTAAGAACAGAGTACTGGTGGAAAAGGAGATTCAGCGGGCGGCCTGGGCACTTCCCAGGCTTACAGGCTGCCCAGAGTACGTGGCAGCACCCAAAAGGAAGGTTCTCTTTTCCTGCTGGTCCCTGCAGCCTAGGCTTCAGGAGGGCAGCTAGTCACATTAAAGAGGAGAACAAGGTGGGACATAGAGCAGGGGTTGGCTGGAGGAGAGAGGGCCCTGACTCTGAGCTGAGTAGGAACGAAAGGTGGGAAAGCGGCTCCTGTTTCCAGAAAGTGCCATCCTCAGGATTCAGGTGGTTTAGAGCAAGTGTGGGTTTCCTATGGCTCTCATTTCCAAACCCCTCAGCTCAACACCCACACTCTGCATGAAAGATGCAGAGACCAGTAGCACCCGCAGAGGCATCCTTCCAGCTGGGCTAGGAGCCGACATGCAGGCTAACCTTTTCAACAGACATGGTAAGGTAGAAGGGTCCCTAGCCCAGCCTGAGTGTTCAGACAGGGCTTCCCAGAAGAGAGGAGATCAGGGACGTGCTTCAGTCCCAACATTTCCTAAATCGGCACTTTGAGATCTTGGTCCTTGATTCTGTCCCACATGCCGTGGTCTCCATCTTTTCTCACCTAGACCTCACCTCGTGAACTGCATTTACCCAGGAAGAATTATCTTTCTGACTGTCACAACTTGAGCACATATCTCACTGCCAACTGTTCTTCATGAAGCATCCATTCTGAGTTTATACTGTTATAAAGTTCCAGCCAAATTTTTCATTATTTATCCTACATCATTTGGCTTCTGTATTTTTTTCTCCTGGAAGATTGGGAATGCCTTGCAGAACCTCTGTAGTTACCTCTGTGGAGCCCTGAGAGGCCCTTGGAGGCCTCCAACATTAAGAAACTGACACAAAAAAAGATTGACTAAGGATGCCCTTCCCCTCACCCATTTCCTGTTCCTACTAGCAGGTGAAGACATGGGAGGAGGCCCTGTTCTGTTTTGTTTTACATGCTTAAATAGAAACCTCCGGGAACATCATGCTTGATCATTTCTCCTGAGGCAAGCCCTGTGCCATGGACCATGGAGGGAACACAGGGACAGGCGGGAAACCCTGAACCCAGCCAGCCAGCTCACTACTGACTGCAGCCTGAATGGAGGAGAAGGGGTGGTGACTTAGAAAATAGCATCCTTGGGATTTTCCCAGTCCCGAAAAGACCCTGGGGAGCTTAATCAAGCTCTAGACCAGTTTCGTCAGTAGGAGAGTGAAGAATGGGCCTTCCCGTCCCCCAGGGTTGCGAGAGGGTGAAACAGGAAGACCCTCGCAAGGTCACAGCTCAGTCACCCACCACAGGGCTCTTGTTTGGTGGCTTGCAGCTGATGTAATTACTGACTTTTGTCAGTGGCTAATGCTCTTATCTTCCTCGGGGCCCTCTTCTGCCCGTGTTGAGTTCACAGGCAAATTCTACATCTCTGACCCCATGTACTCGTGAGGTCTGTGCTGGAGGGCACCTGCTGTTCACAGACCTCCATTACCCGCAACCCACAGAGATGGTTTTGGACAGAGGCGCCTGGATTGTTATGGACGATAACCATTGAGACTAAGAATTCAACTAGTGAACACTCTCAGCTGAATGGATGAGGTTTTCCATATTTCTCCTTGGATTTGATCCTGAATTCTATTTTGATAGCCAAGTGACAATGTCCAGTCCCTCTTCCCATGACTCACATTTGACAGAATCTCTTAGGTGATGGACATCATTGCAAGGTATTTCTTTTTTATTCTAAGCCTAAGCATCCTGCATTAGCTACAGGGTTTTGGCCTTCCTCCTCTGGTATCTTCAAGCAAGGTATTCTGTACTTTCTTGGTTATTTAATCATGACACTCTTACATACAGCTTCCAGAGTTACCTCGGACACTATTTTGAGGTGACTCTGGGTCATGTTGGGTCTAAGAAAGAAGTGGTATTATCCCAGGAGGAACATCATAAAGTTGGTCAGGGCAAGAATTAAACCCACAAATAGCTCCTTTGGGAATGCTGTCACACTGAGTCCTAGAGAGCCCCTGTGCCCCATCTCTGGGATCGTGAGACATCTTTCTGTAAACCAGTCATACCTTCTTATTTTATCTTTCTGAGTGTCTGTTTTATCTGATGCTGAAGAACTTTTTCATTTCATATGAACATTAGGAACAAAAGTTATCATTACCTATTCTCATAATACTTTCCAAAACTCTCTATAGTTCATTCTTTCTTTCTTCCTTTCTTTCTTCCTTCCTTTCTTCCTTCCTTCCTTCCTTCCTTCCTTTCTTTCTTTCTTTCTTTTTCTTTCTTTTTTAATGTGTGTGTATGTGCATGTGTATGGGGTGGGTGTTTTTAGTGTCATTTTTTTTTTTTACTTAGTTTCTTAGCCAATTTTAAATATAACAAAAACCTCTCTTAATTGAGTGGATGTATAGACAAACACTATAGACCAGTAGTTTTTAAAGCTTTTGGGGGAAAGGGAGTGAATTTCATAGATGCCTTGGATAATCTGATTACAAATATGCATTTTCCCTGGGAAAATGTTTGTGTACAAATACACAATTCCAACAAATAGGAGTGAGTTCATAGACCCACCTGATAGCCATTCACAAATAGCTATATTTGAACACATTCAAAAATTGAATTTATTTTCCTGTTAGAAGGGGCAGCAGGGTGGAGAAGTTTTAAATAGCCTTTCCTACAAAAATATATTTGTGGTTGGTATATATTATATTACACAAACACATCGTATAGTTTCTGGCATTCTATACCTTCAATCTTTCTTTTTTTCTATTTTTTTAAGTAAACCAATTTGCTATAGTACAATCATCCCCTGCTTGCATTCATCCAAATATTTAACCACTGCTATTACTTTTCTAAGAAAATGAGAGGTACATTTGCATTATGTTCTTGCAAGAGCATATTGCAGGCCCAAAGTGATTGACAAGCAATACAATTACCTTTGCATGACGAGACAGACCATCTCTGCATTCAAATAGGATGGCACCTGTTCGTTGCATGACAGCCCCTCTTCTCTTGTGACTGAGCTGTGGTTTATCTATTGCTACATCCCGGACATGGACTCCCTGTCCTTCTTTCCCTACATATCTGATATTTTAAGTGCACCTGTTTGATGAGGCTTTACAAACACATTGGACACCTTCTTGAAAATAGTATGATACTTTCGTAAGAGCTTTCCCAAACCCAGCAATTCTTTTAGAGTAGGACCTAGGAGGCTGGGCTTCAGTTTTTTTCTCACACATAGAGTTACACTTGGGGGTGATGATTCATACAGCAATGATCCTCTTAGCCCTCGAACAGGCAGCATCAACATCACCTATTACTTGTTAGAAATGCAAATTCTTAGATGTCCCTCCCCATCCAGATGGACTGAATCAGAACCTCTGGGCTGGGCATAGGGCCCGGCCATCTGTGTTTCAGTCAGTGCTCCAGGGGACTCTGAAGCATGTTCCAGTTTGACCACTGATGCCTGCCATGTAGTTAAGAGTTTGGGCTGTGCAGCCAGACTCCCCGGGCCAGAATCCCAGCCACGCCAGGACCGGCTCTCTTTGTTTCTGCTCCTTTGTGTCTAAAGAGGAGATGGTAGAATTATCCTCGGCATGGGAGTGTTAGGAGGGTACAACGGGGGTTGACACGGAGTGTGAGACCAGGGACTGTCCCATGGTGCCTGTGAGTGACAGTGACTCATAACTCAAGAGAAAAACCCAAGGCATTTCACTAGGCAGTGTGGTTCCATCCACCAACGAGGAGGGCCACATTAGCTCCCCAGTTTCTAGGGTGGTCGTGAAGCTGGCTCCCCAGCCCCTCCCTCACTGCTGTCACACCATGCCTTTGCTAAACTTGGTAAAACAACAAGCAACCCCTTCTCAGTGTGGCTCAGAAAGGCAGCAAGAATCTTTGGAACACTTCTCTCCATGAAGCTGCCACATTCTGGTGGCCGATGAAGACCCTGCAGCTAGACTGATGCCCTTCCTCCAGGCCCTTCAAGGAGCCAGACAGCTTTGGCCACTGGGCCCAGCCCGGCTGTTCCCTTGGTCTGCCCTGCCCTTCCTCTGGGTCTTCCCAGCTAAGGCTTTTAGAGCTCTGTGTCACTGCCTCAGCCTTCTCCGTCTCTGCGGGTGGCCCGCCTCCTTCTAAGACTCCCTCAGGACACCTCTTCCCCCTCCTGCAGTGAGCATCACAGCCCCAGGGTCCTCTTTATGTGCCTGGCTGTGACTGTGGGCTCCACTGTCTTTACACTCAGTGAGGGCAGGTTCAGCTGTGGCTCAGAGCACAGTGAACCTTTCTGAGGTAGCGCGCTGGCCCTCCTATTCTATCTGTTTAGCTGTTTCGACATGAGGCAGGTAGACTGCAGCTTCTCCTGCTTTAGTGTCTCATATATTTGGGATGTCACAGCCCCAAAACATGGAGGAGGGCAGAGCATGGAACTAGGGACCCTCCTGGAGGTGACCCTCAGGGGTGTTCTTTCTCACTCTGGGAGCTGTTGGTGCACACAGGTACAACTGGGCACAGTGCATGATAACTTGGCCTGTTGTAAGGAGGGACCAGGTTCCCAGAGAAGGCCAGCCTCAGCCCTATCCAGTGGCTCCACTCGGGCCCCTGCTGTGTGCCCAGGGAGTAGGCTTGCTTTTCTCTCCATTATTCACAATAGATCAGAGATAGACTACATTCTACCTACATTGAGAAAAAGGCACTGTTTCCCATTTGTAAATACAGATTAGTGTGTGATTAAAATGAATATAGTTCACACCTGGATTGCCTCCTGCCTAGTCCCTTGCACTGGTCTCCTAGTTGAGGGCTCAGTCTTGAACTTTATTCCCCACCCCTCCCCTCCATGGACAGCAGCTATTGTTGGTGAACAACCAAAGCAGAGGCAAACCTGGGACCCTGGACTCCCTCCTCCTGACCTGTTAGTGATTCTGTCTGGAGTCCTTAAACCATCCTCTGTCACCCTCTGCCATCTTTAGATGTCCAAGCTCCCATTTAAAATATGTCAGTAACTCACTGAACAGGTATTCTGCATCTTGTAGGCAGGCAGTAATGTGTCAAGCACCAAGAGAGGGGACACCGAGAGACCCTATGACTGCAGCTTTCTAAGGCCAAGTGGGGCACATGCACAGATATCTTTAATTTGAAGTGGCACTGATGAGTAGCTCAGGTGAGGGTCTGAAACTCTGATATTGGTATTCAAAGGTGGGTGGAGTACCTCAGCTTCAGGTGGGCGTTGGATCATAGAGAGGGTGACATCTGGAGCTAGGGTGCTATGCCTGCAGCTTGTTACTTTGCAAGCATTGGCTCAGGAAGCACTGCACGCATGCACACCATGTGCCTCGAGGTGGACACAGACTGATCTCTCCCCGTTTTTGCAAATGAGTACATGAAGCTCAGATGTCTTAAGAACTTTGCCCCAGGCAGCTCACTGTTGATTGGGGAGGCTGACATTTTACCCGAGTGCCCATGTGTCTCCCATCTCCCTTGGCCCTTGAAGGGCGACCCCTTGCTTGTGGACAAGGGTACTCGGAGAAAAGGCATCCGCAGCACCAGCAAGCGCATGTGCAGAGGCATGGTGGGGAGAAGGGCTGGGCAGCGGCTCCCTTGGTGTGGCTGAACCACCTTTCTGTGGTTTGGGCCGCGCTAAATATTTGCTGCTCGCCTGTTCCATCAGATCTGCTCCACGTCGCGGTGGCGGAGGCTGACCCTGCCTCCTGACCCCCGGCGGACGCTGCCTTTTTATGTTGGAAACGTGGAAAGGGAATTCAAAGCTCAGCTCGGGATGCTGCACGCCTCGGCACCGTGGATTAGGGTTTCCGCTGCGTGACAAGGGCTCTCGTGAACCGCAGCCCTCCCGGATCAAAGGGACAACAGCCGAGCGCTGTGCGTGTGAAATCCCTGCCACACTTTAAGGATAAGGGCAGTTGGGGTTTAGCGGATCGACTCGAAAAGGCTCTGAGAAGACACTGCTGTGTTCTCCAGCAAACCAGTGTCGCTGGCGTGTGTGTGTCTGCGCGTGTGCCTGGGTCCTGGGCACCTGCCCTGAGATCAGTGCGCTTGGCTTACATGTGGGGCCCTCTCCTGGAATCCTGCCATGTCAAAGCCTGGCGCCCTTCCACAGAGGGGCTGGCTGGTCCTTTGCCAGAGTCATAAATCATCTAGAAACTTCCCTGGAGGCTCTATGGGAAGGTTATTAATAACAACCACCATCCTCTGAAAAGTACACACTTAGAAATATACATTTTTATACTCCAGATACCTGGTCATTCTCACCTACATCTGTGAGGTATGCAAGGTGCATTTGAGTCTCATCAAACCGTTTTAAAAACCGCTTAGGAAATATCAGTCAGGTGCCCATGATCACAGACAGACCTATGAGCTGCTTTAGGTGAGGAAGTGCAGGGTCACTTCCTTCCCCTGTTGAAGACCCTCCTTTCTGGGATGATGACTATATATGGGCAGTGATCAGAGAGCTCCTGGGGTTTGGGTTTGTTGAGTCATGATGTGAAACTTTGCTTAGTCTGAATCGACGTGAATGCACAAAGATAACACATGCATGCAACACACGTGTGTTTAAGAGCACATGCATACATATACAGATATGGACACACGTTCATGAAGATATGCACACGTGTTTATACACAGAGCGTCATATAGACAAGTTCACACATGCATCCCTATTCCTACACACTTGTACATACTAACACATACACTCATGCACAAAATATACTTGCACACATATACACATGAAAGGGTGGCTGATAGAATCACCCAGTACCATAGCACAGCCTGCCCAGCTCCCCAGGGCCTTCCAGCTCAGACCCATAGTCAGAGCGCTGCACTCTGTGTGTCTCCCCATTGCAATCCTATTTTTACACAGATGTTTTGTTTTGTGTTTTGGGGGGAGCTCTGTGGCCTGACTGCAAACTCTGATCTCTTAAGATGCTCGTGTCTGTGTGGGCCGCTCACAAGACATGTCAATCCTCTTTGCGTTTCCAAGTTGCACATCTCCATACCTCCTCCCAAGAGAGTAGGAAGCTGGGTGCCCAGCCAAACGTGCCAATTCTGGACCCGCCCCGAACCCCAGCCTAATTGTCCTGATGTGATCGACCCATGCTGTCTCCAACCTCCTTAATCAGTGTGAAAACTCTCCTGGGTTCCTGTGTTTCGGATCTTGTGACCAGACTAACCTGGCCCGTGCAGGGGTTGGCGTGTCCGCATGGGGAAATGCACTAATATGGATGTTTCTCTTTGTGTGTGCACCCTGCAGTGTTGTTTACCAGGATGGATTTTATGGTGCAGACATTTATGTAAGTATTCATTAACGTGCATGCTGTCCTTGTTTCCGCCCAGAGTCATTCCTTTTACAAGTTTGCTGCAAAAACCTCCATGCGGTGTAGTCAGACCTCCTCCTCCAGGTCTGTAGGAACGAACCCAGAGCCTTGCCTCCCAGGCAGAAAGACTTCTGCTCCTGAGCTCATAAGAAGCATCCCTCGCTGTTTGAGGGGAATTAACTCCTTCAACAGCTTCAGAATTGACACAGTCCCCCCCAAAAAGGTAGCGCTTCTCCCGGGCCCAATGGAAGACCCTATCCCCCAAGAAACTGTCTCCAGAGTTCTCAATATGGCCTGAGTGTTCTTGGTGTAATATTTAGGAGAAGAGCTGTAGTTACCAGCTATAGAGGGTTTAACGGTATTTTCATGGCTACCATTCTTGATGCTTTCCTGATAAATATAATTAACTTATCACAACCACCCTAGGAAGAGTCTCTCTGTCTCTGAACATGGATGAGTTTACCAAGAAACACCTAAATCTCCCAAGAAAATGTATGTAGACTTGAACATTAATTTCTTATTTTCTTCAACCATTTATTCTATTTCCCCAGAACATTTACCCAACTTTAATTTTTTGGTAATCGGTACCACTTTGTCAAACTTTTCCTCCTTGGAAAAAATAGGGTGTTTCTCATTATGGGGGCCATAGTTTAACTCACCTACATTCACCTAGATGAATTGATTCTTCCACATGAGAATACAAACATCAATTTTAAGAAAATTACTTGAAACAAACACAAACAAAATAAGTGGGCAGTATTGAGGAGGGACTCTCAAAATCACATAATTTTTATTACTAATGGCCTCAAATAAGTCAGTGGAATCATATTTGTTGTTTTATAGGCTAGATAACAAAGAAAAATAAAACTATATTTCTGATCAAATTGATGCCATTTCCTAGAAAATGAGAGAGACACTGCTTATTTAATTTTATTCCTCTTGAATTTCAGATCACTACAGTTCTGAGATGTAGTGTTAATCTCCATCAACGATGGACTTAGTCAAGTTCTGTTATTCATTATATGTACCATCATCCATGGGTTTTATTTTCCTGTTATAAAATGAGTGGACTACATGCTTTTATGAACTCTGTTAACAGCCTGTTTTCATTTTTTGGTGTAACTTAAGCTGCTCCTTGTCACATCCTCCTTGGGTCCATGCCATTTTAGGTGGTGAGAGCGGCAGGGACCAAGCAGTGTGGAGTCAGCCTTATCCTCCTGTACCTTATGAATCCCAAGTCCCTGCCTCTAGTTGTCCACAGGGAGATCATGCAGATGAAGGGACTGTCATTGGTATATCTGAGTTTAGGGCTTTATTACTATTATTTTATGGTTTAACTTGGAGAACAGAAGGGTGTAGATGAGGGATGGAGAAATTTAAAAAATCAAATCCACTGGAAAGAAAGCTATTTTCATCAGCACCCATCCAAAGGTGGGCGGGGGGAGTATGTCCCTGAGCCTAGTGATAGAAATAAAGATCATAGTAATTCAGCCATCACTTATGGAGTGTCCACTTCCAAGTGCCTTGGTTTCTTCCCGAGGTGAAAATGCTACTTCACTGATTTATCAATTGGCACCCTGCCCTTTGCATATTTCAAACCCATATCTTTTCCGTGCCTCACAGATTCTCATTTAGCAGGAAGTAGAAGCTGCCCGAAGGCAGGGACGGTGGTCTTGCCACAGGAAGGACAAGCTAGGAGAGCAGGTCACCAGGAGTGTGCGTGGACTGGGGCATCAGGCTCGCTCAGAAGATCCACAGAGCCAGGCAGGTGGGAAACAGAGAAGGCACAGGCGAGGGCCAGGTGCCAGCCTACACCAGGGTACCAAGAGATTAAGAGATGCCATCAGACAGGAGCTAAGTAGAAATTAGGGGAAAGGAGAAGTGTCCACCCTCCCCAAGAGCTGAGCCCTCAGGAGAAGGCTGCCTCTGGTCACCATGGAGACACACATACCACATTGGCTTAAAAAGACAGGAATTTAAGTTTTTAACTATCATATCAAACTACAAGGTAACTACTATTGCTTAGTGTGCATTAAAAAGTGTGTCAAATTAAAGATACACTTAAAAAGCAGCAGGGACGAAACACACTTAAAGCCAGAGTTGAGGACTAAAGTATCCCGGACCCGTGGAACCTTCCACTCCACTCACAGGGAAGCTGTAGACCCCTCCAGGCCAGAGCCTAGCCGGGAGGTGGAAGAGAGGTATTGCCCGAGCTTCACCAGGATCCATGCTGGTATCCTCCGGCAAGAGGGCAAAGGACGCGGCTGTTGATCAAAGATATTGAAAATGCAAAGAGGGACCAGAGGAAGTGAAATTCTATGAGAGCTGTAAAAATTTTGACAAGTTATGGGTAGAAACTGGAGAAGGTCGGCGATGAGCCAGGCAGTAGGAGGGAGAGAGAGGAAGGTGCTCAAGGTCAATGTGAAAGGAGCCCCTTTAGCTAGGGGTGCCTGGGGTTCCTGAGTGCAGCCACTAGGGCGTCCTGGAGGAGGTGTCTCAGTGACATCCAGACGCATGTTCACACCATTCCTGAATTCCATGATAACCAGTTTCTGGCGGACGCCGTGGCTGGACACACTGCCTTCTTCATTCATGTCACTCTGTCAACCACGTGTCTTAAGATAAAAAGGTGTCCTCATGCCACTGATATTTAAGTTCAGGAAAGAGAAGTGTCCCTGGCTTTGGGGACACTGGGAAGTGGGAATTCTCCCAAATACAAACTCGAGTCTTTGCTCTTGAGACCCCACTTTTAGTAAGAGCCAGCAGAGGGGCAGCATGAGGCTGCCTGCCCTCCGTCATTCCAGGGTCAATTCACCAAGCGTCCTCTGTTCCAGAGATGAGGGGCTCAGCGGGGAAGCTGTATCCCTCCTCTCACACACCCAGGAAGACAGGGAGCACATCACCTCCATGTTGTTTTTTTTAGAAGAGGAAATATTTCTTTTTTCCCAGAAAAAAAAAAAAAGATGAAATAATTTGTCTCATTATCTTTCCTGACCTGGAAGCGTGAAGCCACAATGATCTGGCTGCAGAGGCCACACTCAAGCACTGAACCGGCCAATTAAAGTTGTTGCAAATTTTGAAAAAACCTAAGAAAGGAAAGGAAGAGGGTGAGAAGTCAGAGAAGACCGACAGTATAGGAATGGCAGGGCCCTGGAGCGCCGTGTCTTTATTTGAAACCTTCAGATATGCCGTGAGATCTGCCGAGGGTGGACACAAGAACTTTGACAGAGCTCCACAAGCTTAGATTTTAACTTAAATGGCAAGGTTAAATAAAACTGACTCAAAAGGAAAATCAGATTATGTGAGAAAAAAAATAGATACACACATACATTTATAGGCAGCTTCCTAAATCCCTAAAAATGCCCAAACTCTTGATATCTTCTCCTGGAACTAGAGAGTTTCTCTTGAAATTCAGTCCACATGCAGGAGAGATCGCTCGTGAATAACTCACATCCCCAATGGTTTCCAGTCTGTAGAGGGTTCTACCGAGTCCTTGTCAGCATTAGATTTCAATGAAGTGATGCGTTAGGGACCTGTGTGTTAACAGTATCTCTTTTAAACATGCCCACCCATAGGTTTTTCCAGTCAAGTCTACTAAAAGTAGGTTTGGTAGCCTCAGTGTGACTCATGAATTTGTGAAATACAATTCCACTGTGTTATTAGTTGATATTATTAGCAAATAGAGCCACTGATGTAGTTGTGGCTGCTACTATATCATTGTCATAGCTGCCTACATAATTAGGCCTCCAAATTAAATTCCCAGGCAGGTAGACTGGAGAATTCCAGTCATGAGATAAAGAGACAAATTCCCTGTAGTTAGCTTGAAACATTGGATTGTGTTTCGCAAGTTGAAAAGCCATGAAATTATCGTTTTTTTAACTTCTTTAAAAATAAACACAGGTTAGATCCCAACTACAAATAGTGTGCATGGATCGTGATCTCAGCCTCCTTGGGAGTCTCCGTAATAAAGACTTGCAGCTACAAGCTTTTGGCCAAGCCCGGTTCCCCTTTTGATCTAGTGGGTCACTCCCCTGTCTCAGTGACCTCAGAAAAGCAAACTTGTAAATGAATTACTCTGGAATCTGTCTGACTTATGCATCTTCTTTTATTTATTTCATTTTTTTGCATTGAAAACATTACATTTCTGTTTCCTTATAGAGTAGTGTATCAAGAGCCTGTGTATGGCAATAAATTGCTGCAGGTATGAAATCCCAACTGGTGGAAAAACTCATCACTTTGTCGTGGGTTTGCTGTGAAATCCTTACTAACGAGACAGTTCTGGGGAGGGGGAAACGTTTTCTAACATCGAAGGAGAAGCTCGCTGAATTTTCCAGTTTCAATGTGAGCTCTAGGGTAGGGATGATCACCCCCTTGTCTTCTGATAGGTCCATAGTTACGCGGAGGCTGTTTCCATGACTGAAGTCAGACAGCCGCACCCGTGAGCCTTGCTGGATCACAAGCATACTAAATTGGAGGTCTAAACTCAGCTCTTAATTTCTTGGCCTTATCTGGACTCAATCAATATAAATTTAGCAAAAAAACATAATTAGAGGGTGTCATTGAACCAATTGCCTGGGCCATTTTTTGGTAGGTTCTTGGAGTCCTTATATCCAACATGGGGTCCACAGAGCTAACATTTAATAACCCTCCTTGGTTTTGTTATAACTGGTCAGGAATTTATTTCACACTTGCTAGAACTCTCAAACCTTATTTCTCGCCATGGAAGCAACCCCCAAATAAAAGCCCAAGTGACTGGATTTGTAGGAAGAAAAGAAAAAAAATCAACACATCTGTTGCGGGCTGAGTCTCCAGATTTGGTCTATCACTAACACTGAAACTGTCAAATAAAATGAAAGATGAATATCAAACTGAGAATGATTTGTGGGTGCTTTATCACATGAGTTTTCCTGTTACCTGCAATTCTCATTTTTATTCAGTATTAAGTCAACAAGCAAGGTACTGATTTTTTTTTTCAGTCATGAAAATTGATCCAATTTAAATTTTTAAAAAATTTTAAAACTCACAAATATGAAAACGGATACTCGGACCTAGGGGAAGGCAAAGTAGTTAAGATACCTGAGATCAACTTTTAGGGTCACATTTCAAGAAAACTGTGTTTCTGTTGCCACACTTCACGAGTAGCTGAAGGTATAATAATGCAGATTAACTAAGGAGTCATGGTTGTATTTAAATGTCTCCTTTTCCAAATGTTCTTGCAAATGGTAGTACACTGAATAAAATTTGAGTTGTGTGTATACCAATACACCTGCTTTGCACAAAGTGAGTCCGTGCCCGTGGCTACACCTGGACAAGGAGCAAGCTTCTCTCTCTCTCTCTCTCTCTCTCTCTCTCAGGTCGGGCTCATTTCTGCTGTCTGGTGCCCTGGTGCTGAAGGGAAGCATGCACACGTGTGTGCACACACATACACACCCCACACATGACATAGCCCGACTCAGAAGCACGTCCCCTCCCTCCAGCACATGAACATTTACCTCCCTTTTGCCAAAAGTGTAGTCTGAGGTGAAAAGTTTATTTTCTTTCACCAAGTTACCTTGAGTAGTTCATCAGTGTTCAGTATTGTTCTCCCAAGTTCCACAGGTAGAATACCTGCTTCACCTAGCGTAACCCAGCATTTCCACAACCTGTTTGGTCATGGAATCTTTTTTTTTTTTCTTGCCATCATTAACGTTCCCATGAGCACAATTTTGAAAATGCTTTCTCAGAGCATTTTCAGTGGGTGACTATGCCAAGGGGCCTCCAGGATTCCCTAACAGAGGAAACAGCTCAGTCTAGGAGAGCAGGTTTCTTTGGATGCCTGTCTTTGGTAGTGGTGTCCATTTAAATTTATTTTGATATTTAGACCCATTTACAGTTTGCTGCCAAAGTGGAAAATGAGCGTGTTTATGAGTGGGATGTGTAGAGCTGTGTTGTATTTATCATTCCCTTTTCCTTTGGTTTGGCGGCAGGAAAAAAAAAAAATCTATTTGACTTGATTTTTGTCATGAGGTCTGGGAGGACCAGGCTCAACATGAACAGGGTCTGGTGACCTCCCAAGAGCAGAGATACCTCCTTTCTGAGACATAAAGCCACGCAACAGCTGCAACTCTGCCCGGAAAGCTGCAAAATAGAAAGCAATAAAGTTGATCCAAGTCACCTGTTAGAAAGGCAAATTAAAGCAACGTGTACTTTTGGATCATTTTATAGTGTGTGCACACATGCACGGAGTTAATGCACAATTGCACTCTTTCCCTCGTATGGATTTCATGCAAAAGAAAAATAGCGAGGAAGACAAGGTAACAGAAGGATGGTGGTATCAAGCCACTTAATCCTCTTTCACCCCAATTACTGCAGGTTCCAGGGGCCACTTAGACTTGGGCTGTCCAGCACTGTGGCCACCTCCTGCAATTGGCTATTCACATTTGAACTCACATTAACTAAAATTGAGCAAATTAAATATTCAGTTAGTCGCCCTACCCACAATCCAAGTGTCCAGTAGACACTAAACACTATTGACTAGAAAGCACAGATCTAGGGCAATTCTGTCATTACCATGTGGTCTGCTGGACAGGGATGAGACCACTGATCAAGGTCAAAGTCTTCTCACCTGCTCTGAAGACAGCAGCACATGAGGATGCCGAATTTTGAATCAGGAATGCTTGTGAACAAATTCCAGGATCTCGTATAGAAACACACACTTATTTCCTCTAAATGGCCAAAACACATGCAGATGTACACAGTAGAGAGCATTCCCAAATCCTCAGGGATGAGCACATTTTTTTTTTTTTTGCAGGATTCCTGTTTTACACACCTGCAAGTTGTGTTCCTATGGTAGATATCAACCCAGTGAGGATCTTTTTACTTTCTACTTGCACTAAAACAGTTAATTTAGCAAAATATTTAGCAAACTTGCTACCTGCTGCAGACATTGGGGAGATAAGTGAAGTTCAAACAAGAGCATTTGCAAATGCTAGCAATCTTTGCTGGGACCAAATGCATAGTCACACAGTCACAATTTACATGGCACCTGGTACAAATACCTATGCTAATTTTTTGTTGTTGTTCTGGGGAAGAGAATCCTCCCCCACCCACACACACACAAACACACACACACACTTTTTCTCCACTCAGTTTTCAGCCAGTTGCAGCTAATGCCTCCTAACAATCGGCTGCCCAACTCTAGACCCTTCCTACCTCATTAAGTTTAATATGCATACTCCTACACCTGTGTCTTTGTGTATGCATCATGAAACCCGAGAAGACGGGCAATCGGATTAAAAGAAAGGCTCCAGAAATCCGGTGACCTCATTTCTGCTCAGCCCGTCATTCCACATCTAGGGCTCAGCACTAGTATGACAATGGCTTTGGTGTTATGACTGCCCCCCACATTTAATGATTGCCCCCATTCCTAATTAGAGAAGATGGTGTTTGGAACACCAGGTGGTGTATAGCTAAGACCTTTTTTAAAAATAATAAACTGACACTTTGTTTTTATAAGGGAGGCTATTTTAAAAATACTGGCTCCAAATTACTGTTGATTATTTGTCAGGATGTCTCAGATGTGTCTTCTCCAGGCTGAGCCAAAGCATGAACTTTTTAAGGATAAACTAGCTGTTTAGAGTTGTTTTGCAAGCAACTGCAGATCCATTCTGAAAGTCAACTGTGGCTAGAAAGAGATAGACCAGCCTGCCTGGAGTTTGAAAGATGCTTTTCACGGCTTCCCTGGCTTCATCTACCTTTTCTCCTCCTGCTTAACTTCCCCCAGAAATAGGATCAATGTCAAGACAAGTTAGTGCTCTTGGGACTTGGCTGTTAGATGACGTCTGACACACAATTCTATCCTGAGTTGCCCTTTTATGGTGAGGGTGAGAACACTTCCCTCAGGATTATGGGACCCTGTGTTTTCAGGGAAACTGGATCCTGTTTGTTAATTGTGCTGAGATGGTTCCACAGTGGTTGACATATCGCTGTGGTCCGTTGAGCAAGAAGCTGTGTTCCTTTCACAGTTTGATAATCAAAGCTCCACTGAACACAATTCCTTTCGAATATGCCCATTTGCTAGTCCTCTTTGCTTAATTGAACAATTGCAATTACTGGTACATACAACTAAATGTTAATTATTTCTTCTTTTCAGATTTTTTTTCTCTCTTAATGATTTTATTTACAAATTAGAGGACTTTATCGTGATTTCCACGCTACATTCCCCATCTGAACCTGAGAGACACATAACAGTTTGATAATTTTAGACCAAAACAGAGTCTTTAAAAGGATGCTCACAATTCATTTTTATGTTACTTCTGTAACGTCTAGACATCCAATGACAGTCCTCTTCAATAGACTTAGTGGTTACATGACCACATATGCAAGGAGTTACTAGTGAACTTTCACCTGAAGTGTTATCTGATTTTTAACAATAAGTGTGAAAATAAGACATGGGAGGGTTTACTTGATTTTTTTTTAAAAGGAAATAATAAAGGATGGAAAAAATAAAATTTAATATCTAACAAATACAGGCAAAGCATGATCAAGTTTAAAAATCTGGAAAGTTCAGCCCCATGTATAGAGTATTTAAATAACCCCCATCACCATTAACACGCCATTAACACGCAGGTGTCGCCTTCTGAGGGGACCTGGGTTCTCCTGTGGGCACACGCTAACCTTTAACACGCAGCAGGCCTGGTTTCAACCCTTCTTTCTCCGGTGTGTTTTGTACCTTCTGCTTTGATACTAAGCTCTCATTAACCTCGACTTTAGATTGGTAGACTTGGGTACAGCTCTTCTGGTGTGGTCTCACTGCTGGTCTCCCCAAGTTGGGCTCCTCCGCATCCCTAAGTCACCTTCTCCTTGTGTTCTAGGGTGGTTACGCTGCATACCGCTACGCCCAGCCCACTCCTGCCACTGCTGCTGCCTACAGTGACAGGTAAGGGTCCTTCCTTCTTGTGCTTGACAACGACTGGCAATTAAACTTAGTTGGTGGGACAGAAGACCCTCCTCCAGTCTTCTGACAATGCATGGCTGGGGAAAAAGCACCCAGAGTGAGACCCTGTGCTGAAGGTACACAGGCCACAGAGAGGGTGAACAGTCGCCAGGAGTTGATTCTGCACCCCCACCCTCTCTGCTAAGACACAGAGACAAGGAGCCTCTGCCCCCGAACACCCCTTTTTCAGATCTCTTTATTCCCACGACCATATCCCTTGCACAAGCACACACACGTACACACACACACACACACACACACGGACACTCCCTCACCGCCTTCCCGTGGTCTGGTCTTCTATGAAACCCCATGGTGTCAGCTCGCAGGAAGGATCCCGCAGGTCTGCCTCCCTCCCAAGCACCTTCTTTCCCTTCTTCCACGCAGGGAAGCATCCCCTCCCTGCATTTTTTAATTCAGAATAAAAAGAATGGGAAGTGCCTCTGGCTTTTCATAAGGAGGCTCATTCTTTTTGACAATGCCCAGGGTCCAATCCTACAGACACAAGTCAACTTCAGTTTGCAATGCACACCACACGTGAAGACTGGCATGGGAAGGGACCCAAGAGTGTCTGAGAAATGCAGAAGTCAGATCGGGTGTGTGGGGGTGGCTTGATTCCCCAGCACTTACAGATGACTTGGTTCCTGGAACAGCAAGCTGTAGCTATTTTTGTAGAGGTGCCTTAAGAAAACAAAGTGTGCGTTTCCATTTTGAATGCAACTCCCTGGCTCTGTTTTCTGAGGACATAAATGTGAATGTTCGGATGCACTGCATGCACAAAGGTCGTAGAGGGTGCTTACTTTTGGTAATGACTCCTTTAATTTAAAAATCTGTTTCATGAGTAAAACAATAATGATAACAATTTGCATGTGTGGCTGAGGCATGCTGGGTCAGACAGGTAAGCGGGCAGTGCATTAGACTCCTCAGTGAGAAGAGGCCGCAGCCACTCTGTCCTCCCACCTGGCCTGTGGCAATTGAGTTCCTCTCTGGTTTGCTGTGGTGTGCTTTCTCGGCAGTACCATTCCATTTCGCACAAGATGGGTGGTTAGCTCACTGTAGCTACAGAATTCCTCTGCAACCTAGTGGGGCAAAATGCTTCCCTGAATTTCAAAAGCTGCACTTGGAAAACCTCATGCATAAGCTCATAACAAATGGCTCTTTGGAGAGAGAGAGAGAGAGAGAGAGAGAGAGAGAGAGAGAGAGAGAGAATGTTTTGATCTGCTGTCTGGTTGTACACAGGTATTATTTTCTTATAAACAGCCATAACAAGTTCTCAAGGCTTAGGGAGCTTCAAAGAAATCCAAACCATTGTCAAGACACAGTTGTAAATACATAAATTATCCACTTACCCAATAATCAGTTGCCAAGATGCAAAATGTTTTATATAAATTGTTATGTTCAACACACTCTGACACTGGATTAGGGAAACAGGGTCGATAAGGCTAATAAAAATGATGACAATCTCAAAATACTCAAGATCATTCTACAAATGAAAAGACTTAATGCTATTAAATTACGAACACTGAAAATTTGCACAGTATCAAATGGAAAGTGGTTCAGCTACAACCCTTAATTATTTTTATGAAAATATCTCTAGATGCTAAATTCTCAAACACCCACTTTGTGTGTAATTATAATCACAGTAACTTTAGCCTGCCTTATAATTATAAGAATCTTAAACGGATTTATTTCTTTGAATGTTTATCTTGCTTCTCAGTATAAGTGCATCCATCCCCAAGTTGAAAAAAGGTTAATTACAAAATTGCAAAATCGCCTTCTTCAATGAGACCAATCTAGACATTTGAACAAAATAAACAGTGTTTAATTCTATTCTTCGATAGAGCTACTTGAGAAGCTAGCTATTTCCACTCGCATTCATCTAAAATTCAGTTATAATTTTCTGCATTTTAGAATACCATGTATGTAAATATATGTATAAAATTTGTCATTTTAATATTATTAAGATTTCTCATTGGCAGCATATACTACAGAAAAAAAAAATGCCCTCATTCTTGGATGGGTAAATCTTTAATAACTCTACAATTCCCAGTGCAGTAGGACTGTTTCAGCTGAAGAAACCAACTAACTCTGTTCTCCCCCACGTAATTGGCCTCTTGTTGTTCATTAGAGACATTTGCACGTTAGGTCTTCTTGGTTGCTGTGGAAATTGATCACCAGCCCTCCCTAACTCTATCGTGAGTGAGATCCTTGTCACCCATGGAATTATTCATCGAGGTAAACTCCAGTAATAGATGAATTACCAGAAAACAATCCCTAAAATTACATTTCTGGTTTGATTTATGAAGTGTCTCTGTTAAATGGTGGGGCTTCCTCACATTTTTAGAAAGCAGACATGAAGAAAGAAGGTCCTTCTAGAAAGACTCACATTTTGGGGGTGGGAAATTTGAAATTATCAGAAGAGCTTTTGAATCTCTATTAAAGATGCCACGTATCTAGAATTTATCTCAGGGCAACAGGATGATAAATTATTTTTACACTCTCACAGAATAAGATCAGTAGTCATCGGCTCTGAGCTCCTCTTCTCTGGAAGATAGACAGGAAGACAAAGAGATAACCTTCTTAATGAAAAGAAACGCCTTCAACATAGGAAAGGGAATCAGCAGGCATTGAGAGTGTTTTGGAAATGCTCACTGGTTGTCAGTTTGATCAAAAGAAAAATGGCAACAAACTTTCCCTGTAATCATGAGATTCACTCATCAGACATCTTGAAAGGGAAAGAAGTTTGATGTCCCCTGTTGGTAGAATTTTACCTTTTATCAGCACAAATTAAGCCCTCGTCCAATTAAAGATTCAGGAACCTTTGAAAAACATTGAACTCCAATAACCTCAGGACTGCCCAGAGGTCTTCTCTGGGCACCTGGAAACTCTCTGCCCATCATCTTCCTGGTAAATGATCACATGCTGAATATCTCGGAGCACCCCGAGAGTCTCTGGGTGTTGGCCTCCAGAATGAAGACCATCTGGTGTGGGCAGAGATTTTTCCCAAATGAAAAAGACCGAGCTGAACTAGGTAATTTTATAGTCTCATTGACAAATTTAACAGGGATAGGCGAACATCTTTTTCTTGGCGTGGAGGAAACATTTGGCAAGCGCTTGACCTCACCCAACCTTTCAATCTCACTTTGATTTACGGGAAGGTATCCATTCAAAGTCTGGAGGAGGTTGTTTTCTGAGCTTGAACCAATCAAAGCATGGCGGTGGTGCCTATGGTCATCTGGTCATTGCATGCCCCCTTGGTGTTGCTGATGTGTCCGTGTTCCGTTCTGGATTCGGCAGGGTCATCACATGAGCTCCATGAATGGCTTGCTTGAATTGTGCCTGGGGCAGGCTTCTCCTTCTTGATTGGCTCTTGGTTTCTGTGTGTAAGATGACTTGGCCCCTGTTGCATCTTTCCGCAGTCAAATTCGGGGTGAGGGGTGGGGAAGGTTCCCTGTCCTGTGAATGGTGCCACAAATGTCTAGGAAAATATGTATGACGTGCACATAGCTTGGAGAGAAAAGAGTCACTAGAAAGACAGACATTGGTCATCTCGTCCTGCTTGCTAACACTCTAACATTTCCTAATGGTTGGTGCATGAATAGGTCCCTCGTGCTCAGGCAGAAAGTAACCACAGACCAGCTAGAGAAGAAAGCAATACTGTGTTCCAGCATCTCACTCTAAAAATTTCATAGCAACATGCTTGCACTCAGAGTTACCAGGAGCCATTTTCTTCCTTCACTTAAAACATGCATTTCCTTTGAAGAGTCCTGAATGCCAGGAAGCCTTTGGCCTCCTGTCAGAGCACCAGGCCACATGGTGTCCCTAGGCTGAGTGAAGGAGATTGCCAGTCACAGGATTGGAGTTGTTTTATTTTATCCCTCTTTTTTTTTTTTTTTGGTTATTTGTTTTTCAAGACCTGAAAGTCTCATTGTCGAGACAGCATTAGAAGATACCCTGGGAACTAGCTCTGAGCAATTGTGTATAGCTCATCCTAAGAGGAACCCAAGGAAATACCCCGGTATCAAGGACCTCACTCCCTGTACCCAAACCTATACTGGGGGGCCTCACAGGGACTTGCGAGTGCATCTAGGTAAATCTTAATGCAAGAAAGGGAGGGCCTTTCAAGTTCAGGCAGACATGAAAGGCACACGCTAGAACATCATTTAAATCTGATGCTCATAACCCATGAATAAAACATTCCATAAAGCCTTCTATTTCAGAGTGAAATAGATTAGTATTTCTTTCTTGAACTCAATAGATATAAGTAGGCATACCTTTGGGGTCAGGGAGGATCTGGGCTACTCATATTTAAAATTATTCCAATGACATAGATAGACGCCTTATGTAAACAGATGGTTAGATGCAGGGAGGTACCTAGAAAGAGAAAGATCAGAGCACAGGTGGTGGGTGGCTGAGCAGAAGGAGGGGAAGAAGGAAGGAGACAGAGGAAAAATGAGAAAGAAAAACACTGTCTTCTCATAGCACTTCATCATAAGCTAAATTACAGTAAATAGAACCAACTTGACCTTTATGTAGAACCTCAGTCCACACTGAACCGAAGGAGTAAAGGGCTTTGAACTGATTTCCATCCACGCAGTCTACTTCCTCTCTATTTTAGGAGTGTTACTGTTTTTTTGTTTTTTGGTTTTTTTTTTTTTTCTGGACTTAGATTAAGTAATAGAGAAATGCCGTTGTTAAAACAGACAGGCGAATAACTGCATTGAAAATGATACGCCACTCTCTGTGGAGTCCTTATCCAATAAATGACTTATAATAAACCATAGGCAGTCATCAGCATATAAAGCATATGAGCATCCCCAGTGGGATTTTTATTTATCCACGAAGGGCCTTTTTCTTTATAGAAAGATTACTTTAAAAAAATTTTTGTTGCACTTTCCGGATTTGATGATTTTACCTTTTTTTTGCCATAAGGTAGAACCCAGAAAGTTTGATATGTGGAAGCTTTGGTAAGGGCAGGCAGTGCAAACCAGAGAGCCAAGCAGTGTCCAGCGTCTCCCCAGGCCTCGGATGAGGGGGGAAGCCGTTCCGGTGTGGTGTGCGGCAGGAGCAGCCCTGGTGCCTGATCTTTGTGGTGTGCACGGGGAAAGCTGGCAACGGGGTGGAATTGCTTAGCCAAAGCAGGATCTCCAGGACCTAGCAATGGCCACAGTGGCGCATTTGCTATTTACCAAGACAGAGAAGAACTTGCAGAAAGTGACGGAGTCCTCAGCTCTGGCTTCAGGGGAACACACAGGTTTTATCCAGTCTTCTTCTCCCGGGCTGCTAAAAATGGCCCTCCATTTAGCAAATGAGGGTGGTAGTAGTAAGTGGGACCTTTTTTTTTTTTTTTTAAATATCCGATTTGACTTTTAACATCCTTGTTTGGCCAAATGAGTATTGGCAACTTGATGCCGGGCTCTTTATTTTGAGAGAGCTACTCTTGGAAAAATAGAGTGAGAGCACCGCAGAGCCTGGTGGAGGGGAGGACAGCATTCCCAGGTCAACAGGGACAGACGGTGCAGGGCACGGAGGCTTCTGGGGACCTCATGGTCCCTTGCAGCTGAGATAAGGGATAGGGGGAAGCTACTTTGAAGTTAGATTCTAGACTGTTGAGTCAAAACAATAGTCCTCTGCCCCTTGTCTGAGAGTGCTGTGTTGAAGTTATCGTTTTTAGTTTTTTGTCTTTTCTTTTATCTTCACTCATCCTGATGAGCTTTCTTGGTTTTGCAATAAAAATAAAATAAAAGATGCTCTGTCATCTTGTAATAGGAATGTGGCATAAGTGAGTCCCCGGACACTTTTCTTTCTTTCCCAAGTGCCTATGAAACTATGTCCAGCTGGTTATTGGAACTCAAGATTGAACGCCCATACATAGGCATGCACATAGAGTCCTACAAATCATTCTTTTCCCTTTTTGCATAAAGTTCACTTTCTCATCAGATTCGGTTGCTTCCTCAGTGGTTCGGGGTCCTTAAGAAGAAAAAGCAAAGCTGATTATCCCAGGCAGTGCTTGGGCAGCCAGAGAGAAAGACAGTCCCTGGGAGATGCCCATTAGGAGGCTCCCATGCCAGGCAGACTCAACTTCCCTAATGAAAGAGACGATAGAGAAGACAGGGCTCCTTTTTAAATGGTTCCAACTGGGCATTCTCAAGGAAAAAAAAAAAAAGGAAGATTCACCATCACTAAGGTAACTGCCTTTCATCCTGAGCGGTCCTCCATTTTGCCACTGAAGCCACTGGGTGCCTTCTGGCTGGTTCTGAAGTGTTTATAGAAGAGGGAACATACAGCCCTCCCTGGTGACATCGCTGTGGCTTTTGTCCCTGGAGGCCACAGACACCAAACTCTGAGTGGTGAGAAGCCATGTGGCTGTTCCTGAGAAGTCTATTTCCGGCATGACTCTTACTTTTCATTGGCAAACATCAGGCACACACATAAAAAGAGAAAGTGCTCAAATCTTTGTTTCAAGAATTAATTGGCTTTGGCCCTTCATCTGTAACAGTGTCTCGGTGAATATGTAATTGAAGCAGTTAAAAAAAAGGTGCGGGCGGGCAGGGTGGGGGGGGCACTGCTCTAATAGTCCACAGACTGGACCAACAAGGGGCTGGGGAGGCATTCAGGGCAATTCCAAGCCCAATGGACCATAGCTGGCCCAGTCACGTGGGGAGACATTTTTGCCAGTGACAAGACAAGGTGGGACACTCCTTTGGTCATGTCATAGCCTAATTACACACTTTCCAGGCTGCAGATCATTGACTTGATGGGCCACAGAAAAGCAAATAGAGCCTGTACTTGCAGTAGCACCCCCAGGGCCCTTCAGCTGTAAAGGTTTAGAGGCAGCTGAGCCACCCCCTGTGCTTTCCAGAGGTAGGTCAGAAGCCCTGGTGGGAAGGTGCTCTCCAAGGTCTCCGGAGGAGCCATTTCCATGCAAATAAAGAATGTACTTCAGAGAAGGCAGTGACCTAGTAAAGCAGAAGGAGGGAGACCCAGGAGATAGGCTTCCTGGCTCAGGAAACATTTGTGGGTGTGGCGATAAAAATCAAACCCCTCCACTTCTTTACCTTGTTTTCTTTCTTTCTTCTTCTTTTTTTTTTTTTTTTTT